>NC_088886.1:73213097-73525597 GCF_037157495.1 Lathamus discolor
CAAGTGGTTTCGGTATGCAGAAGCAAGAACCTCTTTTCCTCAGCCAGATTTTACACAGAAAAGTTCCTACTCTGTATTTTAAAATCTTTCTTGGGTATTTGTCTTAATACGTAAGTGGTGAGTTTGGTTAATAACATCCATAGCGTTATGTGCTACTATTTCCTCATCTATCCACCCCTCTCCTACATCAGAGGATAGTGCTAACAGAAACAAAGTCATTTGATTCAACCACCGCACAAACAAGTGAATTTGCATCATTTAAAGTCACTGCCAGAATGCCAAGACAAGCAATGCCAGCTTGAAGACACTGTTCAAAACAGGTAAGGGAATAGAAAATGCAAATCCCAGACTGCTTCAATCATTGCAAACTACAATCAACCAGAGTTTGTCAGGTTTTACTCAGAAACCTGTGTAAATATTTCATATAAAATATAGACAAAAGACAGAAATGCTTCGGTTACTATTTTCCTTGAACAGAGGAAATACACAGAAATGTAATTTGTATATGTATGTTAAATAATTCTAGTGAAACAAGAATGAAACCAAACCAAAACACAAATGCTCCCAAGCAGATTTGCATGCCTGAGTATAAACTGTCATTGTGATCACTGTGATCAGCTCTCCTAAGTCAGTCAGCTCTACAAAGAAAGGAAAGGGATACAAAAAAGAGGTGCAGCATTTTCAGCTATGGAAGGGAAACCAACCAACCAAACAAAACCCAGACAAGAAGCACCAGCAGGAAGAACAGTTTATCATAAAACTTAAGTCATTTGGAAGACAAAAGCAATCTCAGCAAACTCTGGAAGTAACAAATGCTGCACATAACAGAAACTTGCCATACCGCAGCTCCAGTGAGGACAGTCATTCCCACAGCTTCCGAAAGTAATCCTCACATTACATCCCTGAGCAGGTCAAGCACCACCCAATGGAAGCAGGACAGCATGAAAGCAGCAGATCAGCAGAGAGGGTTGAAAAGAGAGTCTCATTTAAACCAGCTCCTCTCCAGCTTTGGCACCTCCCTGCACTCTTTGATTCTGCTACAATGCTGACTTGAAGAATTTTCCTTGAATGGGTTAAGAAAAGTCCCAAGTCAGAAGCATCTCTGTCGACTTTCGAGCCCCACTGGCAATTCCCACTTTGCTGCCAAGCAAAGCTTTCCTTTGTTCCTCAATCTAAAGCCTGGGGGGGTGGCTTCCCCCTGACAACCACTGCCCACCCCTTCGCCCCTAGAGCCTCAGTGGGATTAACCCATCATTTGGGGTTCTTTGTGAGCCTTCACCTCTTCCCAAAAGAGCTGCTTAGCCACATCTGGTGTGTGGTGGCCACAGCTGCTGTCATTTAGCCTCACTTTCTCCCCAGTTATTAGATTACACAAAAGCAAGATGAGGTTCCTGGGTCTCAGCAAACCAGCTGGGAAGCCTGGGATAAAGCAGGATGCCGTGTCAAGCTGTTAGTGCTCTGCCTGGTAGAGCTGGAATACAGCAAAATATGTCAGAGGCTGCAAGAAAATTCATCTAGTCATAAAGGGAAGTGTTAGCATTTCTTAAAATGATCTACGAGAGCCATTTTCTTGATGAGTCCACAAAGAATCTGTCCAATCTACCCAGGCACGGTTTTATTTCAGTGTGACCACTATAGTTAACAGAATCTTAATGCCAAATTAAACAATTCAGTATTAGCTGTATGTAATTAGGGTTTCCTCACTTACTTTTTATTGGCTATACACTTGCCGGGTTCCAAAATTTCAACTAGCTTATTCTCAATGCTGAAAAGTAGGTGCTGAACACAGAGTAAATGCTTCAATGCTCTTCAAAACCACAGGAACAGCAAACAAGCACAGGCTTCACCGCCTAGATACTGCTGTCATGCCTCTTCACATTCTCAAAGTCCTGACTCTGTAATCTCAAGTATTTTATGGTAGTTCTACCCACTGGATAACAATGCTTAGAAAAAGCTTCTCTTGAACTACGAATTGGGCATAGGTGAGCGATGCAGTTCACAAACACAGTGTGCCTAACAGAGAGTGCAGCAGCCTCTCCTCTTCAGTGCCTGAAGATACAGGGCAAGGCATATCCACTGCTGCTCTGCCTCCTTTGTACACCTGCACTGAAGGGGCCTTGAAGGCTTCTGATGGAGAAGGGAAGATGAGCAAGATGCTGACAGACACAAACAGCTCATGGGAAGGAGCTTGTTATGAAGTGAGCAACTTCTCCAGTCCTTCATCAGTACTTTGCATTTCTGTTCTCATGGGGAGCGGCTGTAAGAAACCATGCACCACACCATGCTGGCAAGACGTCTCAAGAGTCCCTTGTGGGGGACAGATGACTGTGGGTACCAGACAGCTGAGGATGGCTCCACCTGCTAAAGGTAAGGAAATGCCTCCTGGTCAATAATGAGACTTCTAAATGAGATGGCTGTGCATTAAACGTGGATGAAAAGAATAAAATGTATTAGATGTGGAAGATAAAACCTTTAAGGATTTAACTGTTCAGCCACTGGTGAGCACAGTCACAATCTCAGGTATATCAACAATTATCAGGTATATCACACTCTCAGGTGTATCAACTACTGACAAATCACTGCAAAAACTTTTGACAGTTCCATGAGTATAAAGCAGGAGTCAAGGGAGTGCTGCCTGAAGAGCTGGCTCCTGAATGGTTTGAAAAGGCAGCAGCAAGCTGGCAGTTTAAAACATAACTCAGATGTCACCTGTGGAAAAATCTGATCTCCAGTGTATAAGGGGACAGGTTGTAACTGCATTTGAAGGCTTGGTGGAGTTGGAAGAATCAGTATAGCAGGCACTGATTTCTAATTCTACCTCTCAGACATGGCAAATACCTTTGTTAAGTGAAACAACTCACCAAGCTGTATTTTGCATCATTCTAGAAGTACCCTAGCAGGACCACTGCATTGCTGCATGATTTTGACTTACTTCAAAGTCAGAAACAACAAAAAAATGTGAAAGAAATAATTACTCTGACATCTGTGATTTCTGTCCACCGCAAAGGCAAAAATGATCAAGGCATTTCTAAGAACTATCATGAGGACAACAGTAAGGAAAGGCAGTAACACTTGGCGTAACAGCTGGAGAATCAAAAGATGGTGCTGAGGAACACTGACCCATGCAGCCAGCACAAGAAATGTCTGTCATGGTACCCATCCTTCAGAGCAAATCACGTGCCAACCAGTCCTGAGGAAAACAATAGAAGCACACAGGAAAAGAGACCTCACCAACACAGGCGACAGCAGAACAAGGAAGAGATGGCTCATCTCCTGTGCAAGCTCTGAATGATGCTATTAGAGCACGAAGAGATCATGAGCTTGAGTCCTACCATGCATGTGCACTGCAAGCTTCAGAGAGTGCCAGCATCAACAGGGAGACAGTTTCTTAAGGATGCTTACCACTGCAAGGCTTGAAACTAATACACACAAGTAATACTGAGTAACTGGTGCATCTTACCTATAATAAGCACCACAAAAAAACATCTAAAAAACGGTCTCTATCTGGAAGTGCTGCACTTATTAAACAATCTGGTTCCAAACAGGATCCACATCAATACAGCTCTTCTCTAAACCATGATTGTGGGGTTTTTTATCCTTTTTCTGCCAGCTGAGGAACCACCATTTTTCCTGGCAAAACAGATGTTTACCACTGGATTCTTCCCCTAGTAGCTAAACTATTACTAGCATGTTGATAAACCAGCTACTCCTATTTTTCCTGTTTCAATCTTAACCATTGTTTCTGTTCCTCAAATTGCATTACAAGCTGTATTTCCATCATTACTGAACTTTATACTGAAGTAAGCGGCTGCACACAGATGTTATACTGCTAAACTCAGTGGTTTGAGGGGGTATTTTCTGGTTAAGAGTGGTAAGTACATCGGTTTCCAGTTGTTTGCTCTTCTATTAAAACTCATGCTTTGCCATCATAGCTATAAAGAAGCACTTCTAACTTGTCATGTAAGCAGAAGTCCATTCTGGCAAGTCCATTCTGGCATGCAATTTCTTGTGAAAAGTCCCATTTGTTTTCTATACAGCATACCTTCATTCCCAGACTCATTCTACAGCACAATATTTCAGCCACAGCTAAGCTTATGTCCATGTTGTTAAAAAGCATAGAAATCTGGAGCTGCATGAGGAGCAGGTGAAGCTTTATCTTGAAGATCCAGAAAAGAACAGTTCCTTCCATCTCCAAGTCTGCAAAGCATTCAAACAGCAGTCCTTCATCCTGATTCACTGCTGTTTTCTGAAGGGCTATCAATTGATGCCTTAATTTAGTATGTATATGATGAGCTAAGTGAAGTGTGAAGATATCTTAATTATAATCTTTCATATTATAGAAATCCATTTAAGATGGAAATAAGTGACATCTGATCATTCCATATGGTGATGCATTTGACTAACCTATAATTCTATTTTGAAGATCCTATTTTAAACATCCTGAGAGCATCGAGATGCTTTTTAAGCAGTACCAGAAGTTTAGCACAACTTCACTGAAAATAAGTTATTGGTGATTCCTATTTTGCAGCAGGACTTTCACCCCTGTGACGGAATTTAAGTTGTCACAGTACAGAACTTGTCTGCCCGCAGTAGTAGCAAGATGGAGGCACACAACTTCTTCAGCTACTACACATTACTACTTTGATGCTGCGAGGGCTGGAGCAGCTCTGCTCTGGAGCCAGGCTGAGAGAGCTAGGCTGGTTGACCTTAGAACAGCTCCAGTGCCTAAAGGGGCTACAGGAAACCTGAAGAGGGGCTTTGGACAAGGGCCTGTTGGGACAGGCCAAGGGGAATGGCTTTAACCTGCCAGAACAGGGGAGACTGAGATGAGCTCTTAGGCAGAAGCTCTTCCCTGTGAGGGTGCTGAGGCGCTGGCACAGGGTGCCCAGAGAAGCTGTGGCTGCCCCATCCCTGGCAGTGTTCAAGGCCAGGCTGGACACAGGGGCTTGGAGCACCCTGCTCTAGTGGAAGGTGTCCCTGCCCATGGCAGGGGGTTGGAGCTGGATGAGCTTTAACGTCCCTTCCAGCCCAAACCAGTCTGGTTTGGGTCCCTTCCAACCAAACCAGCAATATACACAGCTCCATTAAACCTTTGCATACACAATGAAATCACTGAAACACCAAGCTCCAAGAACTGGACAAATATTGACTAACTAATTACAGGTATCTTAACGACAGAAAAGGAAGCAAATCTAACAAGATGTTAGTAGCAGAAGGCTACATTTTCCACTTCATGCACAATTACACAACGGGACTACCTATTTTACAATACCATTAATTGCCTATTGCGCTTTTTCTAGGCCTAAATTTAGCCTGATTGAGCAATTGGGAGTTTTGCTATTGGCAAAGAAATGTTAGAATTAGAAAATTCTACCCTGACACATATCCCACCTTTTCATATCAACGTTTAAAAGCGGCTGCTAGACAAAGGAACCACAAACTACAAAAAAGCCAGTGAAGGAAGAGTGCAGTGCAGCAAGGATGGGATCAGTCCATGCATGCCAGGTTACTCCACTCTGTGCAAATCCACACTTGTGAACTGTGTGTGGACGCTGAACGATGCTGAGCTGCCTGGTTTGAAGCCATTATTTGCTTCATCTGCCAGGAGGTGGCATTTGACAGGGTAAAAGAAGATGAAATAATTGGATCACAAAAGCAACCTGGCAAATTTCCAGGCTCAGCCCCATTAATGAGTTGCTCTTCTGCTGCTTCAGAAAATCTTTAAGCTCACTCCATGGGGACATAGGAAAAGCTCAAACTCGACCACGTCCCATCTATCCCATTAGGACTCTTTGCAGGATACAGGAACAGACTGACAGATGCCGGCTATATATACATTTGTAATTGTGCCAGTCTGACCATGGTTCTGCTCTTACAATTAATATGAAACAGGACTAGTTTTTAACTTGTTTCCTTTCAATGAAACATACTCTTATCTCCTACTGCATAAGAAGGACAAATGAAGAACCATCTTCTTTACCCTCATGTTAGATTATGGTTTGTATTTCCTCAGCAGATGCAAGCTTCTAAATATGATCCCTCCTGCAGCTTCAGAGGTATGAGAACAGGTTTGAAACACTGGATGTGTTCTGAAGTTGATTAGAGTCTTCACCCAGAGGTTATGAACAGAATTCATCAAATCAGATACAGCTTTCTCACCTCATTATGATGTAAATCAGAAATGCTGCTATCCCCATTTAACAAGCTGAAGAAAGCTGTATGTATGGGGGGGGAGTGGTGGAAATCAGCTGGTAAATAGGGAACGTACTGTCTGCTTCCCACAAAAGCCAGCAAAGAAGATGAAAAGCACCAGACCAGGAGTGGCTGGGCAGAACAAGGGAAAGTTGCTTTTACAATCTGAGCTAAAAATACATAAAAACACAGTTGAAGATTGTTTAGGTAAAATACAGAACTGAAAAGCTTCTGAAAGGATGCTGTGTGCATGCACTGGGTCCTCCTTTCAAACATTCACACTGAAGAAAATGGTATTTCAAAATAACCCAAATCTCAGTGTACTGCAGAGATGAAGATAGCCAGATTTTTTGCTTGTCACTTCCTAGATGCATCAGGGATACAACATCAAGGTAAAATAATCATGTCTGGCATGTAGTAATCAACCATTATAATAAATTAGGCCAGAAAGAACTGTCTGAACCAAGTAATTTTACCCAAAAGCATGCAGTCGGGAAGGAGGGGGAAGGTACTTTACTACTAGGTACAAAACCATCTCCCTTACCTTGGTTGCATCAACAATTTCTACTGCCATAATGTCCGGGAGCAGCCTCGGACCAACCTATTTTACGGCTACCGCAAAAGATTCCCTGAAAACTGTCCCCAAAGATGCAAATCTACAATCAACCAGACATAGAAATGAGGCACAATAACGAAAAAACTCCCTTTCTACAGTGCTTTTTGCAGCATCTTTAACACACATTCCTCTCCAACAACACTGTGAAGAGAAGAAAATTATTGGCTACATAGGATGTAACTTTTCTGTTTAATTCAGTTAAAACAAGCAATCGCAAACCAAAATAATAAATGCCTTATATTATGCAATCACCCTTGCCTTGAGGAATGCATGTGCAAAAATAAGAGGATGTATGCACCATTTCATGCTGTTCGAAGCTGTTCAGTTGCTGTAACTCCTTTCTGATCACATCCTCCACACACTCATTACTTAAGGCACAGTGATTAATGAGCATGATGACTATTAAACTTCCATATCTTGTCTGAAGCTTTATTTTTATGGTGTGCTTTTCAGATGGCAGTGACACTGATTTTGTTGTTCTCTGCACCAATACCCCAGAAGTTATACCATCTACTACAGATACTAAATGCTCCATGGTGTGTGAAATATGTACTAGCTGCACAAACCTCACATTCATACTTCGGGAGCAACCACAAAGCCCAACACATCCCAGCAAAGATGCTGTTCAGGCACAATGCACAATGCTAAAGACTGAAACAGCCTCATTCAGAAATCCATGACTATGGGAAGACTCAACTCATTAATTAGACCACAAAAATCTTTCAAAAACCCACCAGAAAACCCGAAGACACAAACCACAGCACAATGCTCCAAACTCACATCCCAAACATACAAAGAGAAGTCACATAACCTGCAATATCTAAACCACACACAACTCACTGCTTCAATACATAAACTACAGAACTTTGCCAATGGATTTCCAGGTCCCGGTTTCATCGGGTATGATCACGAAGAAACAGATGAAGTGATCCAGTGGTTCAGTGGCCGAACTACAAAACGATAAACTATACTGAAGAGAAGAAACCAGCTGAATTATTCATGGCAGCATGCAGAAGAGCAAGCCAGCTGGTGCACACAGCCACGGCACGAGAGAAAAACCATCAATCCCCATTATGACCGGATCACCTCAGTGCTTACAAGCTTCGGAAGGCCCAGCATGGGTCCCGATGATGGCTGAACTTATTTACATTGATTTCTAGTTGCAACGCTCCTTATTAAATGTCTAGCTGAGGTTAGGAGCCTGTAAATAATCAGCAAATGCAGTTTTCCTGAATCCAGGCCCTGGGAAAGTGCAAGAACATGGCTTGTAAAGGCCTTTCTCAATTACTCACACACATGGGAGCAGTGCTTCACCAGCCAAGCTTAGCACACAGCACACACTAGATCTTTTTAAAGACAGCAACTGTGAGCACTCACAAACATTAACCCCATCATCTCACACCAGAGAAGGCCATTATCAAGGACCAAGCCATCCTACCCCACCTGATCAAGCAAACCAGCCTCCCATCAGTGCTGGTTATAGAATATGGACTGCTTGACTCCTGCACGCCTCCCATCTGCTCAACTTAACCATTCCTACTTAACGACAAGACAGGAGCCATCAGTTTGCTACTGACAATAGGAAAATCAGTTCCTCAAAGGGATGTAGGGAAAATGTGGCCTCCTTTGGAAGGAAATGGGAGACCTGATTACCCAGGATATGGAGAAGGCCAAGGTACTCAACGACTTTGCCTCTGTCTTCACTGACAAATGCTCCAGCTGTAATCTTGTGTTTGCTATTTAAGACTTACCAAATCACACAAATACAGCATATTTCAGTGCTGGAGTTTAATAAGAACTACCCTAAAATGAGGGATTTGATCACGAAGACAAAAACACACTCCTAAGCTTACAAGCTTCTCCCCATCCCTAAGCAAAGCCAGATATATAACTTTTTATTATGAATACATGGCTAGATTCTCAGTATTGATCAATGCCATAAGCAAGGTTTATCTACTTACATACACTCCCTAACGCAGATCTTGTAAGTTGTACTGGGTTTCAACTGCAAGTTCAACAGCTGTAGTAGAACAGCAGCATCTTTATATCTCACCCTGACTTCAAAATACTCCAATAGCAAAAATATTGTCCCAGTATTTCCTACCACTAAAAATGTGTTTATTTTCCATCTAAGGTTATGTTTCCAGCCATTGCATCTTACTGTTTCCCTCCATGATACCTTTGAGAGCCCTCATCACCTTTGTTTTTCATGTAACCTGTAACTAGCCTCCTGAATATACCCAGATGATGCAGAACTACCAATTCCTAACTTATTCTCCCATTTCTTTCTCCATCTTTCCCAGCTTGCAGGCAGCAGAAGCAAAGAGATTCCCAGTAGTACACGAGCATGATACTTCAGAAAGCTGCTATAATCTGTTCAAGAGCTGTACCAACACATACTGTGCCTTGGCTAACAGTTCCCAAACTTACTGTAGCTGTATACTGTATATTCAGCTTCTTGCATCTCCTACCCCTGCTCTCTCATAATTGTTTCCTCCTCTTGTGCCAATTATTTTAATAGCACTCCTACTGACATCAAAGTATAGATATTAAGTGGCACCCAATTGATTGCATCTAAGCCACTCAGACATTTAACTTGTTCAAAGCTCTGCATCTTGAGAACACAGTTTGGCAGTACCTAAACTTACCAGTGTAGTAGTACCAACCACTCTGGCATGCCTCAGATTGGAGAACCACTATTACATCTGCCACAAGACTGCACAGAGACTGCTTTCAACACTATTATATCTGACACAAGACTGCTTCAACTGATTAGCCACCATTTCTTCCTATTCTTTGCAACTGCTACTTCCCAGAACACAGCATATGAATTCTGACCTACATCCTTTGATCCTGTGTCCAGACTTGACAGCATTGACTCTAAATCTCCTTACCAAGCTACTTAGCTATTTAACTTTACTTTTCCAACTGGAATCTAAAAAGTATTCCATTGCCAATTGCCTGAGAAAAATAAAGTGTCTAAAATTCGGCCAATCCCACAGTAAACTGGGTGTTATTCAGGAGGTGGTCATGTTTATAACTCCATTCCATTTTTAAGGTCATGTCATTAAGCTGCTTTTTAAATCATTCACAGTGGCTTCTCATCTCTTCTGCTTCTTAATATCACATGGCTAACTCCAACACCTCTATTTCTAATCACAAATTCCCCCATGGTAGCTGTTCACTATTAGGTCCATACAAATAAGCTCAATTCTCAAGTGTTCCCTATTCACACATGCCTCATCCTCTCCTAAAATATGCTCATCTACTGTCTGCTAGATGTCACTGTTACCAGATGCATCTAATTCCTTCCAAATCACCCATTTATCCACTCCCTAAAAGCTGTGCAGGGCTCTTTGTAAGCTCCCTAAGTCTTTTTCTTCCATCTCTCCAGCTAAGCCTTCATGAAATAATTCCTCTCTTTCCACTCTTTCCAGCACTACTGAAAAATTAACCTGGAATCGGAGAGCAATTCAGGCTGGGACGGACCTCAGGAGATCTCTAGTCTAACCTCCTGAAAGCAGGAAAATGAAGAGGTCAGACTGAGTTTGCTCAACAGGGAATTCCTTTAAGTGGTTCTGCCTTTCCCAAATTATTTGAGAAACATAGGATGTTGATACCATTATGCTCCAGGGTTTCTTAGGATTCCTTTGTCCTTGATACAGTAATTCAGTGGGCTACATTATGATTACTTTTTGATGTTTTTGTGCTCTGAAGCTGGCATAACTCTTTTAACTACAGAGAAAACCTCCTCATTCATTCTTCTAGTGTTCGTAGCATTATCTCACCTGCCTCCAGTCATCCAAAATCCAATTGCTCTAGCTATTACAACCAGTCAAATTGAAACTCTGGTTTCTTGGTAGCCAGATTCTTACTTTCATCAGGTTGGAGAGAATGACTACTGAGACAATTCTCTGTATTGTCACATGCTGGTTTTCCAAACCAGAGTGCTTTCTTCCTGCCAAGCCACCAATACAAACCTCATCCAGAGAAAGTCCAGCTCCAGGTCAGAAAGACAAGGGCATTCACTTGCTGCTGATCTGCAGAAGGAGACCAACGCAATGTCTACGTTACAAACCCATGTCCCTAAAGATCGTAGACCTTTGCTCAGGATACACTTGCAGCTTCAACAGCAACAGGCAAGTGAAGATCCTTAAAGTCACCAGGTACAGTAACAGAACAGGTTAGTAGGTAAGTTCCCAAGACAAGGCCAAAGGACACTAAGGGAAATCAGATTAAAATACAGTATTAAAGAAAACATTAATTTCTCCAAGTGTGTGAGATCTCCTTAGTTCTTACAGGGTAACTTGGTCCTCGTTTTCACTTTGGACATACCTGCACAAGGAAGTATGAATAAACTGCACACAAAAAAATGTAACTGTACTAGAACAGCCATGAGGGTCAAAGCCAGGGAACTCATTTAAGAGGTTTTCCTTTTTCTTTTCTCATATGCACGTTCTGTCCATCTTATACAACCCCAGACTGGTCTGTGTTGGATGGAACCTTAAAGCTCATCCAGTCCCAAGCCCTGCCACAGGCAGGGACACCTTCTACTAGAGCAGGGTGCTCCAAGCCCCTGTGTCCAACCTGGCCTTGAACACTGCCAGGGATGGGGCAGCCACCGCTTCTCTGGGCACCCTGTGCCTGCGCCTCAGCACCCTCACAGGGAAGAGCTTCTGCCTCATCTCCAACCTGAACTTCCCCTGTTTCAGTCTGAACCCATCACCCCTTGTCCTATCACTGCAGTACATGATGAAGAGTCCCTCTCTGCATCCTTGTAGCCCCCTTCAGACACTGGAAGCTGCTCTGAGGTCTCCACGCAGCTTCTCTTCTCCAGGCTGAACAGCCCCGACTTTCTCTTTCTTCATACAGGAGATGCTCCAGCCCTTGACAATCTTCTTTTGCACCTTGCCCATGTCCACACCATGATGTAGAGCTCACGTCACACGTGGTGTGCAGGTTTGGTGCTGTTACTAATGCAAGTGGTTTTGAAAGGTCATTTAAATGTGCTGGAAGCGGTTCCAGTTCATTAAGAGGGTGCTGAGGAGGGGTGCGGCAGCATAACTATTTTACACCCTGCCAGGCAGGCAAAGGGTGCGGCTGCACAGGGCAGGATTGCAACGGGGAGAGACGGACCTGCTCCCTGCGAGCAGCTGCTGCTGACACACCTCTGCTGCTCAGAGCCCCCCAGACCTCACTGAGATGGAACCAGGAAACAAAACGTGTGAGGAAACAACATGGGATGGGTGCGGAGAATTAGTCTTAAGTGAATGCTCTGCACTGGCCTGTTGGGGCAGCACATGGGATGGCATCCCACAGCCTGAAGAACAAGAGGAAATACGGAGTAGCAAGGCACAACGCTGTCCTCAGCCACTGGTGAAACAGCAAAGCTCTTCAAACAGTTGTGTCTTCCTCACGTTCTTCCATTACTACCAGCCTTCCCCCACAGCTCCTTAAAATTGATCATGAGTAAGCAATTAGGAATCACTTCATCACTTGGAATGAAGCTGTCAAAACAGTTTGCAAGCACTTCCTTTAAAGCTCATCTACGAATTTTAGGAGGTTCACATATTTGACGCCATACCAGTGAAGCCTGCTACAAAAAACCACCATATGCAATGCTACCAAAGTCTAACAGACAAAGTCTGACTGCTCAAAATGCACATTTAGACAAACATTAAGGTTACAGAAACATGGAAGTTCAAAAATATCAGCCTTAAGCTTGTTCAGTGCATTCCCTTGTGTCCAAGCAGTGGGAAGCTCTACAGGACCACATTTACTTTTCAACAAGACCTCTGATTCACCCACTACACTGAGGAGACATTGTTCAATGAACAGAATACTGAATAGATGGGTGTTTTGTTTCCTAATTGTTTTGCCAAGATGGAACAGGCTTCAGAATGCAAGAGCACATGAAGAGGAAGGTCATGGCTGGGGGTACAGGCGGGGGTACTTGGAAGGAGTTATTAGGCTGGCACCACATATTCCAAGTTTTTCATCCTAAAATAGAGAACCTGCAATTGTTTATCCTCAAAATGGTCTCATTCAGATACGTTATGGAGGAAAAGCCACCCTAAAATCAGATTTAGTTATTTCAAAAGTCCCACCAAGCTCACCAGCAGTGACTCTTGTTGGTGTTCAGAACCTGATGAACCTGTTGAATGCTTGTGACTGGATGCAGGGCAGGGAGGAGGGCACTGCTTGCACAAGCCAGTATCTTTCAAGATAACACCTGAATCTCATTTCACCTTGTATAACCTGTATTAAAATAGTTTCGGATCTGTGCAGAATACAGCTTGGAAAGCTTTAGAGAGATTGGAACATAGAAGCTTCCACACAGGAAACTCATTAGCAGTGAAATTGTCCTAGTTCAAAGCAACAGATTTTGACATTTGTCTCCAAAAGCCTTGGCAAAGCGAAGGCAGCGCTGCTGTTACCCTTCCAAATGCTGTGTTACAGGAGCACTTTTTAAGCCAACTACAAGGCTGTGTTTAACAGGAGCACATTAAACTATTTCATGTCTAGAGTGCTTTAGCAAAAATGCCCAAGTTTCAGAACAAAGCCATCAGAGGATCATGCTAAAGGTCCGCTTCCTTTTTCCTCTAACCTTGAAGCAATGGGCTTCCAGGCAATGTAAGAACTTACTCTTGGGGATGCCAGAAAATAACAGCAGCACAAGGGAGAGAGGGCAATGGAATGCAGGCGACATCTACTCAATTCCATGTCGCAATACTTGGTCCATCTGAGGTTACTCAGCAGGCTGGCTGAGCTCCATTTCCAGCACAGAAGTTTGTTACTATTATTACTATTATTACATTTTTTAGTTTAATAATGTTTTGTAGAAGTGCTTATTAAAATGTATTTTATTTATTATTTTATTGTATTTTTTTTAATTTCTTAAGTAACCAATGAATTCTGAACACTGCATTTTCAGGACAGCACTATAGAGATATTCAATGCAGATTTACTTTCACTGTCACCAGAAAGGACTGGGACACAGCCATAAATCCATATAAATGCTACAAAATGGACTGTTCTGCCTTGAAGTCGGGAACCTGTACATATTTTTCCCCCAGTATAGCAATCATTCCGTAACACTCAGTTACCATGCAACACCACCTCTTATCATGGCAGCTTTTTCAATTACCACCAAGACTTTAAAGGCTTTTTGAGACAGATGAAATGCACTCACAGTTTTAAACTGACCCTCCAAATTATGCAGAAATTGTTTGAATAATTGCTTTAAACATTCATGGGACAAAGCCATTCCTGTTCACAACAGAGAACTGCTTTAGGGCTTGTTTGGAATAAAGAAGTCCCTGCACTGCTAACACAAAGCATACAGATACTCTATGAGTCGGGGTTAGTCCCTTCATTTTGACTGATGATCAGAAGACACTTTACTGGCCATAATGCATTTTATAAGCAGCTGTGGAATTTTAAGTTGATTAAATTCCAGTTAAATTAATCTGCAGAAGCTGCTGACATGACTTGTACAGACACAAAGTTTCACTTGCCCTGCCCATTCATCTAACCTGATCTCCTTTCTCATATTCCCCACTCTTCTCTCTCCAGTCTTGAGTAAGACAAGGAAGAAAATTCCATTAGAGCTAATACAGAGTTATCTACTAATTCATAAGAGCATTTTCTTCTTATTTCTGGAAAAAATCAAAGGTCTGGGAAGAAAGCTGTAAAAACCTATGTCCTGTGTTCCCATCAGCTTCTCCATTATCCATTAGTTGGACACATTAAATGAATCTGGGAAGCAGTCCAACACAGTTTTCTTGTAGAGAAGGTTGGGCAGTATTTTCTCTGCCTGTTTTAATCTTAATCATTATTTCACCCAGTTCCTAAGCTACCATATTCTCCAAGCTAGGATCTGGAAATATTAGTTAAAAAGCTTCTATCAGGAAGTGACAGGTAGCTCGAGTCCTCAAAAACCTGCACATCATTTTCTATAGGAACAACCCCAGGAATATCCTCCAAAGTTCTCTAATAGTTTGCCGATGACACCAAGCTGTGTGGTCTGGTTGATATGCTGGAGGGAAGGGATGCCATCCAGAGGGACCTTGACATGCTTGTGAGGTGGGCTGATGCCAGCCTTATGAAGTTCAACCATGACAAGTGCAAGGTCCTACACCTGGGTAGGAGCAATCCCAGGCACAGCTACAGATTGGACAAAGAAGAGATTCAGAGCGGCCCTGCAGAGAAGGACTTGGGGGTGCTGGTCAATGAGAAAATGAACATGAGCTGGCTTCAGTGTGTGCTCGCAGCCCAGAAAGCCAACCGTATCCTGGGCTGCATCAAAAGGAGCGTGACCAGCAAGTCGAAGGAGGTGATCCTGCACCTCTGCTCTGCTCTTGTGAGACCTCACCTGGAGTATTGTGTGCAGTTCTGGTATCCTCAACATAAAAAGAACATGGAACTGCTGGAACAAGTCCAGAGAAGGGCCATGAGGATGATCAGGGGACTGGAGCACCTCCCGTATGAAGATAGGCTGAGGAAGTTGGGGCTGTTCAGCCTGGAGAAGAGAAGGCTGCGTGGGGACCTCATAGCAGCCTTCCAGTACCTGAAGGGGACCTACAGGGATGGTGGGGAGGGACTCTTTGTCAGGGACTGTAGTGACAGGACAAGGGGTAATGGGTTAAAACTTAAACAGGGGAAGTTTAAATTGGATATAAGGAGGAAATTCTTTCCTGTTAGGGTGGTGAGGCACTGGAGTGGGTTGCCCAGGGAGGTTGTGAGTGCTCCATCCCTGGCGGTGTTCAAGGCCAGGTTGGGTGAAGCCTTGTGTGGGATGGTTTAGTGTGAGGTGTCCCTGTCCATGGCAGGGGGGTTGGAACTGGATGATCTTGAGGTCCTTTCCAACCCTAACTATTCTATGAGTCTCCTTAAATTTTTAAGTGACAGAAAGGTAACAAATAATAAATGGCTAATATGCCATATCTGAATACGTTCATTAGTGAATATGACATTACTGTAAGTAATACAGCCAAGACTGCAGGGACTCAGCTCTTCTATTAGAGCTCCAGCCCCTCAGAACCTGAGTTGCTCCTGAAAAATGCATTTAGTGTGATCATTATACTATTATATACATCTACTGGTACAAGACTTCTCTTCTGGAAATGCAGCTTCTTTCCCCAGGAAGCTGCTTTGGACTATTATTATCAACAGTTCCACCTTTCAGCCAAAATTCCTCAATTCTAAACCTTCCAATATCCCCAAACTGCAAAGCTTTTCTGACTTTTGCATGTGTTTTGTTAGTATGTGGCTTGGAATTCAGTTGCTTTCATACAGACCAATGGTCCTATGTTCTCTACAGTTTTGTGGCTAAACCCTTCTGAGGAGCTTCGCAAATTAGATGTTCCCATTTTACTTTCCAGGAACAAAAGCATCATAGTTTTCCAGAATTATTTTACTTGTCAGCTTTTCCAGTGTACATGACCTAACCCATAAGCCATAGGTTGAAAACACTCAAAAACTGACACAAGTGGATAATCATTTCAAACCCTCATATATGTCTATCAGATACTCAAGTGTTCTTTCAACAGCTTCACAAATGTATTCATTAATTTAGAAAGTCATTTTAGTTCTCAAATTATCAGAGATACTTAAGAAGTTTAAAATCCAAAAGCTTTTACAGTTGCTAAGGTTTCTTCATCCCAATAGTAATTACAGATTGGTTAGGGTTGGCAAAGACCTTAAGATCATCCAGTTCCAACCCCCTGCCACAGGCAGGGACACCCCACACCAGAAAAGCAACATTATTTTAACCTTCCTTCCAGAAGACTGTCTGAAATCAAGAAGCTGATTACTTTTGTCAGCCCTCAGCAACATCCCTGGGAAACTCTGAAGTCCTAAGCTATGAAAGGAGAGAAAAACCCTCAAACACAACAAAACTCACAGCAAAAAATAACTTCAAAGTCAATATTCTGCAGGCAGATTTTCCTTAAGGTCATGTTGTTACTTTCTTTGTTGTAAGTAAGACTAGAACTCACTAGAAAAGCCATCAGTTAAGTCTCTTCCTGTAAAACCTGGAAATCAGTGATGTTAGTAACACAGTATCAAGACCTAGTCAAATCTACCGGAAGACCTAAAAAAGTAGAGACATCATTGTGACGTTCTTCTGCAAGAAACAGATTTTATGGTTGCATCTATTTTTAGGCTTCACTTCCGACACCCTTCAGTCTCTAAAGGACCTGCTGCTCAAAACCTCCTCTAATAAATCATGTGTATTCATGACTCTGAAAGAAGTGTCAAAACATCCTTACCTGGTATGTTTGCTTGAGTTAATGCAGAGGCTTGAGTGTTATTACTTCCATCCCCGGAGGTGCTCAAGGCCAGGCTGGACACAGGGGCTTGGAGCACCCTGCTCTAGTGGAAGGTGTCCCTGCCCATGCCAGGGGGTTGGAGCTGAATGAGCTTTAAGGTCCCTTCCAGCGCAAACCAGTCTGGGATTCTATGGTTCTTTGAAACTTCCTAGATAAACCTAAAATAACTGAGGGGAGCCAATGGTTGTTAATAAGCACCTAAAAAAGGTTAGTAACTAACAAGTGCTTGCTTCAGCATCCTTCCCGAATGTAGGTAGATGTCCTGCTATAAGCACTGCTGGTTCTCCATGGGAATGTGTTAATGGCAACATCCTGCAGTCTTCATGTGCTGTTTTCCTGGCTGCTTGTAAAGCAGTAACCATCCAGTGTGAAGGGTCTCCTTGTGCCCCAAGCTCCCATTTTTTCTTGGGCAGCAGAGGGCTGCACTGGCAAAAGACATCACTGAGATTCTAGCTGGTAACATACCCCTGCACACTCCTGAAGTCCTTTCCTGCCTAAGATTCTGTAAGCATTTAGTGTAAGAAAGACAGCAGACATTTTTCAGGAAGAAAGACTATTGAGACCCGATACCAAGAGAAAGAGGTAGAATAAAAACCACATGCCTATCACTGGCAAAGAAAATTTCTTCTCTACTTGCCATCTGTTTTAAGCTGATCTTCAGCTGTCCCATCATCTTGAGTCAGAAAGGAATAGTATACTGTTAGGTTTTCCTGCATGCAGTAGGAAAGAAGGTAGTCAACAAGACTTAGAGCACTAGGCAAAAAGAACTGACGCTGAGCATGTACTGAGACACTGAAGAGAATTACTATTTGGAAAGTAACCAGGAAGAACTCTTTTACAATGAGGGTGGTAAACCGCTGGCACAGGTTGCCCAGAGAGGTGGTGGATGCCCCATCCCTTGAAAATTCAAGGTCAGGTTTGCTGGGGCTCTGAGCAACCTGATGTAGTTGATCCTATGTCGCTCCTCACTGCAGGAGGGTTGGACTAGTGGACCTTTCAAGGTCCATCTCAACCTAAATCATTTTTATGGCTGAATTCAAGAAATAACTGGAATAACAGTGCTCTCTGGTTTAAATACCAAACCAACCCCAAACCACTTCAATTTCCTCAAACATTTTCTCAAGCAAACGTACCAACAGACTGTTTTTTTAATGCTCACGGCAGTTAGGTGTAGTCTTAACTACTTAGCACAAATTAGAAACACAATAAACAATTTGAAAGTACTCAGATAGCTTGGAATCAAATAAATCACACAGAAAAAACAGTCCAAAACCTGAAGATGAGTCTCAATGGAGTAACACCAATTCCTATAACGTTGGCAACTAGATTTCTTCTAAATATAACTTTCCTTAGTCTTAAATTACTTAAATACACTGGTATTTACCATTAAACACCCAATGGCTTCATCCCATTAAATGCATATTACTTCACCGCTACTAGAAATGTCTACAAATCCATAAACCTGCCCAAGTTACTATTTTATCACCTGGTAGTACATCAACATGATCAAGTCTTCTGGATTTCTCCCTCTCTGGTCACAATGCAAAACCATGCTTACAGAAATAACCCTATTTAACATGATCTGAGCCTCATTTGCTGAAGTTACTTCCACCCACTATGCACAAAAGCATTATTTTCCAGCAAACAGTCACCTTGTCCTCCTAGAACAAAACAAGGCAGTGGTCTTCATCCAGCACCAGTTCAGGATCTTACTGCACTTGTTCTCCCCAATACAATATCCAGCAACGACCGCAAAAGACATTCTCAAGTTTTTAAGTTCAGAATTTCCCTTATAAAAGGCCATTGAGAACCTATTTCATGTGATGAACACGATTTTGATAACATCATGAGTCATCAGCCTACCAACAGTACCCTTCAGTCACCGCAGGGAATTATCTCATACCAATTCATAATCTCTATTTTGCACTGTCAAAACATCATTTGTTTTAACACAGCAAAGCTACCTCTTGCTATGATTTAGTCAAGGTCATTTCTATTTTATCACTAGTTACGGGCTCAGTGAGTGCAAACACCACCGGGGACAGCAAGGAGAGAATGAATGGCTCACAGTTATGTCTCTTCTTAAGGGAAGTGTCTGTCCAAAGTTACAAGACCGCTGTTAATTCCCCCCCGCCTCATCCAGAAAGACTTGTCTTCCTACTTCTCACTGCAGTGCACAATCATACTGCCAACGTGACAGAGAAATGGTGACTGAGCTGCATTCATTCAGTCATTCTACAAGAGAGAGCACTCACCTCATTTAGCATTTTTGATCTTTACTATTAAAAAAATATCCCTATGCACTTCACCTAAAGTAAGATCAAACACATGTGTGAATGCCCATGATTCAGTGTATTGGGCTGGAAATGCATCAACACAGCAAGCGGGACTGAAGCACTACAGAGAATGGCTCAAAGTTGAGCATAGAGTACTTACTGGTTCACCTTGACACTTACAAATATCCACTAAAGAAAGGTAAAGCCACCAAAACCCATGTGGGTTGTCACTAGGGCTGAAGACTTTGGACAGAATTGATAAAACCAACCAAAAACCTGTTTGTAGCACAAAAGTGCCCAAAACAGCCTAACCACAACCAGAAACAACCCAAATAAACAGTAAAAGCAGCCCTTGTGCAAGATGCAATGAAGTGCAGTTGAGTGCAGAAGATACAAGTTCTCAGATATTAGCTATACATATGTTTTTTTGTATCTATAATAACTTTTGAAGTATTTTTTCTCCTCTGGATGCATGCCAGGTAATACTGGTTCTGCCAGGGAAAAGGCATCAGCAATACAGCAGTTGTGTAAGAACCTACTCAGCCACCAAATCTGTCAAATCTTCCTTATATATAGCTTCCATTTAAAAAGTGAAAGACTTCATTTGTTTCTTACTACTGTCTACCATTTCCTGGTTTTCACTCCATCATCGCCAACCAACCCATAAGCTACCTTCATCATCACAGCCATCACGCAATCACAGATTAGTTTGGGTTGGAAGGGACCTTAAAGTTCACCCAGTTCCAACCCCCTGCCACAGGCAGGGACACCTTCCACTACAGCAGCTTGCTCCAAGCCCCATCCAATCTTGCAGTGATTTTGCAACACAGACTTATCTCAAGTTTAAGACCCATACGTCTTGCTGGAGCAAAAGTAACAGATACCGGGATTTACGCACAACCACTGATATTTAAAATATTATTGAATCTTATGCTACTGTAAAGATTATAGAATATTGAGCCATAGATACAAGTGATTCTCTGATTCTATGATTCCAGGCTGGATCCAGGACAGCTCTGAAGGAAAAGCCATATGGATACAGGCAGACACCAAAAATGGATTCATGGGTATGGATTCATGTTGCAGCTGAGCTGAAGTACTGGCACCCTCCTTCATCCTTCTCCCCTCAACCCAATCCAGCTCTGAGCCCATCTGGCTGAGCCAATTCAACCCACTGAATTGCTTAAGAAAAAAACCAAATTTCTCTCCTATGAACTTGCTGTCACTGTTACCTTGATCATAACAGTCTGGGGACAGGAATTCTCCTTTTGGGCAATAACTGCTTCTTTCTTTCAGCTGCCTGGTCAAACAGCCCCCTGCTCAGAGCCCAGGGGCAGATGGAGACCCCTTCCAGCTCCATGTCAGGAACAGAAAAGCAGAGAAGGCAGGCAAGCACAAGATCCCACTGTAAAAACTGAGAGGCCCCTGTGTGCAACACTGGAGATGGAAAAAATGAGCTCCTGCAGCAGCAGAGGGTGCCCCAAACTTCATCAGAAAACCACCACACAAAGGACAACAGGGCACAAAGGGAAGTAGAAAGATCACAGTGTTATATTCTTTTCCAGCTTGAAGGCTGGAAAAGCTTTTCCAGGCTGCGGGAGACTGAATGGAGCAACCCTGAGAAGGAGTTGGGAGTGTTGGGTGAGGAGAAGCTCCCCATGACCTGGCTTCAGTGAGCGCTTGAGCCCAGAACCCCCCTTTGTGCTCGGCTGCACCCCCAGAGCGTGAGCAGCAGCTCAGGGAGGGGATTCTCCCCCTCTGCTGCACTCTGGGGAGACCCCCCTGCAGTCCTGATCCAGTTCTGGGGCAACAGCACAAGAGGGACGTGGAGCTGCTGGAGCGAGGCCAGAAAAGGCCATGGAGATGCTGTGAGGGCTGGAGCAGCTCTGCTCTGGAGCCAGGCTGAGAGAGCTGGGCTGAGTCAGCCTGGAGAAGACTCCTCAAGGGGAGACCTCAGAGCACCTCCAGTGCCTAAAGGGGCTACAGGAAAGCTGTATTTCCTTTAATTTTCTTCCAGTACAGGTTGCCATCATATTCCTGTCCCACAGCAGGATCTAACCTTCCTTGCCAAAGCAACATACAAAAGAATAACAAGGTTTAAAGACCAGGGCTCTGCCACAGAACAGCTGAAGCTGGAAAGAATGTCTGAAGTTGGACCTACTTGAAGCCCCTGCTCCTGCAGGGTCAGCTGGATCAGGCTGCCCAGGATGACAGCTGAAGAATCACAGAATCCCAACTTAGAAGAGAATCAAGGATCATGTGCTCCAGCCTCTGCAGGCACAGTATGACCTAGACTAGATGTCCCAGCACCCTGTCCAGCCCAATCCTAACAGTGTCCAGTGTTGGGGAATCCACCACTGCACTGGGGAGATTATTCCTTGTGCTCCTTGTGAAAAATTTTCCTCTTGTGTCTAACCAGAATCAACCCAGGAGTAACCTGTGCCCATCACCCCTCCTCTTTTCCATGTGCCTCCGTGTCTAAAAGGAGGCTCCCTCTTCTTCGCAGCCACTCTTTGAATTGAAATCCTGAAGGAATTTCTGACAGACTTTACTCATGGCTTGGCCAGACATTTTATCACTTCTGTTGCCATTCAGACCAGCAAGGACTTAAGGTATCTCCCAGGAACATATCGAGCTGTCCCTTGAGTCTTCAACTACAATCTTAGTCTACAACTACAGTCGACCACTCAATGCAGAACTGGTTCCGAAAGAGACAGAGATTGTTTTACGTTGTACCACCCCAACCACATGGAAGAGAATAATCTAAACACTGATTAACTACAGCAGAAACCCAAAAGCCAAAAAAAGAAATCCCAACCACCTAACTGGTTGAGTCTGAAACTGCACTATCATTGAAAAGAAAGCTGATGACCCAGTTCTCCTGGTTGGGCATTTTCTGTTTCCTCAAAGCAATAAAATTAACACCACAGTAGATTTAGTCCTTTTCTTGTCAGGCCTTGAGTGCATCGCTCCAAAGTTGGAAGCCACAGACATCAAAATAAGACTGGATATCCTTACGTCTTCTGCAGATCCTCACTGTTCACAAAACTGTTCTGATGGGAAAGAGCTAAAGACAGAAAGTGTAAGAATGCTGTCAGCTAAGCAAGACACCTTCCTCACCCTGCCATGTTTCAGAAGGCAGGGAAAAAAGGGAGAGCAGGGGGAAGAAAAACACTGATGAAAAATTAGTATGATGGGAGAGTGGGAATCAGAGCCAAAGGGAAGGTGCATTCCAGATGAAAACCATGGTCAATCACATTATTCCACCACTATGACAGAACTTTCCAGTATGGTTGCTAACCTTGAATGTCAACCCAACAAGAGCCCTTAAACCAGCTTCCCATTCCCTTCCAAAATAGAGGGGAGGAAAGAAATAAAGTGTCTACTCTGCTCATCCAGCACATGGGATGTGTGAAGAAAGAGAAAATGGGTCAGTTTACTTTTCTCTCACAACACAGAAGTGCACACAGGACTTTGAACTCTTCACACTATCTATGTTAACTGCCCCCTCTCTTAAATCCCTAGTTTATGAGGTAATTCCACTGAGGACACAGCAAGGTTTGGGTAATAAACTCAGCTCTAAAGCATCTCTACAGGTCAATGAGAAATGACAGTCAGCCCCTGTTTTGAGGAATGTCTTTTCATTTGAAGCAAAAAAAAAATTGAAGGGAGGATGTGTGTAAAAAACTATGACAGCCGTAAAAATGTGTACAATTGTTTTTCACGGTAGTGATGCAAGAAACACAGCTACAAGAGTCCCAGTTGTTACTGCTACAATTACACTAATGTGATGGGATGACTTTCAGTCCTCCAGTGCCTAAAGGGGCTACAAGAAACCTGGAGAGGGGCTTTGGACAAGGACCTGTAGGGACAGGACAAGGGGAATGGCTTTAACCTGCCAGAACAGGGGAGGCTGAGATGAGCTCTTAGGCAGAAGCTCTTCCCTGTGAGGGTGCTGAGGCGCTGGCACAGGGTGCCCAGAGAAGCTGTGGCTGCCCCATCCCTGGCAGTGTTCAAGGCCAGGTTGGACACAGGGGCTTGGAGCACCCTGCTCTAGTGGAAGGTGTCCCTGCCTGTGGCAAGGGGTTGGAACTGGATGAGCTTTAAGGTCTCTTCCAACCCAAACCACTCTGGGATTCTATGCTTGCGCCCATATAAGGCAAAACTGAGTGGGCTACTTCTTGTTGGTTCATATTCAGTATATCATTAAAGCAGCAAGTATTTATGAAGACTACGATAGGACCTGACTTCCAGATGGAGCTGGCAGGAAAGAGCTAGCCTTGTTCCATCAACTGACAGTCATCAACAACGAGCCCTCAAACCCTTCTTCAGCTACATAACCAGAATGATCCTTTAGGATCCCTGTGTATGGGAACCATGAAGCTTGCAATGACAACGACTCCTTGCCACAAGACAAAAAGTAATAAATAAAAAGAAAGAAAAGTAAAAAACCAGAAACCTGCTTCTGTTTGAGCACTGTGTGACTATTTCAGTCCCAAACGTGAGCGAGCGTGAAGGACAGCAACCAGTTGCCAATACCTGCACCAGGAGTAACACGTGAGAACAAGCTTTGCAGATATCCTCAGCCCCCATGGCCATTTGGGAAGCCCCAGGTCCAACCACAATATTAACATTTTCTGTTGGAAGGACACAGAAATGAAGCAACAAAATTGCTGCAGGCCAAGTTTCACAGACCATCACCCTCTTACCTAGCATCTGTCTCCCCAGTTCCAACAGTTCTTCCCACTGGTAGCCTCAGATTATATGTATTTTCATGTATTAAGCTGGCAGCAGAAGTGGTGAACAACTGCAATTTGCAGACATACTTTTTGAAGACTTCCCTAACACAAAAATGCTACTTTAAGAGCAGAAAAAACCCTGAACACCCAAATTCCGTGCCTTCTCATAGCAAAGTGTGTGCACATGTGTCTTCCTCTCCTGATATCACATACAGTATTCTAATAGCACATCAATACTCCTACTGGAGCAAAAGCAAGTTAAAACTCTTCAGCTCTGACCACTACCTTTAGTTTTACATAAGACGTTCTGCCCCAAAAAAGTATCCTGTTATCAATTTATTATTTAACCCCCTCCAATCAGACTGTTAGTATGAGCTAACAGTAGCTAGTAGTTACAACAAAGTATTTGGTGGGTTATTTGCTGTAGCCAAAAAATGTCAGACACTAAATACCTTGACCTTTTTTCACGAAACACTTCTGAGCTGACACTTTCTTCCACTCACATAAAAACCCCCAAGCTCCCCAAAACCAACACCAAAACAAAACCCCATCCAGCAGACAAAAGTCCCTTGTCACACAAGCACTAATTCTTCCTTTCTGAAATGGGAAATAAATAATTGGGAACAAAATTACATGAGAGTGAGCTTTCTGTCGAGGCAGATGTGAACATCCCATTGGGAACCAGAGCAACCCACACCTTGAACACTCCATCTAAACCACCATGCTTCCCACTAAAACTTAACTAGGCTCAGAAGAAATTTGGAGGGATGTGTTAAGAGAGGGAAAACTCAACACCCCAAATTAACAGCGAAATCAAGTTCTAATTAAGATGAGAAACTACGTGATGATACATTTCTATCTCAGGACTCATTCTGAAGCCATCAAGAGCATTTCCCATCTGGGGTGGGTGACAGAATAGATGTGAACTAGAAAAAAAGCATCTTCAGCCTCTTTTCAGTAGGTAACGTCTGTTGAGAGTTTCAGCTCAGTTCCAAAATAAGCCCAACCTACAAACTCCCAGGAAACAGAAGACGAAACAAACCCATATTCTGGATGTTTAAAGCTGATCACAAATTCAGGCCACAGAAAGAAGTGCTGTAACGTTCACATGCTGGTCCACCAGCCACCTGGAAGTCTGTAAACCCACGTTCTTCCTTCCTCAGCTTTTAGGCAACATTTCCTAGATGGAAATCATGTTATGCATCCAAATGGCCCAGGCTCACCAGAACCACACAGCAACAAGTACAAGAAATCTCCGAGGAAAGAAACAAGTGTAGTCATATGTTATTTTAAGACCCTGAACAGAGCTGAGGGGACTACCACCATAAACAACTCCAGAAGACAAAGCCACACAAGCTAACACCAGTGGGATGTTTCTCATTGCTACACAGACACATAATGCAGTTTAATCTTTGACTCCTTCTACTCTTAAGTATATTGTCCTTGCATTAGAAAGGAACAAGCGAGGCATCTTCCTGCAGAGATGACCTGGAAGAAGTAAAAAATGACTCAATTCTACACCTCCGGGGCTTAGGAGAGTAAACGGGAAGGTGCTCAAATGGGAAGGCAGCGGAAGCACCATGCCTTGTGCTCTGCAGGAAGAGGTTTTTGAATGTCAAGATTTATTTCTGCTGGAGGAAGGGTTTCTCTTACCCAGAACATGCATCTGGTTGCATAAGCCAGCAAATTATAGCTATGTGCCATGGGAAAAACACTGCAGCAGAAAAACTGGGAAAGCTCTGTAAAGGATAAAAATGAAAGTCTTCTGCATAAGGGAACAGTCAGAAGCTGTCATTGAGGCACAGCTTTCAAATCCAATACGGCTTTCATCAATGGACAAATCACACAAGTAGCATTTGTGTCTAAATGAGACCTGTTCTTCACAATTATCATGCCTTAATGAAAAGCAGTGTACATTTAGATACCTAAAAATACTGACAAATACACAATGCACTACCATAAAAAAGGTACAGGCTTTAAGAAAGCACATGGATGGTTTTTTCTTCCAAAATCTCCACTGCAGGTTGGATTGTGATTTTTAAAGAGGGGTTTATAACCTTCGATCTCCTTCAGAGCACAGAAGGAAGCCCCATTTTATAGTGACTAGAAGAATCACTATTTTTTGCAGCAAGAAAGAAATGCCAGGATTAAAGTAACAACCCAGCAAGCACTGTGTAGGGATTCTCTTTTACCCCCAACTATTATTTTTCTAGTACACGAGGAATACGAACAACTGTCAATCAAGAGATTAAGATCTTGTACAAGCAGAAGGATCCATAAGAGCACATGTGACCAGAACTATGGCAAGAGTTGGAGTTCCCTCCCCATCCAAAACTCTTCTAACCTAAACACTTTATTTGGGATTTGGAGTCTTTAGAAAGCTGCAATGTACTCTGTGTTCATTGTTCTCTACATCTAAAAGCAAACACTCTCCCCAGCTTCCACTATGACAACCCGGGACAAAACCAAAGAAAGTTTTTGACTGTAATTTTGATTTATTTATAGGTGAAAAGAATGTAATCAACAAGAACACACGCTACCCCTGCCCCAGCACAACTTACATGGCATTTCTATTGACAAAGTACACATACAAAGTAGAAAGGAACTTGCTCTCAACTTGCTTCTTTTCTTCCCTTCACACTTCCTCTGGGATTATGGCAACATCCTCCCAAGTACAACTGTCTCTAACTCACAGCACACTCAGCAAAAGAAATCCCCTCTTAAATCTCTGCAATCTGCCTGTTCTCACACACACACACACACACGACCCTTTTCTTTCAGGTAGAGGTCAGGTACAATCTCCATGCACCAAGAGCAGAAGAGAGCTGTACACCCCACAAAAAGGCTACTGGAAGCTTGAGGAAGCTGCTGTCAGCAACAGCCTTCCACCAAGGGCTGGATTGTGCTCTGATAAATAGAGGGAAATAACTGTCAATCTCCACCAGTATCAGACCACTGTTCCTTCCTCTGCAAGTAAGGAAGTTTGGAATATTAATGACAGAGGGCTCCATTAAAAGCAGCACATGCAGATGTGAAGCGATCATGTAACACAGAATCATAGAATCAGCTAGGTTGGAAAACACAAACCAGTCCGGGATTCCATGACCTATGATGCGCTGCACTAAGGCAGTTCGCAATCGCTTTAGACATTTCACAGGTTTAACACCCTGCAGACCCATAAAGAAAGATTCCAGTGGTTAAACAAACACATAGCCAGAACCTACACGAAAGAGAAGTCCACCACTGGATATCCCAGCTGACCCACAGACACCAGCGGGCACAACACAGAGCCGTGGCCACCACATAAGAGCACACAGGCACCAGCAGCTCGCTAGCATGGCTCACACGTCGCAGGAACTCCTCTTGCACAAGCAACAGCACGTGTCAGGTACTGCTTCCTACCGCTCGGGCAGGCATGCAGCGACAGGTTAAACCTGGCCAACAAAGTTACTAACCCTGCGCTCTTCCCCTGCCTCTGCACCAGAGGTTCCACACTGAAGGCAAGGACAACCAACCCGTGAATCATCTCCTAAACCACAGCAGAAGTCAGCCAGAGTATTAAGGTAAAACAACATCATTTTTGCCCACCTAAATGTACTGAAAACTGCAACATCTGAGGAGCAGACTGAATGCTCCCACCCCAGGACCACAGCACTTAGAGGCTTTTAACTCTTCTGCTAAAGTTGCAGCTTGACAACATAGCAAGGGACAATGCAGTAATGAACTGCTTACAGGAAACGCTGCCTCAGTCTCTCTACCCCCTGCATGCTTTCCTGCCTGTCTGCAAGGTGGGCCACAGCACAGAACCAATATGCAAAAAACCTCACCCCAATCCTATCAAGGAAACAACTATAATTGCCAGGGGTCACAGAAGAACACCTGTTAGCTCCAAACACAAGCACAGAGGTGGAACGGAACTGTACCTTTTGGTGGCAGCAAACCAATAGATCACAGCATCACAGTGGTTTGGGTTGGAAGGGACCTTAAAGCTCACCCAGCTCCAACCCCTGCCATGGGCAGGGACACCTTCCACTAGAGCAGGGTGCTCCAAGCCCCTGTGTCCAACCTGGCCTTGAACACTGCCAGGGATGGGGCAGCCACAGCTTCTCTGGGCACCCTGTGCCAGTGCCTCAGCACCCTCACAGGGAAGAGCTTCTGCCTAAGAGCTCATCTCAGTCTCCCCTGTTCTGGCAGGTTAAAGCCATTCCCCTTGACCTGTCCCTACAGGCCCTTGTCCAAAGCCCCTCTCCAGGTTTCCTGTAGCCCCTTTAGGCACTGGAGCTGCTCTGAGGTCTCCCCTTCAGGAGCCTTCTCTTCTGCAGGCTGAGCCAGCCCAGCTCCCTCAGCCTGGCTCCATACAGATGCCTTCATTCTTCAGACGGGCTTAAGTACATTGTCAAGCTGAACCCTCAGTCTGGCACTGCAACTTCACCACCTCTGCTCAGGAGCTCATTAACTAGAGAAGTAGAGAGAACTTCATCACATTCCTGCCTGTAAACTTGATACAGGAAAGCATAAAAACGTTTGGAATGATGAGGAGATCTGAAGCAAGGGGTTTAAGATCGCAGCTGTAATTAAAGACACTTTTAAAGCGGTTCCTTCAGACCGCCCAGCTGCACACTAACTGACCGTTCCGGTGCCAGCTCCGCCTGAGCACAAAACCACCTCATGGCCATTCCCAAACGCTTCTGAAGGAGCCTCTTCCACCCGGGGGCCGGGGTGCAGCCGCCTCCCTCAGCGCGGCTCCTCCGCCACCGGGCGGCCCCGCTCCGTGCCTGCGACCGAGCGGAGGGCGCAGGCCCTGACCGTCCCGAGCGCCGCTCAGCACCGAGGGCGGGTGAGGAGCCCCGGGCCCGCCGCTGCGCCCCAGCGGGACGCGGGGGACGAGACTCCCGCGGCCCCCTCAGCGGGACCAGGCCCCTGCTCCGGGCGGGCAGCGGAAACGACCGCACCGGCAGAGCCGAGCCGAGCCGGGCCGCGCCGCACCCCGCAAGCGCCCCGTCCCCGCGCGCGGTGCCCGGTGCGGGCTCACTCACCCTCCGAGAGCTCCAGCTCCAGCTCCGCCAGGCTCTCCCGCACCTCGGGCGGCAGCGGCACCGCCTCCAGGGAGCAGCCGCCGCGCTCCGCCGCCATGGCGCGGCCGAGCAGCCAGCGCGGCCCGCCACAGCCGCCGCCCAGCGCTGCCGCAGGTGGGGCCGGGCAGCGAGAGGCGGCGCCGCGGAGGGGAGCGGAGCGCCCGGCCCCGCCCCGCCCCGCCGCCCGGGCCTGCCGCGGCCTGGGCCGCCTCAGCCGGCGGTGCGGAGGGAGCGCAGGGCGTGCGCCATGTCCCAGCGCTTGAGGAGGGGGTCCCTGCCCCGCCGCTGCCCTGCCCGCTGGAGACACCGAAACTACACTTTGGGGTAAAAAAACCCCAAACTAACCTTTTGTAAAGACAACCGCCGTTGAAGGGCGCGGCGGAGGGGAGCAGGAAACGGCGGTTGCGGAGCCTGGGTTGAGGCTTTTCCCAGTTCAACCGCAGGTTGCAGGGCTCCGTGGCAGGACACCAAGGTGTGATCTTCCTGCGGCAGTCCTGCAGCCCCCCAGGACTCGGGCAAAGGCGAATCCGTGGATCCTGGGCTCAGTCCTGACTCCCGGGACAGCTCCACCAGTAGCAGTAACGCTCCTGGAGCTGGGGTGTGGGGAAGAAGCTGCCTACTAAACGGCGGTGGGAAACTGCCCTCTGTAGGGGTGAGCAGGTTCGTGGTGGCAGCAGCAGTGGGGCGGGAGCAACGTGTGCCCTCCCTGGCCTCCGCACGTTCCCCTCCCCAGTGCAGTGCTGCAGCAGAATGTGGCTGTGGGCCCTGGCTCTGAACAGAACAACAAAGGCACCTCTCTGCCGAGGGTCATCGCAGGGGTGCTGCACTTCATTGTGGATGCTGGAGAGGAACTGTAGTGATAGGACAAGGGGTGATGGGTTCAAACTGAAACGGGAAGTTCAGGTTGGAGATGAGGCAGAAGCTCTTCCCTGTGAGGGTGCTGAGGCGCTGGCACAGGGTGCCCAGAGAAGCTGTGGCTGCCCCATCCCTGGCAGTGTTCAAGGCCAGGTTGGACACAGGGGCTTGGAGCACCCTGCTCTACTGGAAGGTGTCCCTGCCCATGGCAGGGGTTTGGACTGGGTGAGCTTTAAGGTCACTTCCACCCCAAACCAGGCTGGGATTCTATATAGAAAGACCAAGGGGAGGGAGGATTTATTTACTGTAAAACCAGAAGAGCAAATCCCAAACTCACAGAAGCTTATGTGTAGTATGTTAGCTGTTCTGTTGGTCCAAATGATCCTACTGAAATACTAAAACCCAAACAATTTTAGGAACAGCAAGAAAAGTAAGTAAGGTGGAAACAAATAACCACACAATGTAAGCATTCACTAATAAAACGCCATTTTAATAACGTCTCTTTTTTTTTACAAGGAGGCCACCTATACACTATAGAAAAATAAACACCAAAGAGACTCTTTGCAACTTACAGTACAGCAAGGCAGGCACACTTCAGCTGTTAATGTAGTCATTTCACATGAGAATGTAAAACACTGTTCTTAGTGAAAAGTAATTTCCTCTTAAAGTACTAAAATATAATAAAAAGTCATATAAAAAACCGATGCAAAAGCACTGCCCTTTATTCAGTTGCACAAGAGGTCGCAAGTGCCTCTGTTATGTGTGGACCGACTTAGAAGGAAGCAGTAACTGAGGGAAGGCGTTGCAGTAGGGATCTCAGGAGCATCCTCATCACTTCATGCTCCTCTGCCGAGGAGGGCCTGGAACTTGTCCTAAATGTAAATAAATGAGTATTAGAAACCCATTTGTGTTACAAAGCAACAGGGTGCACTTTGCAGTGTGTAATTTCCTCCATGTGCTTCATATGAGCTTTCCTGAAAGTAATTCCCGTTTTCATGAGCCACCTAGGAACAATACAAACCAAGACTTGGAAGCTTCCCCATCTGCCAAAGCAAGCTTTCACCATCAGACCAATGCTCCATCACCCACTTCACACACCACAAACAGGGTTGTGCAGTTCAACTGTACTGCTCTGGTGATGATTTAACACATGTTCTGTTGCTGGAGAAAGTCTTGTCATTGAGTAGATGTTTTAGAGTCCATTAGTTCTGCTCACAGCATTGTTGTAAAGGCTGCAGCATTGCTCTGCAGTTCCTGACATCATTCTGTAATTACTGACATCATTCTGGAGACATGGAAATTCCTGATGTGACAGACACTTTCCACACAGAATTGCTATCAATGGTGTGCCAGTTGTGGAATACTTATTCATGCTTTCCATAAAGCAAAACACCTTATTTCTACAAATGCTGCCAGGTTTCAATTTCAACATTTGTTTCTCTATCTACCATAAATAATTGCCGTATCTGGGGAGGGGGAAGAGACAAACAAAAAACCCCAAACCCACGAAGTCATGGAATTAAGGTTTCTAGGCAAAATCCTGCTGAGAACAATGTCAGGAGTTCCCTTATGAAAGTCTCACTGTAGCTGCTGACTGTAGTGATGTAAGCAAGACCAGGATACTTATTAGCTCAACTCAGCCAGAAACACAGGCAGTGTTTCAGCCCTTCCCCAGAGCTGTTGTCCAGCCATACCAGGCTCCTGGGTTGAATGCTGCCAGAGCTAAGCTCCTCTCTTCCCAGAGAAACACATCCTTTTAATGTTTAGTCTTTTAACACTAAAGGATGTGTTGGGAATGCAATGTGTGATCATTCAAAATTTGCCTCAGAAGGTAATTTAATCATCATTATTTTTCCAAAAGCAGTTAAGTCTGATTGCTTGCCTAGAGATAAAGGACCACAGGGACCCAAAAGCAGCCTCATGAAGTAAGCTGACTGTGGGGATGAGCAGCCAGAAGTAACATGGGGAAGGAACCAGCAATAGCAAAAGCATAAAGGTTGGATCAAAGCACTGATGGCATTACCTGACCTGCTGGCCCACATTAGCTCAGACCAGGGAACAACATAAAGCTGGATGGGTGAAGCAAGCTTTGGGATAGATTCTCCAAAGTCCCTGGAGAAGCAGCTGTCAGCAGGCTCCCTAGGAGCTTCCACACCTTACTTCTGTGGTACAAGACTAGAACATGAAGTAATGCAGTCTAGAAGTTAGGTGGGAGGTTTCTAAGTAGCAAAGTTAAGTGCCACTACAATCCCATGTGTGCTCTTCAATCAATTTTAGGATTACATGTCTGTTTTTACTAGCTTCCAATTTTTGTTTAATCGGCTATGGAATACAAGGAAGTGACAAATGAGGAAAGTATTATAGTGTGTGCTGCAAAGAAGGCCCTGTTCAACTATTGCAGTGGTTCTCTTTGACTTTAAAGTTGTATAGAGAGTTAACTTGCTTTATTTAAACTGCAACACTTGCTTATTTAGACTTGATAACAGGAGGGAGGTGGAAATCACATGAAATTATTCAGCATCATCTCTGGAAAATTTCCCTAAGAACTCCTTTTGAGACATGCCACAGTTTTAGATACGAGTCACAATGTTTTCATTTCAGAGATTAATCCCTCTCCCACTCAATAATTATTCCTTAAAATGAAGCTCTTCACATATAACAAGTGTTATAGGCAATATAGGAAGAGCATTGCAAAAAGCAGGGGAAGAGGTTGTTCTCACCTGGGTGCATACCCCCCAGTCTTTGCTGGATAACCTCCAGGTGATGGATGTATTCCGTTAGGGATCGTTCAGGATCCTCAGTAGGCACAAGTGACTTGTCTGAACCTGAACTTGTGGACGGATGCAGTCTTAAAAGGAAAACAAATTATTTTCTTGGCATGCTATACCCTCAAATATAATAGTTACATTCATAAAGGCAGCAACTCAGTGCAAAGCAAACTGGAACAGTAAAAGCCAACACCACCAAAGAGTTACATGTAAAACTGGGCAGCTTTGTATACAGGGGAGTCAAAAGAAAGGATGTTTTGATAAGAGCTGGTGTATCTATGAATATCTCTCTAGGTTTATGCAACACAAAGTACCTCAGGTAAGAAAGCTGCAGTCAGAAGCAAGGCCAAATGGCCAAGTGAGAAGACCCACTTCTGCAGAGAGAGAAGTACTGAAGAGGAGCGTGCTACATCCAGGCATGTATGCTCTTGATCAGCAGGTAAAATGCTATTGTGAAGGACAAGGTGGAAAAGGGGGATCCTTCAGATGCTAACACTGTGTTTCCTTTCTGGACATCAACAACAAACTGCAAATATAAGCAGAACTACATACTGGAGGGGACACTGTGCAAACACAACTGCTATTTGGAGTTAGGATTTATTCCTTCACCCTGCACCTTTGGATTAGTGGAAGTTGGCTCCTATCCATCCCTTCCTTCCATATAGCTTTGCCAGGAATAAAAGGGAGTAATCGTTTAACCCATCTCGAATCCACGTTAGCCTTGAGTTGCCACTAACCCAGGCACACTGGGTAATCAGTCAGGGCCTGCTGTTATTAATATCCTTGTTCCATACAATACACATGACTTTTCATGATAGGTCAGCTCCCAGCTTCTGTTTGTGGCTGTCAGACCCAGACACATGCCATGATAGAGGAAGAGGATGGGGTAGATGACGACCTCTGGGAAATGCTGGCAGGTCTCATGATTGTCCAAGATGTTTTGCTGAAGTCTGCGCAAAGCAGAACAGTACCTATCCTGCATGACAAGCACCATCCAGCCCCCAAATCAGTCAGCAGTGTTGAAAACCAGAAAGAATTTGGTGATCCTCTGGATCACCACAGCTACTTCCTTGCTATTCTTTTTGTCTTTATGAAGGAAATTCTTGCCTACTGGTTGAAGTTTCTGATCTATCAAGGAGGTGAAGAGACAACACATCCCAAGCTGACAGGACTGAGAACACCTACCTGCCTTCCACATCAACTCCTGCAAATCCTGACTTCAAGGAGGAAGCCAGGTATGAGGACAAGTGGTCTGAGAAGGAGATACTACACCCAGTAATGGGCTATGCAACGGCCAACGTTACCCTGGGTTCCAGGAGAGCATGGGACTGGAAGGTCAGTGATGAGTGAAGGCCACCTTGCAGCTCAGGCATTCTCTCGGCAGCACTGTACATAATGTCACCTGTGAATCCAACCCAGTGACAAGCAGCTGGGGTTGGATTTCTGTGCAGAACTGGCCATAATTCACGAGAAACTGCAACTGCAAACACCCCACAAGAGCTCCAGCTCTCGTTCTGTGCATCCCAGGGGCTGACAGCAGCTAACACTAATGCAGTGCTGTCATAAGGTAGGGGAGCCACTTCCACGGGGTGCTCAGAAATTCATCTCCAACTTGGACAGCAAAGGCAATAAGAATTACCCCTCACGGAATGCTGACAAACATAGAATCCCAGACTGGTTTGGTTTGGAAGGGACCTCAAACTCATCCATTTCCAATCCCCTGACACAGGCAGGGACACCTTCCACTACAGTAGTTTGCTCCAAGCCCCATCCAACCTGGCCATTGTATATCCTGTAGCCTGTCCACATTAAACTGGGGAACACCACTAGGAATGTTCTCAGTCCAGCAATGTCATTGTGCTTAAAGCAAATGAGAAGTTTTCTCCTGTAACATCTTGAAAGAAATAAACCATTTCCCAGATGTAAGAAAACAAATCCCTCTTCTCGTTCCAGTACCTCCTCCAGGCAGTGGTTATGCTTTGGAAAGCCTGTCCATGGGGGTGGTGCGGCAGAGGCAGTGACCATGGACTGACCTGTGGGGTAGGCGGTGGGATGCTCTGGGGCAGGGGGTTCCCAACCTTGTGGAGCTGGTTCTGGAGCGCAGCCCGGTGTCCCGGGTTGGGGGGGAGCTCACGGCTGGATGCTGCAGCTCGTCCAGGACCTCAGTTCTAGCACCAGGAGCTGTGTTATATAGGAAACAGTTCAAAACACACATGCTGGGAATCATCATAAACGTTAGGCTATCATAACCATAACCAATAAACCGCATGGGAATTACAGCACAATTAAACTGTATTTAAGCTGCATTTAAAACCAAACACACTTTCTACAGCTAACTGCTTTTTTGGTTTGGTTTTTGTTTATTTTAACCAGATTTCACAGAAGTTTTGCATTTCACTCGCAAACAACTCCTTCCTGCAGATGGAGAACTCGCCCTTTGTTCTTACTCCAGACTTGGTTTCTCATCAGCCATTGCTCCATCCACAAAGGGGATGTCCCAGTGGCTGAGATCAGCAAAATACTGTATTTTTTTGAAACTTAGCTCTTCTTGTTTGTTCTAACTACATGTTACAGTTGAATTACACTGCCCACTCTAGAGACAGCATGGAAACAGGATAGGGTTTGTTGGCTTTGGTGAAGGTTTGGGAAGGGCAGGGGGGTGTCTTGTTTTCATTAAAACAGAAAAACCCCTTCAGAGAAGTCCTTTAACTCACCAAAAAGCTCAAAACCAAACCCAAATATTATTTTTATGAAGCTGCCAGGATGCTGTTTTGCAGTGAGGCAGAAGTTCAGCAGGGGTTTCAGGATTCAAGTTTCATAACGAACCACACCACAGTGGTTCAAAGAATCCCAGACTGGTTTGTGTTGGAAGGGACCTTAAACCTCAGCCAGTTCCAAGCCCCTGCCACGGGCAGGGACACCTTCCACTAGAGCAGGGTGCTCCAAGCCCCTGTGTCCAACCTGGCCTTGAACACTGCCAGGGATGGGGCAGCCACAGCTTCTCTGGGCACCCTGTGCCAGCACCTCAGCACCTCACAGGGAAGAGCTTCTGCCTAAAAGCTCATCTCAATCTCCCCTCTGGCAAGTTAAAGCCATTCCCCTTGTCCTGTCCCTGTGTTAACAGATGAACAGATTTTGCCACTTCTATGGGTATATTTTGGCATTTGTTTTTAAATGGAATGCATCACTAAAGAGAAATTATGATTAAAACAAAGTACCAAAAGGCTTACCTGTGTAACCTCCTGTGCAGTGAGAAATGGTTTCAGCCTGTGTGCTCTTCCTGCCGACTTTGTTCCACTTCTTCACCAAAAATTTTAACCTAGGTAATAAAAGAAATTTGGACAATCATTAAAAATAAGTCAAAATACACTGAATTTTAATGTTGAACTTTGCGGACATCAAAATAAGAATCTTTGCAGGAATGGAGGACTGCTTCTTCAACTTTGGTCATTAGAGTGAAGGGTCATCCCATTTTACTTTGCAATGCTCCTCTGCCTTTTGGAAAGGTTTGCTCCTGCACTGTCCCTCATTTCCAGAGTTCTGTGGCAGCTTTTCCTGACTAGCAGGAGTAATTTGGAGGTCACTGTTTCTGCATCCGTTGACCGCAATCATTATAGAATCCATTTAAAAGATAAGAGCTGAAAGAGATTCTGTGACATCTCCTGAAAGTCTTAAACTTGGTAGTAATCATTTTTATTGAACAAGAAAATTGCACAGAAGTAACCCACTTACATTTCATAGAACCACAGACTGGTTTGTGTTGGAAGGGACCTTTAAAGCTTATCCAGTTCCAAACCCCCCACCCACAGGCAGGGACACCTTCCACTAGAGCAGGGTGCTCCAAGCCCCTCTGTCCAACCTGGCCTTGAACACTGCCAGGAATGGGGCAGCCACAGCTTCTCTGGGCACCCTGTGCCAGCGCCTCAGCACCCTCACAGGGAAGAGCTTCTGCCTAAGAGCTCATCTCAGTCTCCCCTGTTCTGGCAGGTTAAAGCCATTCCCCTTGGCCTGTCCCTGCAGGCCCTTGTCCAAAGCCCCTCTCCAGGTTTCCTGCAGCCCCTTTAGGCACTGGAGGTGCTCTGAGGTCTCCCCTTCAGGAGCCTTCTCTTCTCCAGGCTGACCCAGCCCAGCTCTCCCAGCCTGGCTCCAGAGCAGAGCTGCTCCAGCCCTCACAGCATCTCCATGGCCTCCTCTGGCCTCACTCCAACAGCTCCAGGTCCCTCTTGTGCTGTTGCCCCAGAGCTGGATCAGGACTGCAGGGGGGGGGGTCTCCCCAGAGTGCAGCAGAGGGGCAGGATCCCCTCCCTGAGCTGCTGCTCACACTCTGGGGGTGTAGCCCAGCACATGGGGGGGTTCTGGGCTCAAGCACACACTGAAGCTGGGTCATGGGGAGCTTCTCATTGACCAACACCCCCAAGTCCATCTCCACCACGATGCTCCATCCAGTCTCTCCCAGCTTGTGTTTCACTTGGGATTGCCCCAACTCCAGGGCAGGACCTTGCATTTGGCCTTGTTGAACTTCATGAGGTTCATGTAGTCCCACCTCTCCAGCCTGTCCAGGTCCCCCTGGATGGCATAAAGATGATGGCATTTAAACCTATTCTTTTCATTAAATGGTCTCAAAACCCATTACGAGATGGCATATTGTCCCAAGTACAGTTAAAAACCCCCATCTGAGAGTAAGTGACAGAATATGATAGACTCAAACCCAATGAAACACAGGCTACCAGATTCAAGAGGGGAAAACCATCACTGATGAGATGATCACATTCTGGAACAAGACAGACTATTCAGTGAGTCCAAATAGATAAGGATCAGACCTGAAAGGAAAACAGTTCGTAATGGCTGTGCACTGATTCTCAATTAGATTGCTGCTGGGTAGCCCTTAGGATAGAAACAGATTTGTATCAGTCTATAATTTAGTACACATCCAAGTTAGCACTGACTTTGTAATAGCAGTTTAGCCAAAGTTATAGCTAACAAGTCATAGAATCGTGGAATGTTTTGGTTGGAAGGAACCTTAAAGATGTGTAGTTTCAGCCCCCTGCCACAAGCAGGGACCCAGGTTACAAGAATGGGAATCTTGCATGATACCCCACACCAGTCTGAACTAGTTTTGAAGGTAGCTTTTGCTTAATATTAACCTAGATTAAGCCATAGGAACTCTACTTTTCTTAAATTCCCAGGAAAATATCACGTAAGAGAGACTGTGTTTTGGCTTTACCTTGATATGGCAATGATTGCCCTGGCTGCACATCTGAACTTGGTAAAAGGACGGGAACGTGATCCAGAAAGCTGCAGGTCTGCAGGCGAGGGGTAGATTCCCATGCGTGCTATTAGGGAGAGGGTGGCTTGTTCACAGTCCTGAAAACCACCAAGAAGCAGCAAGAGGTATTTCTTCTGATAAACCAAAGCCTTTCTAAAGCTCTCTGCTCTGAGGTACTTCCTATATAATCTCTGCAACTGGAGAAAAAGCAAAAACAGGAAACAAAAATAAATCCAATCTGTTAAGATTTGGCTACAGAAAGCTCAGAAGAGTTAGTAGCTTTTTCCAGCAGTATCTCCCACACTGTGGGTATCTAAAACCTATGTGGCTTTACCAAAATATAGAAAGATAATTTATAATTATGAAGCATGGAAGCAGTGCAAGTTCCTCGCTACTCTGCTCTCATGAGACCTCACTTGGAGCACTGTGTACAGTTCTGATGTCCTCAACATAAAAAGGACATGGAACTGTTGGAACAAGTCCAGAGGAGGGCCACGAGGATGATCAGGGGACTGGAGCACCTCCCGTATGAAGATAGGCTGAGGAAGTTGGGGCTGTTCAGCCTGGAGAAGAGAAGGCTGCGTGGGGACCTCATAGCAGCCTTCCAGTACCTGAAGGGGACCTATAGGGATGCTGGGGAGGGACTCTTTGTCAGGGACTGTAGTGACAGGACAAGGGGTAACGGGTTCAAACTTAAACAGGGGAAGTTTAAATTGGATATAAGGAGGAAATTCTTTCCTGTTAGGGTGGTGAGGCACTGGAATTGGTTGCCCAAGGAAGTTGTGAATGCCCCATCCCTGGTGGTGTTCAAGGACAGGTTGGACAGAGCCTTGGGTGACATGGTTTAGTGTGAGGTGTCCCTGCCCATGGCAGTGGGGTTGGAACTTGATGATCTTAAGGTCCTTTCCAGCCCTAACTATTCTATGATTCTATGATTCTCAATGTAATTCTGAGCAAGTATTTGCTTCACAGCCACCATGACTCAGCCAGTTTTGGTGCAATGCCATGGTATGACACTCCTGCAATGGACACCACACATAGAGGCTTGTACCAGGTTTAATGAGCTTGTGTACATCTGTGTAGTCTTGGCTAGGCTAGAAAGTTTTGGCCTGGTTACTGCTTGCTGTGCAAAACACCAACCACAACCAAGCTGTCTTCACATGGAACACCGATATCATGGGCACAAGGGCAGCAGGAAGGATTGTGTATGTAGCTAAAAAGCCCCCACGTTTGGAGTGTTAGACTGCCTTAGCTCTCCTGAAGGTTTTGAAGCAACACGGTCATATCTTAAACTCTAAACCAATTTAACTCTTAACAAAAAAATTAACACCTGCTTTAAATATTAACCAGAAAACACACTGGAATAAGTGCCCGTCAGGCTTGATTGTGATCAAGTGTGTCAGAGGAATAAAAAGTATTTAAGATTGGTGAGGGCAGATTAAAAATAATGGATGTTGGATATTTTCATGCTTGGACAAGAAGTCTGACTCTCCCTCTCCTTTAAGAGTAGCAATTGGTTCCACAGACCTTGGTTACTTTGGGTGCATGTTCCTATCTAGCACCAAGGAAGTTACACAGGAACTTCTCTGATGAGGTATATAGGGGAAGGTGTTCCCAATTTAATATGCAGTGTGTAAAACTGTTCATCTATAAAAACACCTTTTAAGATAGCAACTGAAGCCTATAGCAAATAAGTGACACCTAAATGCCATAATCTGACAGATGTATCTCCAGAAATCCGAGCTGTCCTCTTCCTGGCTCCTCTGCAACAGGAAGTTTTATTATCAGCTTTATTAAAAGAAATAAAATAGAATTACTAAATTACCTGTCCTACATGTGACATTAATCCCTTAGGCAATGCCTAAAGAACAGTACTACCAAAGACTAAACTCCCCAGAGGTTTTTATGATCCTGAGCTGGGAACAGTTCTCACACAGCAAAGCTGTACAATAGGCAAGATGGTGAGAGCAAACCATGTGTCAAAGGTCGAAATGACATGCCAAAGCCTGTGGCACTGCTCGCTCCCCAAGCTCCAGCCAGCCCCTTTGCTGGCCATCATGAGAATTTTACCTTAGGACTGGAAGTTTCTGCCAGTGGTTTGTTTGCAATTCCAGCACTGGCTTTAGCCAGTTCTGATTCAGCCTGTTTCAGAGCTTTCTGCAAAATGTTCCTCTCTTGCTGCCAGGATTCTCTTTCCAGTTCTTGAACAGAGTTGCTATCACACGTAGATCTGATCTAAAAAAAGAAACCCAAAGGAAGTGAGCTGTGATGGGGTTTGCATATTACTCCCACAGCAAACATCTCAAAGAGAGTAATAACCTAAACTTGATGGACAAAAACCGTGAAGATAACTAGGCTGAAAACCAGCAGTGGCATTCAGGTGTTAAATGGTAGGATGGGCAGCTGAAGCACACAAGCAGCTTTTCTTAAGAAGGATCAAAGCAATTGTTAATCAAGCTACCTTTTCACTACAGATCTCTCTGAGCGGCTGTACAGGAATTCTATTCCCTTTAGTAGCAGTCTTCTCAACACTTGGAAACTGAGAGAGCTGGGCTTGTTCAGCCCGAAGAAGAGAAGGCTCCTGAAGGGGAGACCTCAGAGCAGCTCCAGTGCCTAAAGGGGCTCCAGGAAACCTGGAGAGGGGCTTTGGACAAGGGCCTGTAGGGACAGGACAGGGGGAATGGCTTTAAGCTGCCAGAACAGGGGAGGCTGAGATGAGCTCTTAGGCAGAAGCTCTTCCCTGTGAGGGTGCTGAGGCGCTGGCACAGGGTGCCCAGAGAAGCTGTGGCTGCCCCATCCCTTGCAGCGTTCAAGGCCAGGTTGGACACAGGGGCTTGGAGCACCCTGCTCTAGTGGAAGGTGTCCCTGCCTGTGGCAGGGGTTGGAACTGGATGAGCTTTAGGGCCTCAACCCAACCCATTCCACGATTGTATGAAATGCTCTCCACGTCTCAGCATATTTAAAATTAGTTAAATGATGCTTCAAGAATCTAACACTACCCTCAATACCCTTTTGAGATTAGGCATTGTTTTCTGTCCAAGTTAAACTCTTGTCCTGTACTTATCATTTAATTCACAGATGTTCTATACAATTTCAGGTTTTTCCACTGAATCTTTTTTATCCTGAAGGATGCATTTCCCTTTGTATGCCCTTCACCGGCATAGCAGCTGTGCTGTATCACACACTGAGATGAGATGAGATGAAGAGCACTTTGAGAATGCGGGCAGAGATAAGGACTTCAGGTACAAAATACACTTCAGATAGGTAAGTATATAGTTCAAACATGGGGAAAAAAACCCCATGTGTGTCATACTTAAAGGGAGGCAAAGCTGCTCTATACTGGCCTCCTCATGAAGCATCCCGGTGAGGATCATGGTCCCACCATCCTAGGCACCTACAGACCTACAAAAGCTTAGTTTGAAGGTGGTAACAGATAGTTGTAATATCTGAAGAAATTCCACATGATTCACCTATGCAGTTGATTCTACTGCACCAGTTGGCTTTTGACTGACCAGCTGACCCCATATTCACTTTGGCACAGGTTTTCCCCTTTGGTATTTGACACTTTCCCTGTCTAATAGTCTCATATTATCACAACTCAAGAAGGTAATAGCAGTATATTCCTTTGGTCTCCAGAGCATGTAGTTCAGTATCTTAAAGGAAAGAGAAATTCAGGGAGGAGACTGAAGCAAAAGGTGATTCTGAAAAAGAAATCAAAGAAGAGGGCAGAAAGAAGGGAACATTTGTGCCCACAGAAGAGACGATACCAAGATGGGTTTTGCTGTCTAAGCTATTGAAAGGCAGACATCTTTAGAGTGCTCCACTAAACTTCTTTTGTTAAACAAAACAAAAGTCGGAAAACTTGAGTCCCTTGATTTTAATGTGGCCATAGTCCCTAGAGGAGCCAATTGCAAAGCGTGGTCCAACAAGAGAAGGGACTGCTATTCTGCATGGCATTCCTGGGCTTAATGTGATGAGAGCCTGGAAAATCTAAAATGTTGTGAAAAGCATTTGGAACAGAGTTGGTAATGCAGAAGACCTAATGGTATCAGAGGAAAAACAAACAACCCAAACTACTTTTCTTTACCAGTAGAGTAATAACTTAAAGGGAGCTGAGCCAGAAAAACAGCTCAGCTCTGGAGGGAGTTCTGCTAAGTCCAATTTAAATAGAACCATAAGGTTGTCCTGTTCGCCTCCACAGGCTCTCTGAGCATTTTGTCCACAGCAGAGAGCTCTAAAGCTTTGTGAGAGGAAAATAACTCCATGGACACTCCCCAGGGAGGAGGTCACAGCCCTCTCCTTCAAGGCTGGTGATGATCCATTTGGCAACCACCTAAATGGTTGTACAGGTGACATAAGGGAAGTATTTATTGTGTTTTGTAAGCAGTTAAGACACAGGCAGAGCTTGCACCCTGCCAAAGCAGCTTGTCATACATCTTGTGTTACAGAGTAAGTGACAACCACCTGGGTTACAAAAGCCTCTTCCTGCACCAGAGACAGTCAGAACTATTTCCCAAAGGTGTGATTTCTGGGGATCTGCTATCCAGCAGGTGAAGGAATAGAGAGAGGCAGAATCAAACAAGAGCCAGGACCATTACGTAGCCCTAAATCCCCAAATTTTGGCTGAAATGTGGTTGAAGATCTCTATTATGAGGCAAAGACATAAATGATAGGGCAAAGTCATCTGGTGAACAAGATGGAATCTAAAATACGGAAGTTTTTATAATGTATTTCATATGAGTAGATTGGGAGTCAGTCTTTGACAACCCCTAGACTTGCATAAAGCATTTGCAATACTGCAGACATCAGTCAGAACAGGCCTCCTGAGATGACAAACCACTCCTGGGCTTCCTGAAAATGAGTTGACAGTTCACTGAAAAACAACTGTCTCTGGATGCATCCAGAAGCAGCGGCCACACATCTCAGGGATTGATACCCTTGGATATATTACTGTGTATCTAGGAAGAAAAACACCATTAGAAGCAGGCTTTGCAGTATAACAAAAAAGCAAGAGGCTGATACTAAAATATGTTCATATAGTGACAATGTGAGGACATCTTTTTTTCCACCCCCAAGGAAAAAAATGATTTTTCTCAGGATATTTTACTGAAAAAGAAAGTTAAGGAAGTCAATCAATCAACTGACATGAATGCTGCAATCCAAAGAATACAGAACAACTTACTGATGATCAACATATAGATGCTGTTTTCCTTACCTGAGATGCAGGAGGAGACAGTAAATCTGATTTTAGTTCCTTTAATGTCTGCAGTAAAGAGGCTACAGCTTCATCACTTGATACAGGCCAATCATTGATTGTTCTGTCAAACAGAAATACTTTTTCAGTATCAGGGTGATCTCTAGTAATGTGAAAGTACATTTGATTCCTCCTCCCCACTGGATGCCCTTGAAGTTTTGGGGCTTTATTTATGCACTCTTAATCACACAAAATACTATGAATGTACACAGAAATGAGCAAGTTTTGTTAGCTTTTAAGAGTAGCATTTCTAATTACCGCTGCACAGGATTTATTCAGAAATCTGTACTTTACACCAGTCTGAAATTCTACCATGCAAATTCAGCAAAGCACCACCAGTATCTTACTCTGCTGCCAAAGAAATAAGAAATTAAATGCTACTTGGCCATTCATTCCTGACCCTTTGTTTTTCCCTGCCATGCTCAATGGAGTTTCCCATTCTACCCATGCAGATGTGTTGATGAGCCTGCTGTTTTGACTGCTCCTTAATCACACTGCTGCAGCTGCCAAACTACCAACCAACTCTTTCCAGTAGGGAGTTAGGTGTTAAGCAGGGTTGCTTCAAAGATCTAGTTCAGACATAGGCACACAAGATTCTAAGGGGAACGGCTACAGTGGATGACAATAACCGGTCTGCTACCACCACAAAAGCATGGTCTCATACAAGGCTGAGTCTTGGAAGCAGAAACACTGCTCATTCCTTTCAGCATGGGGCTCTCAGCCATGACCCACACAAGTTCATAAGCAAAGGGGAAAGCAAATGACTATTTTATGAACTACTCACTTATCCACAGTTTTATCTATGAACTCGTTCAGGTGCACAGCTACAGAAAGCAACTGCTGCCTTATCTTTTCTAGCTGTTGCTGCTGCTGTTGCAAATGTGGTTTCTCAGTTTCTTTTGTCATGGCCTGTTTCACATTTCGATCTTTCTTTGAGGTACACAACAGTTCTTGCTGATGGCTGAGTGACAGGAGACTGCGTTCTTCTAATATTGCCACTGTTCCCTGCAGTTCCTTAATTCTTTGTTCATCCCTCTGGTGTTGCTGTTCCAAGTTCTGCTGTTAGAACAGAATAAGAAGTAGGCAATTGCATCATATATATACACACACATATGCATATATATATATATGTATATGAGTGGTTTTTGGTTTTGTTTTGATACACACACACAGACGGAAAGTAAAAGCATCCCACCTAACTATCCGTACCCAGCATACCCATCCCAGTGTTCCTTAACTCACAGACCACTTTTAGGGGAAGAACCACCAGGAAGCCATTCAATGACTCTGGAATGGGCATTTTCTCCATCCATTTTCAGACGTGGTGACTGAGAAGTCTCCAGAGGGCCTGCAAAGCTTCCCTAACGAAAGCCAAGGAGTTGAGAAACAAGAAGGGCAAAATCCAGACTGCTGCAAACCATTAGGAGCCTAGCTCAAAATAACGGTAATGACATGAAACCTAATTCAGTTCCATTCTGTGTTTAAGCCATATCCTTCTTCATCTGTTAACAACTGTCAGTTCTCAGCACAGGCTAAGATGTAAAGATCAGCTTCTGTCAACAGCAAACCTAGACACAACTCCCCGAAAACAGCTGTATTTGAGCTCTTTTCCTGCATTTCTCATCTAATGTGTTTTTCAGAAAGCTTTGCTTCAAGGGAAGGAAACATTTCCATTAAACACCACCACCCACAGGGTTAAATCCCAGTTTGTGGCTATTTCAGTGTAAGGCAAAGCTTACAGAGCTTTCTCACCAGTCTCTCTTGATCTCTCTGCCAGTTCTTCTGCTCCTCTACCTCTGTGTGTTGCTGCTGTCTCCTCTCTCTGTCTCTCTCCTCTTTCTTGTTTTTATCTTGCTCTTTCATGGCCTTGTAGAGCAACTGCAGTTGTTCCCAGTCAGCTTTCAGCTTTGCCTCCCTCTCCTTCTGGGCCTCTAAGGACCGGATTACCTCTTGCTTTTGAGCCTGGAGAGATTCCAGCATAGCTCGTAACTTGTCATTGACTTCCCTCTCCTTCTGGGTTTCTTCACAGCACATCTGTACCTCAGCCTCCAGCTGCCTTTTGGAACGAATGGCTTTCTGGTGCATCTTCTCAATAATAGCAGCTAGCTCCATGCTTCGGGACCTTTCTTCTTCCAGCTGGGCTTGGAGCTCTCGAACAAAGGCCTGTTCCAGCAGTGACTCCCTGTACTTACAAGAAGCACCTTCTTTCACTCTTGCGCTCAACTGCTCTGTCAAAACACGTTCATGATTCAAGGAATTCAGGAGCTCCAAAGAGCGATTTTTCTCAGCATCCAGATTTTTCTGGAGCTCCGACAGCTTGGCCTGTTCCTGGGCCAGCAAAGCTTCACAGCGGGAGTGCTCGATCTGAAGTTCCTTGCGGAGATTATCACTGACTGTTTGCTCGTGCTCCAAGGAAACAGCCAGCTGGCTCTTCTGCATCAACTGCAGCTCTAAGGCAGCCTGCAGCTCCTGTTCAAAGGGGGAAGCACAGACAGTGTGGGGCTGGCTGGCATTCGGCAATTTCCAGCCTCCTGTTTTATCCAGGAAGACTGAACTAAAGTCATTCAGGTATAAAAAACCCAATTAATTTAAAATGGCAAGTTTAAGTTTCTAATTACAAGTGCCAGAAGCATGGGGAGACCTCAGAGCAGCTCCAGTGCCTAAAGGAACCAACACGCAACCTGGAGAGGGACTTTGGGCAAGGGCCTGTAGGGACAGGATGAGGGGAATGGCTTTAACCTGCCAGAACAGGGGAGACTGAGATGAGCTCTTAGGCAGAAGCTCTTCCCTGTGAGGGTGCTGAGGCGCTGGCACAGGGTGCCCAGAGAAGCTGTGGCTGCCCCATCCCTGGCAGTGTTCAAGGCCAGGTTGGACACAGGGGCTTGGAGCACCCTGCTCTAGTGGAAGGTGTCCTTGCCCATGGCGGGGGCTTGGTACTGGATGAGGTTTAAGGTCCCTTCCAACCTAAACCAGGCTGGGATTCAATAACACTAAATAACAAAACCAAATGTGTAATGTTAAAATATCATCTTCCATTAGCAAGACTTCAATTAGTGAGGAACCACTCAATCCCCTTAAGTTACATCTGAAGCAAAATAACCCACGTTGATTTAAAAAGGCTGAAAAATCAAAGCAGTAAGAGTAGCTGTAACACTTCTGGATTTTACAGCCCATCTGTCTAAAGCACACAGTACGGACAGATAAAATTAATCCATCCCTAGATCCATTTTGGGAACCAGCCTTTCTTCAGAAGGAAAAGCAGCAATGAAGGGGCAGTTCCAGGGTGCTTACAGACAGTCAGAGCTGACCTGTCCTCTCATCTGGTAGAAAGCCAGGTCAGATGCTAAGTGGCATCAGCTTTTTATAGCCGTACTTGAAGAGATGATTTGGGAATGCAAGACTGCAGGGATGTGAACTGGGAATCCGTTGCACAGCTATGCGTAAGGCAACGCACTTTCTCTTTGCCTTGACTAAAATGGGCCCTTCCTCCCCTGCGTGAGCTTCCCTTTTAAAAGCTGGAGGATGTTAGTGCCATGTGCTACCATGTAAGTAGTAACAAAAATCTCAACAAACCCCACCCACAAACCTAAACACCTATCAGAAAGACGATGTGAGAGGCCAGACTACAAGGAATGGAGTCAGAATTGTGTTTCCTCACCTAAGGCATTGAACTAGGATTGTTTTGGAGTTGGGGTTTGGTGTTTAAAAAAAGGCTTATGTTAAATCTTCTTCCTTTTCCAGTCACTGTAGGCCTTTTACAAGCACCAAGTCACTGTTATCACAGTATCAGAGAGAAAGCTCTTTATCTATTTTCTGTTCAGTTTAGAAGAAAGGGAACAAAAAGACTGGTTAACCTCCAAAAATACATGTTATATTGGAAAGGCTCCAGTTATTCTCTGCCAAGCACATGTACCACTGGATGGTTTCCTTTATAATCTCAGTTGATCATACACATCCCATCCCCATAGCACATTTGCTCTGCAATCAAAGGGTGCAGTTACACAGCTGGAGAATCTGGCTCTCCCTACACAGCAAGGGGCAGTACTGGTGAAACGTGAAAGTGTTAAGGCTCTGGAAATACTAAGATACAAAGACAGGAAAAAAAAGGCACAACACTTCTGCTTATTTCTGTATGTGCAGTTAGGAAGGGCAACTGAAAGTGTTAATTCTGTGAAAAGAAAATAAACCCATGCATATTCACTAGAATGTTTTTTTTTATAGTAGTTACTAAACAAAAAACATCTGATGTGAAGACTGCAAAATAACCTGTTAGTTATGTTAGTTAACTTCATGCACCAAGGGAGGTGACCTCATGCACTGAAATGCAGGGCATTACCTCCAAGGCCTTTGTCTTTTCATATTCTGTTTTCTTATGCTGAAGCTGCTGTTCCTCAAACAGATCTTGTAGCTCAGTTTGCTTCAGATGCTCAGCCTTCAAGTCTTCAAGTGCAGTTGTCAAAGCCTTTTCTTTTTTATCCAGCTCAGACCTGCAAAGTTCAAAACGCCACTTCTGTCTGTGTTCAGAACAGGACATCCTCTTCCAACAACGCCAGCAAGGTATTTTGGGTTACTTTTTGTGAGCTGGTCTACTGATTTGTTCCCTAAAGCCTCTGCTCTTTCTACAGAGCCTGTTTTCAAGTCACAACTATTTAACAGCTGAAAACATTAACCTTCCTGCAAGCAAAGCTGGGATTTCACTATTTAGTAACAATAAAGAGAAGTTACCTACACTGGCAGAGCAAAACTTGTCCTGTGAAAATAAAACGGGGGGTTTGCAAGGTGGGGAAGCATACACAAGATGACAGACAAACAGAAGTACCAACCAAAAGACTAAGCCAAAAGCTGCAAGAGTGGGGTACATCAGGGATGCAGGGGTCTAGGCCATTACTGAATTAAAATTAACACAGCCATGAGAAGTGAGAGGTGCGTTTTCCTCCTCATGTTTCCAAGTGCTACGCCAGTCGTGAATTCTCACTGGATATACATAGTATATAAAGTTCTTTCAGACCCGCTGATGAGTAGAATAAGTGAATACATTTACTTCTCACCGTAACTGGTTCAGTTCCCTCTGAAGCTGTTCTAGGGATTTCTGCAGTCTTTCATTCTCTTGTTTACTTTCAGAAAGCTCTGATTTCAGGGCTGCTTTTTCTTGATTCAACAGATCACACGTTTCAGAGGCTCTCTTCTGCTCCTCAGACAGGGTGCTGTGCAAGTCACTTACAATAGATTTTTCCTCCTGAAGCTTATATTCTAATAATTCAACTAGGATAAGGAAATGTTATTTGTATTACAGAGAACTTGACAATATGTTATCACTTACCCTGAGCTGCTGGGATATATTGTAAGTAACTTGCTGCTAATGGACTCTAACCCTCATTAAGCAAATGCATCCATTTACTGGCAAACATATATATATATTCATATAAAAGAGAATTATTTTACTGTCCTTGTTTGTGTTTCTACATTAATACACTATTTAAGAGTCACCCTCCAGTTCTGTTGCTTTAGGTTATTTTAAAGCTTCTCTTTGCTTTTCACAGAGGTTTCTTAACTACTAACATTAGACAGATTTCCTTCATCTGCTAAAATCATAGCAACCTGAGTGCATTAGTAAAACTGAAGAATTGTACAGCATAAGGAAGACATGGAGCTGTTGGAGCAAGTCCAGAGGAGGCCACAAGAATGAGCAGGGGCTGGAGCAGCTCCCATATGAAGACAGGCTGAGGAAGTTGGGGCTGTTCAGCCTGGAGAAGAGAAGCTGCGTGGAGACCTCAGAGCAGCTTCCAGTGTCTGAAGGGGGCTACCGGGATGCTGGAGAGGGACTTTTCATCAGGGACTGTAGTGACAAGACAAGGGGTGATGGGTTCAGACTGAAAAAAGGGAAGTTCAGGTTGGAGATAAGGCAGAAGCTCTTCCCTGGGAGGGTGCTGAGGTGCTGGCACAGGGTGCCCAGAGAAGCTGTGGCTGCCCCATCCGTGGCAGTGTTCAAGGCCAGGTTGGACACAGGGGCTTGGAGCACCCTGCTCTAGTGGAAGGTGTCCCTGCCCGTGGCAGGGGTTGGAACTGGATGAGCTTTAAGGTCCTTTCCAACCTAAACCATTCTATGATCTGCTTCTTTGCAGAATTAATTTTTTTTGCGTTTCATCTTCCAGGCAAAAAAAGGAAAGAGCTGGCATGGAAAACCAGGTAACCAGGACTTGGGGGATTATTACCTTTCCTCCGAAGGTGATGTTCTCGTTTGCTCCCAATTTCTTCTGCATTGGTAAGGGTTTCCTGTAACTGCTGTAGCTTCTCTTGGTTCTGAAGATGTGTCATACGCAGCTGTGCTCGGAGGTCCTGTATTTCAGAGAGCAAGCTATTCCGGTCTGAGGAGAAAAGGTGCTCTACAACCATCTGCCTCTGTTCCTCCTGAAAATAAACCAAATCCTATTAAATCCACAAGGTTATTACCATATTTCTTAAAAATATGAACCCTACAGACACCCTTGCAGTATAAGGCCCTTCAAATGACTAAGTTCATGCTTCATATTAATGCAAAATGTTAACAGTGAGTAACAAAGAAAAAACCCACTTCACTAGCTTCCAAATAGAATAATAGTTATTAATAATGGTTGATACATAATTATTACTACAGACCATTTGGTCATTATCTAAAACCTAAATATTAATTACTGAAGCAAAAATTTCCTGATTCAGAGTTAGCTTAATGTCTACTCTGTGCAAAAGAGGTCTGTGGAGCTCCAGATAGAATTCTAGATAGAATTTAGAAGCGTAACACTTGAAGAGGTTTTCTTACCTGCTGTTTCATGATGTACTCCAGTTTTTCTACTAATGAACCATCCCCACCAGACCCAGGATTAGAGAAGTGAGACTTCAAGTCAATTTGCAACACATTTCTCTCCTTCTCAAACACACTCTGTACTGCTTGCAGAAGTTCTCCTCTCCAGTCAGCAGCAATACCTGAAAATTCCTGTAAAAAATATATGTATTTTAAATGGCATCTTTCTCAATGTGTAATCTACTGTCTTTCATCTCATTCCTGTGTAAGAGTATATCAACCTGTTAATTTAAGCAGACCAAAGGTGCTTAAAAAAAGACTATTCCAACCTCAGAAAGAGTCCCTTGCTCCTCATACAACACACACAAACACACACACTACATAACAATATGTATTTCTATAGATGTAAAAGACTGGTTACCTTCACAGAATCACAGAATGCTTGAGGTTGGAAGGGACCACACTGGAGGTCATCTAGTCCTCTCTGCTCATGCAGCATCACCCAGAGCACATCACTCAGGCCTGTGTCCTGATTGCTCCTGAGTAGCTCCCAGGATGGAGACTCCAAAATCTCCCTGGGCAACTCACTCCAATGCTCAGTCACCCTCACAGTAAAGAAGTTCTTCCTCATGTTTCAGTTGAACAGCTTGTGTTTTAGTTTTATGCTTCTTGTCCTATTGCCTGGCACCACCAAGAAGAGTCTGGCCCCATGCTCTGTACACCCTCCCTTTGCATACTTACCATAGGATGGTTTGTGTTGGAAGGGACCTTTAAAGCTTATCCAGTTCCAAACCCCCCACCCACAGGCAGGGACACCTTCCACTGGAGCAGCTTGCTCCAAGCCCCTGTGTCCAACCTGGCCTTGAACACTGCCAGGGATGGGGCAGCCACAGCTTCTCTGGGCACCCTGTGCCAGCGCCTCAGCACCCTCACAGGGAAGAGCTTCTGCCTAAGAGCTCATCTCAGTCTCCCCTGTTCTGGCAGGTTAAAGCCATTCCCCTTGGCCTGTCCCTACAGGCCCTTGTCCAAAGCCCCTCTCCAGGTTTCCTGGAGCCCCTTTAGGCACTGGAGCTGCTCTAAGGTCTCCTCTTAAGGAGCCTTCTCCTCTTCATGCTGACCCAGCCCAGCTCTCTCAGCCTGGCTCCAGAGCAGAGCTGCTGCAGCCCTCACAGCATCTCCATGGCCTCCTCTGGACTCGCTCCAACAGCTCCACTTATACATCGATCAGGCACCCCTTGAGCCTGCTCTCTTCTGTACTGAACAGGCCCAGCTCCTCCAGCCTTTCCTTATATCCTTGCTTTAAAGGATACTTTTAGTGTCATACCTTGTCTCCTCTATCTGCCACCTTGCCAAGGTAATCTTTCAGCGACTGTATAGCATCCAGCAGGGCTAAGCCCTCCTTCTGGCATCCCTCCATCGCTGCTCTGGTCTGGTGGACATTTTTCAGCTCCCTGAAATCAAAGGGACATTCTGACAAAGCCAGGATTTTGCGGCTCTCCTCGTACACCATCTTCAGCACAGTCTGAGAAGAGAAAAAGGCATAATGTTAGGAGAAAGGCATCAGCATCCTGGTAGTATAAGAGCAAGATGGGAGAGCACTAGACAAGGAAAATAAGGTTGCTGTCTGATATCTGTGATACAGATATAAGCACGCAGGTCTGCTCTGCTACTTGGTATGCTGAATAAACCAATACACATACTCAAACACACATGCAGTGAGCCAGGTTACTAGAGAATTTTTATCTCCCCACATCTAAGGACAATATTCAAGAGTACAGTGGCCACTGTACTGTTAAACAGTGCATTCACAATGTTAAAGTGCAAATGGGAGCCTCAGCCAGAGCATCTTATTGCTGTGCACATCCAAACGCTTACGTGCAATTAAGGCAAAGGATTGTGCTTTACTTCTGTTGTTTCTGAACTCTTTAGCTAACTTTCCTGGGAATAAATCAAATTCTATCAAGTCTGAAGCCAGGTTACTAAACCCCAGTGATGCCAGAAAAATGAATTCTGTATTTAGACAACTTTGGCTTTAATTTAGCAGCTTACGTACAAATAACATCTCCCAAAATGATCAGTCCTAATAAGTTACACAGTGGAAATTGTTTCCTCTGCCACTGTCAGGAAAAATAATCTCTTAAATAAATTCCCCGTTCACAAACTATTACATCATGCACAGATGTTTCCTGGTCTCTTTTCAAGGAAGGTCACCGGAGATTTAAGTCCTTTTCTACACACATCTCACCAGTAATATCCCAGCCTGATGTGGAGCTGTTCCTCGTTGCCACTCACTTTAACAACAGCAACAACACAGAGTAATTCTCTTTAACTCTTGATATTCTTTCTTTGCATTTTTTTAATAACTTAACTTTTGAACCAACTTGAGTTGCTTTCCTGTCACTTGAATCAAAATCACTTCAAGAACCAAAGCTAAATGATGAAAACCTTAATAAACATGAACAACAGAAACACAGTCAATTGTTCCAAGTAAACATTCAGTAGTGGGATTTGCACTCAGATCTTACAGCTAGTAAAGATTAGACTGACAATCCACAGAAGAAACTATTTCCTAAGACAGAATAAAATTCAACTCTTCTATGAAATCTATGAAACTATGCTCTTGAGAATTATTACTTTTTAGATACAGGATCTAGATACAGAATGATTTGGATTGGAAGGGACCTTTAAAGATCACCTAGTCCAACCCCTGCCATGTGGAGGTATCTTTCATTAGATCAGGCTGCTTAAAACCTTGTCCACAGCTTTGACAGGCAATCCATTCCAGTGTCCTTTGAGGCATTTCATAGGTGTTTTCCTGTTGTTGCTAATACATCAGCTGCTCCTTGCTTTTCTTTGTTGCTCAAAACCCTACCCCTTTCTTTTGCTAAGTCTAATGTAAAGCTCTCCTTATAGGATTGGCCAGCTTATTGGTGAAGACACTCTTGTCCTACTTGGTCAGGTGAATCCCATCTGCTCCCAGCAGACCTCTCCGTGATCACAGAAATCAAAACCTTAAGTACAGGTTACACTAGCTACACAGCTAGGTATTTTCCTGTTCGTGTCCTCCATCCTGGACACCTTCCTCTGACTGGGAGGATAGAGCAGAATACCATCTGTGCTCCCAATTCTTTTAACATTCATCTGAGGGACACAGAGTCTCTTTTGATGGTTCCAAATTGCCTTGTTACAGTATTGTTATTGTATTGGTATGGTATAATATTGAGTATTATATGGTATTACTGCTCCTACATGGAACAGTAGGAGCAGATGGTTTTCTGTAGAGTTCACTAGGCTTGGCCGTCTCTCAGTGATGCCACAAATTCAAGCTCCTGTAGGCAGCAAACATCTCTAGAAAAATTGTCTGGATGGCAAATGCTGATGCTTCAGTGCCCCTCAGTAAGGAATCTTCGATTACTAATACTTTACAAGCTTATCTGGTAGCACTGCTTCTAATGCGAGTAAGGTGGTTGCATCACCTTCGCATGGATGGCTTCCATCATCATGTCAGTTACCCAATGTGCTTTTCATTCTCCAGTGCCAGAGCATCATGCCTGTTTTGAAGGGACACTTCAGGGGATGGGCAAAGGTTCTTCCTTCTGCCTCAAGACAAGATAAAAGTCCATTCTCCTTCATCTTGAGTTACTTGTGCCAGCCAGTGTAAATCTGAATTCAGACTTACCTTCCCCTTGCACAGCCTTACTTCATTGCACAGATCTTCCTCCATTTTGCTGAATAAACTGAAGGAATCTGCTAAACATTTGAGGAGGCAGCATTCACTTTCTAGGAAGTGTATTTCTTCTGGTGTCTTTTTATTTAAGAGCTCCCTGTAGCCTGCTGTACTTACCCACATACTTCTCACCGGCCTCACAGATGACATGATTTGGAGCACTGAATTTTTCCCCTTCACAAGCTGGGATTCCTCTAATGGCTGAGAGCTTGTTCAGCTACAGCATCAAACCAAAGAGGCCCAGGCACATACTTTCTTTAACTTGTCTTATTAAACTAGAGTAAATAATCGCTGCTCAGTATTTTGCATATTCGTCATACTCCTTGAACTGACTTTGAAAGATCCCTCCACACCTTGTAGTGGTGTTCCCACAGCTCTCCATCATATCAGAATGACAAGAACAGGCAGGGGAGCATGATGTCAGCCAGCTACACTTGCTTGGAAAACAGCTTTCTGTAAAGCCTCCAAGACAAAGCCATAAATCAGATCAATTAGTCCTTGTACTGTCACATTCTGAAATACCACTAGTGCTGTCCTAGCGAAATCTTCAATTCTAGCAAGTACAAGCAGGACAAATGTCAGGAAATTTGTCACATGAGAGATGAAATAATTACTCAAGAACCATCATCAGCTTGAATTTCAAACCATTACAGAACAGTTTCCAGTGTAAAGGTCACAGCTAACTATTTGATACTAGCATTTCATTTCTGCTGTTTCAGTTTTAAATTGCTTCTATAAACCATGTATTACCTTCAGCTGTGGTGAAAGTATTTCCTTTTCTCTCACTGATTCCATAAAATCTGGAAACATTCCACGATATTGCAGATAAGCCACGAAACTAGCATCCAGGTGCTCTGATGTTTGTAGCTCCTGCTTTAGCTTAGCTGCAAAATTTGAGCTGGTATCTGAAGAAAGAGACAGCCCCCCAACAGTGTTACAAAGATTAAAGCACTTGAAACCAGCATAACCATTTGCAAAATAACCATGATTTCTTCTGTTGCTTTGAATGCAGGGTCAGCTGAAGTTAGGGGGTGAGATCTCAACTATCTACAAGTAAAAAGGTTGTAAGTTGCCTTTAGCATCAGAGAAAGTATCGTAGTTAAGTCTCACCAAAACCCCCATGCCTCCTTTTCAGTATGTAAAGTTGAAAAGGTAAAAGCAGTCTTCCACTAGCACAAATATACAAGTCTCCCTAAACAAAGATCCACCTGACAAAGCCACAGCTTTCAAATAAAAGACCTACAGTAAAAGAAAATGGGAGAAAGAGGAAATGTTGTAACATCTTTATAATGAAGTTCAAGGTGAAAGGAATCTCCAAAGTTAAACTTACTGCTGCCATATCCATCACTCATCTCATCTACAACAGATGCTCTTGATCTGACATCATCGTGTAAATCCGAAGGGGTTAAAGTTAGATTATCAGCTTCTCTCATCTGCTTGGAAAGAAATTTTTCAGATGAGTTTAGTTTTCAGAATCCAGCTGTAGAGTTTTCCGCATTTTATAACAGCTTTGTTACTAGTGCAGAGTTTAGCAAATGCCTACATCTCTAGTGTTAGAGGTGGCAAGTCCCATAGTGAATGCAACACTGGAAGGCATTCCATCACATTTTTATCTCCCTTTCAACAGTCTGTTAAGAAAGGAACATGTATTTATCATTAATTGCCCTTTGAAAGCAAGGCACAATATACAACTGAAGATTCATTTTCTCAAGTACAGATTTTATCTTCCTCTGAAATGATACAGACCCAATATACAAAATACTGCCACTAAAAAGAAAAACCTATATTCCTCAATTTTGACTCAGTCTCTACTAACACTCAATGACAGACAGTTGCAAGTGGAGAACTTTGATGGTAAATTGGGTACTGTGGGAGCAAAACACTTTTACATGTTTTAACTCAATTACTTGCACATGAAGCATTATCACCAATTTATCATTCACTTCCTGCTTGTGTCACTGCAAAAGCACCTGGATTTGAAGAGTCTTTTGAGAGCACAAGAGTAATACCTGGATTTTTACTGACACCACATCAGCAGTGTGCAGACACACAGGACACAAAGCCAGCTGTAAACAGCTTATTGCTCAATTTTAGGATTATCAGAAGCAGTGGTAAATAGTGTTTTAATACAGGCCAGAAACTTACACACCTCTTTTGCTGTGTAAGGCTCTACTACTTGAGCCAATGACCCAACAATGATCCGAGGGGACTGAGCTGAGCAGCCTTGTTTAATTAGAATTAAATCAGACATGAAACATCACTTACTAAAATCTTCTTCTCCATCTCTTGGTCATCATCAACAGAGTAGGTACCTTCAGAGAAAGCAGGAGATTTTCTATCTACTCCCACTGCTGCTTCATCACTGCTGTTTTCATACAGGTTAGGATATCCCAGCAATCCAGAATTATCTTCCTGTATAGATGACCTGGTGTGCATCATCTCAAGATCTGTGCTTTCCACTTCCGAAAAGGGTGTCAGCACTGGTTGAACTTCCATGCTCATGTCTTGCTTCCTCATAATCTCCGGTGACCCCCATGAAGCCATACGTGCACTGAAATCCTGGAAATCTGTCAAATTGACTTTGCCTATGTGCAAGTTGTGCTTTGGAGCATCAGGAATTTGATGACTTTCCAACATTTGCTGGCTATGCTTTTTCAAATCTTGCTTCTCTTCAGAGTTGTTGATTGCATCCAATTCCTGAATCAAGGTATTTGCTTGTAATTGCTTTATTGCAGTTTTTGGATTTAGATTGTGAGTCTTTGAGTCAAAAACAACTTCATCTTTGTCCTACAATGAAATAATGCATTAATTGTGTAAGAGAATTTAAATATTATTTTAAAAACTGAAAAACATTAACTTCAAAAGATCTTTTCTAATTTAGTAGTTGTATCTATTATTACGTAAAAATTGTCAGATGCTTAAGTATATTTTATATGCCAGCTAACCAGGCTTTTTAACAAGCATATCATCAATAGCAGAGAAAAAAAACCACAAGTGTACAATAAGCCAATGTCTTTCTGCAGAGCTGACTTTTGAATCAAGCAGGAAAGAAAGGGTATTATTCCTTAGCAATGTAGACAATCTTCCTGTGTTCAAACAGACATCAAAAGCCATGGCTTTGCTAACTGGACAAATCTACCTAACTATCCTAAGGCTTAATTCCTGACCCAGGGCACCAGGAAAAAACCGTTAAGAAGTCTACAGACGATTCTTACGCCTGCCATTTCAATGCAGGAGAAACTGTCAACCGCCTACTTTTAGTCACTGCAAGGAAGAAAAACATAGAATCAAAGACTGGTTTGGGTTGGAAAGGACCTTCAGATCACCCAGTTTCAACCCCCCTGCCACAGGCATGGACACCTCACACTAGACCATGTCACCCAAGGCTCTGTCCAACCTGGTCTTGAATACTTCCCTACTTGATGTGATCCTTGCACACAGAATCATAGAATAGTTAGGGCTGGAAAGGACCTCAAGATCATCTAGTTCCAACCCCCCTGCCATAGGCAGGGACACCTCACACTAAACCATCCCACCCAAGTTTTCCAGCCTGAAGGCTTGGGTATCTGAATGGGCACAAAACTTTTCCATCCTCTTTCCTGTAGTGTGAGCATAGTTACTGACCAGGCCAAGGTGTCCTGGGTTTACCAGGAGCCGTTTTGCTCCTTCTTAGTAACTGGTGCAAGCTCTGTGTTTTGACTTCCAGCCTGGGCAGAGAGCTGATAATACCGATTGTTTTTAATTGTTGTTAAGTAATGTTTATTCTGGCCAAGGACTTTGTGAGTCTCATGCTCTGCTGGGGACGAGGGGAGGCCGGGAGGAAGCAGAGACAGGACACCTGACCCAAACTAGCCAAAGAGGTATTCCATACCACAGCACGTCATGCCCGGAGAGGTAACTGGGAGTTACCCAGAAGGGCAGGCTCTCTCTCTTCGGGGGGGTCAAACTCGTTCGGCGGTGGTATCGTATTCTCTTGTTATTTTCTCTTATCAATATTATCATTGGTGGTAGCAGCAGTGATTTGTGTTATACCTTAGTTACTGAGCTGTTCTTATCTCAACCCGTGGGAGTTACATTCTCCTGATTCTCCTCCCCATCCCTCCGGGAGTGGGGAGGGTCCCGGGGGGGGGGGGGTGAGTGGACGACCTGTGTGGATTGGTTTAAACCACGACACAAGGCTAGACTTCTACCTTCAAACTGCAGAGATATCCCTGCCTACCTTGCTACAAGGACTCTCATTCCAAACTCCTCTACCTCCCCCCCTGCAGTGTGGCTACCTGCCACAGTACAGTCTCTTCAACAGGCTGTTTCTCACACTTCTTTTCCTCACTCCTCACTGACTGTGCAGCATTTTACCCATGATTTCCTAAATATGTTTTTGCAGCAGTGCCACACACGTGGCTGAAGGGCTCAGCTAAGGGCTCTGCCACGGCCTGTAGCGGAACCAGCTATGCCCAGCATGGAGCATCCCTGGCCTTTTCTCAGGGAGGCCACCCTGCAGCTCTCGCACTGCCAACACCCAACACGTACCTTAGGATCCATGCCCCAAACTATACCCAGCTCAGAAAAACTGACTGGATTAGGTTTCCATGTAGGCTTGCCCTGTTCTTAGCTCTTCCAGGCATCTACCTCTAGCCACTGCTAGAGAAACTATGAACAGACCCTGCAACTGGGTCACCACAGCCACTTTTATGCCACAGTATTCATCTTCACCCTTTCTTACAGCACTGAAAAGGATAAACTAAAGGTCTTTGTGTTTTAAAAAAGATAATACTATTAAAACCAAATCACATACCTGTTTATCAGTGGGGGAAGCCAGTACTGCAAGTGGCTGATCAACATTTGCCTCTAGTTCTTCCAATTCCTCCGTTCCTCTTTTCAGGGCTATGCCTTTACTTTCTCTCTCGCAGAGGGTCTTGGGAATGCGAGTCTCCTCCTGATCATGTTGCTCCCTTGGCTTGTACAACTCCAACTGTGAAATCAGCTCACTTCTTTCCAGTTGTAAGGCTTCAAGCTCCTTCACATACGCCTTGATTTGATCCTTCAGTTTTGCAGTGCTACCTTGCAGCTCATTGATTTCTCTCTGATAAACTATTTCTTTCTGATTCAGTGCTTGCACCTGGGAATCAAGTCTAGAAACTTCTAATTGAAGACTATAAACATCTTGAGCCTGACTTGCGTCTCTCTTTTCAAGCTCGGTTTGAAGTTCTGCTGCCTTTTCTGTTAAGTACTGCAACTCGGTTGTGTCAGCTTCTCGTTCATCTGCCATTCTCTTCATTTGCCTATTCTTCTCTAGAAGATTTGCTTCCCTTTCTCTCACAATATCTTCAAGTTCTTGAAGGCGAGAAGAAGTCACCATGGCTTCAGCCTCTCTCTGAGAAAAACGGGTTTGGAAAAGGGTGTGCTCTTCCTGAAGTGTGTTGTACTGTGTTCTCAGAGAGGTCAGCTCTGCAACATGCTGCTCTGATGACTCCCGTAATTCCTGGCATTTTTTCTCCAGAATTTCCACTTCCAGTTTGAACTGTGATTCCTTCTCTTCCAGTTGGTGCTGCAGAGCTTCTCTAGCAGCTGAGATAAGCTCTGCCTCCTCCTGAAGTTCTCTCACTTTGGAGAGTAGCAATATGTTTCTTCTGTTTGGATCAATATCACCCTGCCAGTCCAATAGTCCCTTCTCCAACTCATTCTGAAGGTTTTCCACTGGCTTTCCCAATGCAAGTTGATAGAGATCATCTTGGTTGTCACTGACTTCATGACATACTGGTCCAAGTTGTGCCAGCTCTTTTTGTAGCTTCTCAATTACTCCATGGAGTTGCTCTACCTCTTCTTCTTTGTCCTTACGCAGCCTTTCCTGGTCACTGTGAAGGTGCTCGACAAGTGATCTGAGTTCTTCAATTTCACCTTTTTGGTCTTCCACAACCTGAGCAAAAGGGTAAAATCTGAATATTACTGTATGTAGGCAGAATGACTACTGCACATACACTTTAAATGACATTTTCCTCCTGAATCACACAGGCATTAAGTCAGACATTTAACAGCAGGAAGAACTGCACACTTCAGCTGGTAGCTACTCAGACTAGAGTTAATTTAACAGTAAGATTCTTTCTTCCCCCCAAAAACCAAGCAACGAACATAGAGTAAGTACTTTCACTTTATCCTCCAGAGTATTCTCTAGCTCGTGCTGCAGCCTCCTCATTTGTTCATTCAAGTGATCGATTTCTTGATTCTTTTCTTCCAGTAGTGCTTGTGGGAATGACAAAGTTGAAGACTCACTAATACCCAGATCCTTATTTTGCTTCACATGAAGTTTTGTTAGATCCTCCTGATCAGAAAAACACAGCAATCTCATTAGAAAGGACTTATTTTCTCTGCCAACCTAACAGCAGAACAGAACTAATAGCTTCATTTAAACAATCCCTTACTATAAGGTTAAAGAACTCAAGAACACAACTACAGCTACTTTGGTTGGATTTGTACTACAGGATTAGATTGCCACAGTATTCCTCAACTGCTAAGGTAAGAGAAGAACGCTCTAGTTGCCAGACTGACAACCACCCAATTTTCTAACTTGTCAGGAACAGAAAAAAGCTAAGTTTTTTTTAATTACATCAAGTGACTGTAAAAGATAATGCCATAAGCATGCATCTAGAGCATTGTGGGGGTGTTCTACAATATCCAACATTAGCCTTGTAAGAATAATGCAATATTCCCTTGACAAGAGAAGCAAACTAAGTATCTGTTTATAACACCACAAGATGAAGACCACGGCACTCAAGAAAGCAGGCTCTGAAGTTTGAGCTGATGGACACTACAGCTAAGGAAACCTACCTTCAAGAGTGCATTCTCTGACTGAAGCTGGCTGATGCTGGAAGTGCTAAGCTTTTCTTGCATCTCTAACTGCAAGTTCAGCTGCAATATCTCCTCGTTTTTACTGATCAAATTCTCTTTATATTGTTCTAGTTGGTCTAACAAGCTCACAATCTGAAAGAAAGAAGAAAATGCATAGTTGTTTCAATGAAGTTCTGATCTAAGCAGAAAAGAAAACTTCATTCACCACCTTATTTACTGAGAACAAGTATCTTCAGCAGATTCTAAGATTTAAACTCTTTCTAATCAATGTGCATGAACAGAATACTTGAGACATAAAAAGAAAGTGAGAAGCTGATGTTCCAGCTCCTCAGCTGCAAAGGTGGGTTTCCATTTCCTTTTGAAAAAACCTAACTGCTCATAAAAGATTTGTCACTCTGTGTTCAGAACAATCAAAGCTTGACTGATGTAAGTTGACATAGCAGGAGACATGTTAGCATTTGATGTCTAATATAATCATACGCAGTTAATGTAATGACCATTCTCCTCCTTCTAGAGGACAGAAATTAATATTGTAGTGCTAATCCCAGCAACACAGCAATCAAAACAGTTCTGAGCATTGACCCCTTCAACCTGTAAAAGGAGTCAGTAACTACACATTTCACTCCTTGCAGCTGTTTGAAAGCTTAAGAGCTATTTGGAAACACTGAGATCTTGCCACCCACAGGTTTCATCATCTCTTGCCTTCATGGGTAAGAGTTCTCTTCCTTTGAGAATGGAAAAGGCTTATTGGCTCTTGAAGTCAGACTTCCTAAGAGATGTGGAACTTCCACTCATAAGAAATTAGTTCTTATTACCTTACTGCCCTTGAAACAATGGTATACAAATAACTAGAGGATGAGCCATGTTTTTGTTCTTTGCACGTTCTAAACTGGACTGTACACACACACAAACTACATACACAGTGTATTACAGATACAATAATAACTACAAAATAACACAAACACAGTGGTGGGTGTATGTGAATCCGATAGAATTTCTGAAGAATGTGACCAGTTACACTGTGTTTCAGCTTAGAATAAGAACAACACTAACTTTTTCTGGCTCACAAAACAGAGAAGGTCAGATGACACTTATGGGCACTTGCCCCTTCTGTTCTTGAAGGAACTATCACTCAGTATCAAAGTCAACCCAAATTTATCTACTTTCTCTTCCACCTCAACTTTGAAAGGACAGGAAAATCAGTTTACAACAAAAATTCATCAATCAGTCTCAAAGTTGATGTGAATCGTCACAAGACAGTTTCCAGTGGGAAGGAAGACAGATGGGTGGGGATGACAAAACAGAACAAAGCAAGAAAAAAGAAGGTTAGTTCAGGCCAAAGAAGAATGGAGAATACTGGGTAAGAGGCACATTTACTACAACATCAGTCACTGGGTTTCTGTATGGCTTAAATATCCAAATACAGGTTTGCACAAACTCTTACTTCTCTCTCTTTTGACTGAAGTGCTTCTTGCTCTGCTTCTAACTGCTCCTTCAGCACTGGAGCAGCACTGCTGTCTGCTGGCACTCTGTGCCTCGCTTCATCCAATTTGGACTGGAGGGCAGAGATCTGAATCAGGTTATTGTACTGTTGCTGTTGCAATGCCTCTTTATCCTGCAAAATACATTTTTTGTTGCATGCTAGAATTAATTGTTGTCAATATACATACCCACCTAAGAGAACAAGCCTGCCAAAATACTTAATCATCCCTGAGAAACCCCAGTACAAGAAGCACATAATCCCAATGGCCTATAAAGAAACAGGTAATCAAAACAACTGAACATTTTTGGCTCACTCATATGAAACACACAGTATTAAACCAGCCCCTCAGGCATCCTGCTGCCATACATGAAAGGATCCACATAACATCAAAATCCAAGCAACAACAGAGCCTTTGTTTTATAACAAGTAAAAATAAGACATTACCCACACCATCTTGATCACCCACAAAACCCCTCCGGTTTTTTTTTTATGTGCCAATCCATATTCCTGAAGAACCAGGCTGCCTTACCTCAGATTTTCCCACATTTACTGAACAGCAGAGCTGCAAGTGTGCCATAGCTCTGGACACAGGAGATTTTCCTGGGATTCCCAGCTGCTACGTTCTGAGCTTGCTGTGGTGATCCAATAAAAACAAATGGCAACCCAGGCAAAAGTCAGAGCTTATGAACCCTCACTGCTCTTCTGGGGGCCCAAGCAGACAGTCAAACGTGGGATCTTCTTCCACTGATACCAGAATCCATAGGACAGCAGATTCCCATAATGAATAATGCTTTCAAGACCTCAAGCAAAAGGATGAGCAACCCTCGCAGCACAACCCTAACTAGAAGTGTCCAAGAGAAGCTGCATGGAGACCTCATAGCAGCCTTCCAGTACCTGAAGGAGGCCTACAGGGATACTGGAGAGGGACTCTTCATCAGGGACCGTAGCGATAGGACAAGGGGGGATAGGTTTAAACTGAAACAGGGAAAGTTCAGGTTAGATATAAGGCAGAAGCTCTTCCCTGTGAGGGTGCTGAGGCGCTGGCACAGGGTGCCCAGAGGAGCTGTGGCTGCCCCATCCGTGGCAGTGTTCAAGGCCAGGTTGGACACAGGGGCTTGGAGCACCCTGCTCTAGTGGAAGGTGTCCCTGCCCATGGCAGGGGGTTGGAACTGGCTAAGCTTTAGGTTCTTTCCAACCCAAATGATTCTATGATTCTATGTATATATCAATCTAAACAACTGAAACAAACTGGAGCAGAAAAAGACAAAGACCTGCTCCATGCACATATGAGCAGGACAAAGGGATCTGCTAGCTGAGAGTTTAGTTATTATTCTTCACAGATACCATTCTGTATTCAAAGTTACTCTTTCCAGACTTATTTCTTATTGGCACTAATCTTGATATGACTGTTTCTCTCTACCATTTAACTGCTATTCCCCGTTGCAGTTTGTGCTCATATCTTTTTATCCTTACGCTATGCACCTCAAGTCTGCCTCCTTCTTCATAACCTCATATTATGTGTTTGTGACCAACAATTAGATCTCTGCAAAGCTAAACAAATCCTGCTCTTCCAGCCTCCCCTCAACACTCATTTCCTCAAACCCTCTGACCATTTTGATGTTCCTTTGCTAGACTTGCTCCAGTATGCCCATGTCCTTCATGTACATGGGAGTATACAACCAGGCACTTCTCCAGACACAAGTGCTAAATAAATGGGAGTAACAGTACCTAATAAACTGCAACTGACCAGTCTGACATTAGCTAAAGCTAAAGCATAAAAAAATAATTGTTCAATATTTTAAAAATTAAAATAATGGAAGCAAATATTGATAGAATAAGCAATTAAACTAATCTATTTAGTTTAGATCATGCCAATCTTACATCTTCAGACTCAACAGGCACACCAGCAGTACTCAACCAATGAAAACTTCTGGGAGGACATGGAAACATTTAGTTTAAGGTAGAAAAGGTTACTTAGATATTTGGTACAAGATGAATACTTCTGCTCAATGAAATGTTATTCTTAACTCTAAGCTATGATTAAATCTGCAGAGTAAGAAAGCACAAAATTTAGAGTACGGCAAACAGATCTGGCTGCAAAGACACACAGCGAGAAGAACTACCAATTAAAATAGGATTTTAAATACAGTTACTTATTGAAACCCCATAATGTTTCATATTCAGTAACACTACCTTCTTGGGAACTGCCAGAGAAGCAAAAGAACAACTCTAATCTATGCAAACATGACAACTATCAGAAAGCAGTCTCTATAGTAAGTAGGCTTATAGTTCTATATAATATAGTAAATATCTATATAATGTAGTAAAACCAAAGTGCAATTAAAACTGGCTGTGATACCTGCCATTGACGCAACAGTTTAACTCGCCACTAACAGTCTCAGGGATAGTCTCAAACAACACTGTAACACTGACAGCTCCATGAAGGCCCTGTCTCCATAATGCCACTCCCATTTAAATTAGTATTTTAAAATTACTTGTTTTAATTCAGTTTCCACTTTCTTCATTTTCTGCAGTTGTTGCTCCAAGCAGAGTACAGTCTTTGATACTTCGGTACCGCTGTGCTTCAGTTCTCCAATCTGTGCCACCAGTTTTTCTATCTCTTTATCACGAGCTGTAATTTCTTGGTGTTTTTGCTCCTTTTCTAACAACAGCTTATTGTAGTCATCCATTTTCTGTTTTATTTCTGCTTGCAAAGATTCTACCTACACAGAAATCACATTGTACAGCCATTCAGTCAACAGCTTCCAATTGGACAAGAGCAATTTCATGGCAGAGTGGGTAGAGTTCTACTATGGACTAAAGTAGTGGTAAATCCTAGATGAAAGTAAAACTAAATGTAGACAGAAAGGATGAAAAAGTAACTTTCTGGACTCCTGTTTTCCAAATCCAGGAGCTCTTACATACACATTTGAGTACTCTTAATATTGGCAGTATTCTTGCGAAGTACTCAAGGCCCAGTGCTTATCAAAAGGGGTCTTGTGGTTTGGGAGTGGGTTTTGATTGGGTTTTGTTTGTTTAAGATGAATCCCAAGATCATGTGAATTACTACTAACAGCATTAGATGCATTTCTGTAACCACAGACCCCTCTTTCATTACTTCATAGAATTCCAATTTAAAGGAAAATATCAAGAATTGAAAGCTAAATATGCACTGTAACATACTCAATTCCTGCAAAGCAGAAAGATTCACAGTAGTCAATGCAGAACAGGTGCTTTTCCCCAAAGCACTTAAGCATGAAGAGGGTATCAATTTTGAGATCCAATTATGCACAGGGCTTCAAGAAAATGGTCACTCATTCATCCCAGTAATCAATGTGAAGGCAAGGCTAGGAGCTTGGCTAACAAGCAGGAGAGAACCAAGTGTGAGAGACTACACTGGAAGTGATAAAGTCATCAAGCACATTGAAAGCAAGATCAAATAGGAAAGCAATGGGAAACCTAAGGGAGAAATAATTTGGTCAATATCAAGGAACAAGGAAAATAAGATTTTACAAACTAAAAAATGCTTTGTTCATCACTAAGTGTCTGAATTTCTGCAAAGTCCACTTTAAATATCATAAAGTAAAAATTCTTTATATTAATATAGAATTTCACATCTTCAAGTATTTTATAGATATTACTAAAGAAGAAAAATACCCTGTAGCAAAATAGAGAAGAACAGAGTTAATTTAGTCAAATTAATAAGCATGGAGAGCATCACAGACTAGTTGAGAATACTAGAAGTATTGCTTTTCTAATACCAAGGTGCAGTTTCATAAACTGCACGTAAATTAATAGCTAAAAATGAAATTAAGTAGTATATACACTGAAGTTTTGTTAAGAGCAGGGCCATAAACAAGAGCTGAAGACTAAGGCACAGCAGATCACTGAAATTCCATTATCCTTGTTTCACAATCTGAATCTCAACTTCTCCTTTCGTGCCAAAAAGCTCTTTAACAGTAAGTAACTGCCTGTAATACACCTGAGCAATAAGACGGGACAATGAAGCACTTAGGTACAGGAAATTAAACTGAAAGCAGCTCCTCACTCCTTGCAAGAATTCTGCCACCCTAAAACGTGTATCCTTATCTCCAAGTCAAACTAAAGCCTTGACATATCAAGAACAGGGGGGAAAAAGCCAAAGCAGATCTAATTAATAGAGACTAAAAGAAAAAGGAAAGAAAAGTTAAAGAGATGTTCATGCTGTTTTCCATACCTGCAGAATCAATTCATCGTTCTGTATAATGTTCATTTATGTGAAAAAACCCAAAACAACAAACAAAAAAGCAAAAGTTAATCTTTGAAATCAAACACAAACACATGAAAAAAAGGACTCACTTATAAACTGAAATAGGACAAGACATGCATACAAAGAACATCTCTTTTTACAACTGTTACAGGTGGAACAACTAAACAGATTTAGAACCCAGAAGTCATCCCTCACTTGTCCTCTGTAGAGTCAAGTGTCTGTATTGTGTTCTCCTCATTTAATTTAAACCAGACTTAAAGGCTGTGGAACTTTACTGCGATGCATATACAACATTTCTTTCCATCTCCAGAAGAAATAATGTAAGTATACTCTCACTGCATAAATGTAGCCCAGTCAGCTGGGGGAAAACCTGTTCTCTGGGTTACAATAGACAAAAAAGGTGTCTCAAGAGCCGGTACCCAAACACAGGTTTTGGTATTTAATGGTAATAAACAAGCTCCTTTTGCCACTGAGGGTGATTTTACTCACCCTGTACTCTCTGGGTTTTCCTGAAGTCTGCAATTTTGCTGACAGTTTTAACCGTTCTTCCAGTTTCTGAATTTCCTGCTGAAAATCATCCCGTTCGTGTTCCCTTTCTATAGCTTGTTCCTGTAAACCCAGCCAGAGAAAAAGAAAGGCTTTTTATAGAAACTTTGCATCTCATCAAAATATTGAGTACAAGAAAAACATGGGGGCTGTTTCTGTGGTGAAGAAACTGCTCACTTAAAAATTAACATCTTTTAGCAGTCTTGAAAGTACACCCAAAGTTACAGGAAAAGAAATCAAAAAGACAACGAACTTTTTGCCTCCTGTGTACATTCAAATTAAAAGAGGAAAAAAATTATCCTGTAATACTACAGAAAGGGAATTTTAAAACTACCTTTACATGACTACAATACCAAGGTCTTAATTTCAAACAAAATGGAAAGTATCCCATTTTAGGGACAATCTTCCCAGTCTCAGTCACAAGCCAGAAGGAGTATTTATCACCTCCAAAGCTATGGAAGGGTGGTACCAAGCTTGCTTACATCCATGAATTGTCGCTGTTTTTTAAGCTGTTTTTCAAGCACTTGAATTTGCTGTTTTAATTCAGCAACCTCCAATAGCTGAGTAGCCAGGTCCTGATTACTATGCAGTTGTTCTTCCAGTTCCACCTCCAACACTTTCATTTGAGAGCGTAAGTTGGAATGGTCCTTTTCTGCCTGACACTGAAGATCTAATTTCTCCTTTGCTAAAAATTCTACTTCCTTCAGTAGACCTGAAGAGGGACACAAAAATAACAAAGTTACCAGTGCAGGGTACAAAAATCAAATTGAGTTGAAGATGAGGTTAAATTCAGCATCAACACCAAAGGCAAAATCCCCGGAAATGCAAGAGACATAAAAGGAAGTGTGATACCTGACTGCTGATTGTGTCTCTGAAAGGCCTCTCCAACAGGACTACTGTACGTTATACTGAAGGAGGACATGGGCATCTGTTCTCAGTCCCAAAGTGAATCCCATCTGGAGATATTCTGGGCACATAGAAAGCTTTCACTTTCACCGCTGAAGACCTCAGTTCCAGAGAGTCCCATCTCACCTGACCACAACCTTGCCCTCTCAGCCACAGATCCATACTCTTCCTGACCCATAGGCTCTTTCCAAACCAATTCCTCAGTCCTCCAAATTCATTCCATTCCAGGTGTGCTCCATCCCTAAGTTAAAGCTCCACACCCCACTGTCAGCCACCTAGTCTCTCAAACCCATCCTTCTATCCTAAATCCTCACCACTCCTTTCATCCCATCCTACTTCAAGTCTCTTCCTAATCAAGCCATCCAACAACAAACTCTCAATTCTTCCAAACTGCTGTGCATAGATCCTCCTTAGATCTCCAACATCCAGAGACAGGTCAGCCCCTCAATTACTCCTCTGCCCCATGCAATGCTGGATACCGCTCCTGCTGTCTATACTGTTGAGCTGGCACCCAGTACATCTTTTCAGTGTCCAGCCCTCCCCTGATGCTAACTGCTATGAGAAAACGAAGTCAATCTTGTTCTCTGAACCTGAGTGGGGATTAAAACCCAAAGAAAAGTCACACTTACAGAAACTTAGCCCAGTGCCAAGAGAAGAAAACTGGGAAAAAGATAGCACATATTTGCCCTACACAGACTGCAAAAGAAATACCACAAATTCAAAAACGTACATAGCTCGGGGTTATTTAAGTTATTAAGAACTAATTTACAGCTACAAACTGCATTTTCAATCAGCTGGATGTACTGAATCCACTGTTTAGGAGACTCAAACTGAAACTGTATTGTGACTGCACTTAGAACAAAACTATTTTAATGTGAATATCGCTAAGTAACCTGAACATGAAACTAGATGTCTGCCTATTTAATATTCAAAGCAGGGTCCTGCAAGAGCTCTTTACTTTACTTTCAAGTGTTCCATTATTCATCCTAAACGTTTTCAGCCATAGAGAACAAGGTAAGTGTATGATTCCAATAAGGTCATCCAGCCCACTTCCCAAAACGGGACAATTCCCTTTTCTAAGCATGACCAGCTCAATCCACATGATTTCTGATTGAACATCAATTAAAGCTGTTGTCCAAACCTTCAAAACCCAAGTGATTCCACAGCCTCTTGACAACATATTTTCTAGTGCTTCACTATCCACAAGCATTTAATGAAATTTATAGACACTTTAAAATAAGCCAAGAAACACGAACATTTCCATGTGCATGCTTAAGAGGAAAAGCATCACAAGCTTAGAATGATGCAATAGCATTTTCATTAAACATTGGAGAACATGCCAGCAGAGTAATGATAACAACAGAATGCACAGGGACTGGGAAGACTGTCTCTGGAAATTAAAGAGACTGGACAAAGAGAAAAAGTAAAGCAGATTCTGTTCGGGGACAAAAATACAGACTAAATGTTTACTATTTTATATATAAATATAGACTAAATATAGAGTAATAGCTCTGGGGCCCCCAGCACAAGAGGGATGTGGAGCTGTTGGAGCAAGTCCAGAAGAGTCAAGAAGCAGCTCCAGTGCCTAAAGGAGCTCCAGGAAACCTGGAGAGGGGCTTTGGACAAGGGCCTGCAGGGGCAGGCCAAGGGGAATGGCTTTAACCTGCCTCAACAGGGGAGACTGAGATGAGCTCTTAGGCAGAAGCTCTTCCCTGGGAGGGTGCTGAGGCGCTGGCACCTCCTCAGACAGAATTGCACCTTAATGGAATACAAGTCATTAGCTAACAGATTTTATGTGAAATTGAAAATGTTACATAGAAAGCAGGTATCATATTTTGGCAGTCTCAGTAAGCGCAATCTGTTTGGGTTGTGTTTTAAGCACATGTTCCCCAAGTGTATCAGTATATTTTCAAGCCATATGAACCATCAATCACAGATTTGTTTCTTTGCATGGACAAACCTGCTGTTTTGTGAATGCTAATTCAGATCATGCAATGCCACTGTGGTAATACCCCGGCACGCTCCTCCCCTCTCCCAAGATCACCATTAGCAAATGCCAAGCTCCAGCCAAAGTGCATTTGATTAGCAAGGCCATTCTATCCACATTAGTACTACACATCAGAAAAGGGAGGAGGTGTCAACTTTTCAAGGCATAGGACATGTCAATCCACTCCAAACAAGATGATTCTCATAATATTTTCCACATTCTATAAGCAATTCCAAACCAGAGGAAGAGTACTACTGATGGCTGGGGTGGGAGCTAGGTTAGCTCTGACACCCTTACCAGCTCAGGTTAGATGTTCCCTCTCTCTGAGTGCATATCAGCACATTTCAGTACAATGAGGTGCTTACCAAAATTAAGTTAAATAAAAATATGTTTGAGGGACACCTGAATGGGACAGAAGGAATAAAGACACAGTAATGGGTAAGAGCCCTGTGTAGCCTTTTAATTCTAATGGGAATTTACCTACAACACCACTTTTTATTCACCTAAGGGACGTGCTTTTCCCAGCTCACATCCTTTGGGGGAAAAGTCCAGAAACAAGAGAATACATGTAAGAATACACACATGTATGTGTATGAATAAAATTAGTCTACAAACATACGATTCTTCTATTTTGAGTAGATCGTAAAACATAATCATGACAGCAATGAATTTATCAGACCTAAATGTTTGCTGCTCAGGAGGTTCAGTGTGCACATGTAAGATCAGGAGGGGAAAAAAGATATTAAAAAATGTCTCTTTCAATTTGGCACCTACAAATTTTACTTCAGCATCAGACCTCCAATACGAGCATAAAATTTCACGTATCTGGATGGTGGCTACAGGGATGCTGGAGAAGGACTCTTCATCAGGGACTGTAGTGACAGGACAAGGGGTGATGGGTTCAGACTGAAAAAAAGGAAGGTCATGTTGGAGATGAGGCAGAAGCTCTTCCCTGGGAGGGTGCTGAGGCGCTGGCACAGGGTGCCCAGAGAAGCTGTGGCTGCCCCATCCCTGGCAGTGTTCAAGGCCAGGTTGGACACAGGGGCTTGGAGCACCCTGCTCTAGTGGAAGGTGTCCCTGCCCATGGCAGGGGGTTGGAACTGGATGAGCTTTAAGGTCTTTTCCAACCCAGACCATTCTATCATCCTTATTGCTTGTTTTTGGTTTCACTGTTGCTCCCCTAACTAAGCCTTCCTTCCCATTCTTCTCCCCTTTTTTTCTGATCTACCTCCCCATTCAGTTCCATTTCTCTAGCCTCCCTCAGACTTCCTTCAACTTTCACTGTCTTTTTGAGCTCCCTATTTTACATCACCTCAAATATTTTTCTTTTGCCCCCCCAATCATTCTGACAGCTCACTATGAAGGCGTGAGAAGCTCCCAGCAAATTACAACCCACTCCATCCCCTCAAAAGAAAAATGAATCTGGGAAACATGAAGATAATAGTACAAGGTATTTTAAGCCTAATAGCAGCAAAACTAGGGTTTTTTTCCCCCCCTTTAAATACTGGTCAGCTGAATATTCTTAATTTTAGTTGTTTTCTGCTGTATCACAGAAGTAATAACTTTCTTTTTGCCAAGATATTTATAATCTCAGTAATTTGTTGGGACTGTTCATGAAGTACTATTCCTCTTTGTTAAAATCAAAACTAGCAATTCATTCACTCAGGTGCTACAGCAACCCAAACCAGAAAAACCCCACACTCATCATTACAAACCTGAACCTTCTTTTTGTGCTACATTAGCAATAGGTGTTCCTAGAAATCAAAACAGACGGACATGTACAAGACAAGAACAGGACACTGTGATCCATTCCAGCTTCTAAATCACTAGAAATTCATATGCAAACAGATAGCTCCTACCTCTTATTCAGCAAATATGCACTTCACCTTTATTATGACACAAAGCTCCTGATGATATACATTGATCCATGTCTGGAATTAGATCAGAGCTACTATAGAAATGTGTTTGCATTATAACCATGCAAGTGGGTTGCAATATTCTTGGCTTTTTTATTCCTTCAAGGGGATTCTAAGTAGGATTTAGTCCAGCAGGACTCACTGGCACAGACTTACAGACTCTGTAATCTGTCATACATTTCCATGAGACACAGATGTACTTGTGTTCAACAACTGTGGAATGATTTGGCATTTCCTGTAGGATGTATTACTCTATGCCATAACCACTGTTGTAAAGCAAGCACAACATGCACTTAGTTTCAGTTACAGCCCCTGAATCTGTTTCTATTCAACTGCCTTTCCCTTGAGGAAGAGGGCTCTTTCTCAACCTCTTCCTCTGCTTACTGGTATAAATGAGGGCAGGGTCCGTAAGCCAGAGCAATCTGCACAAGACCACTTATTCCTTTTTCTCTTACGGTAATAGTAAGATATTATTCAGACGCCATATGAGAGATCAAAGATGGGCACAACTTTTAACGCTAATACATGTTCTCTACTTTTTCATAGGGCCTGTAGCAACAGGACAAGGGCTGATGGTCTTAAACTAAAGAGGGGACATTCAGCCTAGCTTTAAGGAAGAAATTCTTTACACTGAGAGTGGTGAAACACTGGCACTGCTTGCCCAGAGAAGTGGTAAATGCCCCATCCCTGAAAACATTCAATGTCAGGCTGGATGGGGATTTAAGCAATCTGGTCTAGTTGCTGGTGACAGGGTTGGCAGGAATGTCCTCTGAGGAGTGGCTGCGCACTCTGGGTTTGTCTCGTTTGGAGATAAGGAAGCTGAGGGGTGACCTTATTGCTCTCCGCAGCTTCCTGAGGAAGGGACATGGGAGAGGGAAGTCCTGATCTCTTCTCCCTGTTACCCAATGATAGGATGCGTGGGAACAGATCAAAGCTGCACCAGGGGAAGTTTAAACTGGACAGAAAGAAGCATTTCTTTACTGAGAGGGCATTAAAACACTGCAACAGCATTTCCAGAAAGGTGGTCAATGCCCCAAGCCTGTCAGTTCTAACAGGCATTTGGACATGTCTTTAATAACATGCTGTCACTTCAGGGATGACCAAGAGTTGTCAAGATGATTGTTATAGGTCCTTTCCAACTGAAAATATTCTACTCCATTTCAGTTGAAGATGCCCCTGCTCACTGCAGGTGGGTTGGACTAGAAGACCTTTAAAAGTTCCTTCCAACCCAAACCCTTCTATGATTCTATGTACGACATGAGTATTTTGATTGCACTACATTTGAAAGGTCAAGTGCAAAGCCAAAAGGAAGAACACTGAAGGATGTCTGCCCATGACAGCAGGGCAATGGTGGAGTCAGAAGTTGGAAGAGTAGGTGAAAAGCAGCAAAGTTAAGAGAAGAAGAGAAGATGAGGTGGGGGAGAGGCAAGAGGCAGATGAGTTGCAGAGAAATGATACAGCAGGACTGAAAGTCAGGCAGGAGTCTACACAGGGGCTCCTGAGGAGTGGACAGATTAACTGCAACATACAGATTGTGTCCAGTCAAACGCAGAAATGGAAAGGCGGTGATGCCAAATGATAAAGTATCTGGTGGAAGGCGATACAGAGAAATTCACTTACAGACATATTAGAATGACATTGAGGCTGCAAATTCAAGAAGTCAAAATTATAGAAAGCTATTCAAATGGTTCAGAAATTCATTAAGAACCAGCATAACCTATCTTGAGTTCCTGCACAGTGTAAGCCATGTAACATCCCTGAATCTTCTTCCACGAATCAGAAAAACATCTTACATGTAAGCCTGCTATGTTACACTGAGATTCTTCAGGGGTTTTATTAAATCACTGCTGTCACTGTTTAAATGTATGCTGTTTCATTTGCAGTGTGAATTACCACAGCACCAACTTCCACTCATGGAGTGTTATAAGACTCTATATAGTATGTTGAAAAGTTGTCCTCTATCCTACTCCACTTCCTTACACAAACTTCCTGTAGTTAGTTTACATGATATAACGTATCTGTGGGTCTGAGGGAGTCATGAAGTGAGAGAATGAATTATGCAGACTGCTTATTTACATCTACTTACATGAGTTTGATTTGGTATTTCAGTGTTTGGCTATGGCTAGCAGGGAACCACCCTTTGTTTAAGGGTGGCTTAAGAGTGGTTTAAGGGTGACCTTAAAGTTTGAATACTTGCCTCACCCTATCCTCTCCAACAACACTATCTCATCCAGCTTTTTCAACCTATATACTTTCTCCTTTAAAAACCTCAGCACACTTTGAGCTTGATCATTAAAATCTTTCCACAGTCGCCCTTACTGAAGTTTTGACTGGACAAGGCTGGGGAGCAGGGGAAAAGCTTATGTATGAAACTGGATACACATCATCACCACAATTTTTTCATAATTCAAACAACCGCCCAAGACAATTTTATTTCTTCTGTCATTATTAAGCTATCTCTTTAGGCGTGGAAGCAGTCAAAACCTTTGAATCTCCAACTCTTCTCTTTGTAGTGTCAAATAACCAGCACTTCAGTTACTAACTAGATGCTAATTATCTGTTGCAACTAACTACCTGTAGGTACGTAATACACGCCTCTCATTTTCTCACCTTCCATTTCTAACTAAGCATACAACTATAGCAACACTCTTCACTTACAGTACTATCATCTTAGAAGCAAAACATCAGTTGCTTTACTTTCTTATCCCCTGCCAACCTCTGTACCAGACAGAGCGGCTCACTAGGGTCATCAAACCAAAGACTGATACGCTACAGAAACGCATGGTAGCTTGCCCTGACTGGAGATATAAAACACCCACTCCTCACCAAGGATTGCTTGCTCCTGGGTTAGCTCCTGGAAGCGTTCACGCATATTCTCCAGCTCCACAATAAGGCGACGTTCAGATTCCTCTTTCAGATTCAAGGCCTCTTCCAAGGCAGCTTTTTCTGCAACATAGCCTTCAATAATGCCTAAAATCCCAAGTTGGAATGCAAATAAAGCAATGGACAAACTCATCTGTTAGAACAAAGCAGCTTGAAAACACGAGTAAAATTTCTTCGCCAACAATGGAAGGCAACATAGAAAGGAAAAAGTATGAGATGACTTAAACTGAACTGTAGTTAGGCTTTTTGAATGATCTTAAAGAATAACATGTATCAGTTAATGTAACTAATGAGGCTGCCATAGCACAAAATATCTCCAGATATGTAGAATGTATATGGGGATTGTTAAGCCTGGATGACCTGGGACCACCTCACAACATAGGACAGTCTGACACATCTTCTGCTGGGTGCTGAGGTTTGTAGAAATAGATTCTTCACGGAGTAAGATCAAATGTTAGATTCAGAGCCCAAGAAATCCAAGAATTATTCACAGAAGGAAGGAAACAGGATTTTGGAAAGACTAAATAAGCTTGAAGGAGTATGAATGAGAAGAGGACTGGAAAGCAAATGCCACGATTAGGAAGAGAAGCTCAACTTGAGGGACACAGAAACCCTCAAAGATTCTCCTACATAAAAGCAATGACCTTAAGTCATCATCGTCACAAGGGGGGGATTAGACTGATATATACAGTCTGTGGTAGCACCAAGATTAACAGCCTCAGCCTTTTTTGTCTCTCTTACAGAATCTCTTTATGGCTTGTGCTACTATCAAACGTTGCTCTAGTTTATGCGAACCCTTCCAAGGACAGACAAGTGGGCTGATTTACACTGGGAGTGTATCTTGTCAATAATCCAAGCTCCCATATCCAGACACACAGGAATGCAAACTGCTGTTTTAAAAATGATGGTATGTTTCACATGCAGTCACTTGTATAAGAATGGGACTAAGCACTACCACACTTGCCCCAGGGAAATGCATAAGGGAATTAAGTAGTAGATTTGCAAGAGAAGACCCAAGCTTCAAGTAACTTAGCAATGTGAAATGCAGAAAATAGATTAAAAAGTTGGACTTAGTCTGAAAGGTCTTTTCCAACCTAGTAGAGTCTATGATTCCAAACAGGCAAATCAACAGCAGAAGTCACAAAAAGCATATTGTAAGTATTTGGAGGCATGAGCTATGAGAAAATGACACTGAAACCTCCTTCTGTTGGTTTCATTTTCTTACCCTCTGCTTTATGAAGCTCTAACGCCAGCTGATTCTTGGCCTTACTCTCCTCACCGAGGCACTCCAGGAGCTCCTTGTGCTGACTTACCACTTGGGCCGTTTCCTGATTCTGGCGGCTGAATTCTTCTTCAAACTGCGCTTGGTTTTCATGCATTTTCTCCAGCTATAAATAAATCATTGCCCCTCACATCAGACCCTGAATGTACATGCAATCTAATAATAGTAACTAATAGGCATTTAAACATAAACCTTATTTTTGTAATAACATTAATGCATTAAGGTCCAGGCTTTCAAATTTCATTTCGGTATTAGGTTGGACTTGGCCCAAAACCCCTGGACACTTTGGTGACTCCCTGTACTCACATACCTGTATTTTTACCACAAATCTTCCCTAGGGACGAAAGTTTCTTTACTGTGCATAAAAAGAGACACCTTTTAGTTGGCTAAACTGCTCAGTTCAACAGTTCCTGAGCCACTTGAAATTAAAAGTAACCCCCCATATTCTTCAAGAGATTCAGGCATATCTAATAGAAAGTGAAGTCAATACATTAACAGGTTCCCAAGGTATGGATGGCACCAGTTCTCAGAGACAAGGCATCTTGCATTCCTATTATCATTAGGGACTGTAGTGACAGGACAAGGGGTAACGGGTTCAAACTTAAACAGGGGAAGTTTAGATTGGATATAAGGAAGAAGTTCTTTACTGTGAGGGTGGTGAGGCACTGGAATGGGTTGCCCAAGGAAGTTGCGAATGCCCCATCCCTGACGGTTTTCGTGTCCAGGTTGGACAGAGCCTTGGGTGACATGGTTTAGTGTGAGCTGTCCCTACCCATGGCAGGGGGGTTGGAACTAGATGATCTTAAGGTCCTTTCCAACCCTAACTATTCTATGATTCTATGTGCAATGTCTCAAGTTCAACTAGTGCAACCCTGTTCCCATTTAGTTTGTATTTAGCTTATCCTGGTGGAGAGAAGTTGGAGATAACCAGGATTTCACAAATGTAAGCACAGTATGCTGGAATGCAGCTGGTGATGTGACCTAAAATCTACATCTGCCATGGCTTGGGCAAGAGCTTTAACCACAAGTTAGTTCCATACTAGTGGAACCAGCACCAGTACCCAAAAGTACAAGTTGAATCACCTCATTCTAGGAGGGACATTTTAAGATTGTGAATACGCATCTCACATAGATGCTTATCTCTAGGTTGCACAAAATACCTAACAAGAAAATGAATTTCAGATATATTCCTTCCCTTCACATTTTTTCTTAAATTAGGGGCTTCCTTACTCAACACATTAATTACTGTTGCACTACATTCGGTGCTCTAAATGTATACAGTACTCTGGCATCTACCTCAGATATACAATTTCTCCTCCCAAAGCTGAATGCCTAGACACTTCAAAACTCAGTATGGAAATACTCAAATCCTTTCACGAGAGCAAGTCCAGTTCCTTTTAGCACAGTATATAATTACAAGGATGTTTGCTTGCTGCATATTTCCTAAACATTTTCACCTGGGACTGAGCTTTCTTGAACCTACTTAGCAATGTTGAAGAAGTATTGATGTGAAGTGCAATGAAACCCCCTCAAAATCACTTAACTCTTGGTCTCCTGAAGTTACCAAATGCATCTAAAATCCTAATTTAAACCTACTTAAGCAACCGACTTACAGCCTTCCTTAGGATCTGCTAGAAGAGAAAAAGAAATTGTTGAAGAACAGTTGTTGAAGAAGTTGTTTATAAGAAGAGCAAAACCTTTACTGTAAGAAGCAGGGGATGTACACGCTTCCCTATATTGATAACTTGTTATGTATTCAGACAAAATCAGTTTCTTTTTAGTAGCCAATCCTACAGACAGAGAATTCACATTTTTGGTGTAATGATACATCTATATAGATTCAAAAGTTTTACTTGTTTAGTTGATTCTGTAACCAGTTCCAGAAGTCTCTCCACTGCAGTGTGCAACCGGCGGCAAGTTTTCAGTATCATCTCTTCATTTTCACATGCCAATTCTGGCTTTGCAAAAACACTTTCACATAAGTATTGGCTCAATTCAGACCCCTCGTCAGTCACTGCAGACAGCTGGTTGTCTTCTGTGAGAGTTTCATCAAGCAGCTCATCGACTGGAGACACGCAAGCTATTTTAAACCACAAAATAATGACACAGAACTGGCCACTCAGATAACAACTGACAGACAGTAACATTGGTTAGTCCTGAGGCTGTATTACGAGGTGAAAACTTGTAATCAGTCAGCCAGGATTGAAAAACCAACATTTGGAATTATTGTGCTATACATCAGGGCTTGAACCTCTGCGTTCATCAAGTTCCTCTTTCCTGCTCTATCATTTATTCAACCTTTTCCAGCAACATAAACTAAAATAGTACTACTACTAAGTTGCACTATTGAAAGAATTAAAACAAAAGAATGCTGACAGACACAGTGTGGAGCAACTTTGACAGAGACACAGAAAACTGCAACAAGAGATATCCCCTTTCTAAACCTCAGCCATATAAAAGGAAATGAAAAGGCATTTTTCAAGGAAGTGAACTGATTACATTCAGTTATGCAGATTTGTACTCACTTTTCTCTAGGTGATGCTTTTCTTTGGCTTTGAAATACTGCATGAATCCCATTTCTTCCATAATACTGTGACTTTCTCTAGAATTTCCAAAAGACTCACTATCATCAAGGCAAAGACCAATCTTGCTACTGATAAGGTCCTCAACGGCTATTGTGGCCTTCACCAACTCCATAAGCAATTTCAGAACATGCTGGTAAGATTCCTGCAGTTTTTTCCTAGAACAAAAGATACTGAACACTTAAAAAACTGCAAGCACATGATTTAACACACTCTGAGCCTACTGAAAAACTGACAGTCTAAAATGGCCACAGTTGGGACTTATCAGTGAAGATGATTTAGATGACTCAAAAAACAAGGCCATTTCCACAGAGCAAAACCCCTTTGTCTTCTCCACAGGTAGATGGAGAGATCATACTGCAATAACAAGCATCTCCGGTTTCCATTTTCTGTGGAAGTACCAGTAGGGAGAACACATCTACTACTATAGTATCTGTGACACCCCAGTAACTAGGGGTGTTCTGGCAGAGTAGACAACAAAAATGAGTTAGGAACACATTTTAGTGTTAAAAAGTTTATTCAGCATGATAGATTCTCTAACCCACACATTCCAATGCCATATCAAACCAATCCCCACTGCACTGAAAGGTTTCAGTGACCAAGAGGCCTTTCCCATTTTCTCGCTTTTTCCAAGAAAACGGACAGTGGAAACCCCAAAACACCAAGGTCTCCAAGGAAACATGGAAAACAAATCACAAATCTGACTCTGCATATCAAGATAGTTTGGTAACTTAAAGCAACACAACCAAACAAAAAAATGACCCCAAAACCACACATACCAAAAAGCTTGCAACCAAAACCAGTATATCGGCATCCTGCACTATTCATTTGGGCTGGCTTAATTTTGCCTAGTTATTAATTTCTTTATGAAAAGTGAGAAAACAAGCAAACAGAACAACCATTCACTAAGCATTAGGTAACCCAAGATGAACAAACCTTTCCTCCTTGGATTGCTCAATATCAGATCTCAACATGGCTACCAAATTTCCTCCTTCTAGGTTTTCTCTATCCCGCCGCTCAAGGAGTGTTTCCAGTTCAGAGTTGGTCTCCTCCATTCCATGGTTTAAAAGCTCCACTTTCTTTTCCAGCTGTGGAAAATACAGCAACAATGCAACAAAATTGATAATTTTGCCTAAACTTTGAACTTCACCCAATGACCTTATCCTTCATCACCTTGGATATATCCACACAATCGTCGTCTCCTAAATTATTAGAAATGGATAGCAGAAAGAGTAAAAATGAATGGTCTGGTTTTCAGTTCTCCATTTCTGACATTGATTTTTCCTCAGGGAGCTGCCTCCCTTGTATTCAGACCCAGAAAATGCAAAAAGCTCATAAAAACTTTGTGTTAAACTTCAGTTTGCTCTTGGTTTGTTGTCACTGCTATGCCTCAAAGTCACTAAGCAATGTCCTAGCATGAATTTTGACACTGTAGCACACAAACCTAAACAGTAACTTGATCCAGTATCATCAGTGCCAGCCTTCTTTGCTTTGAGCTCTGCCTGAAACAAGTTTCTATAAATATGTTTTCTCTCCTCATATTTATTTCTGATGACACCCACCTCTAACCAATGAGAAATATATATTAAAATACATATATGTATGTATATACCCACCTCTGACTACCAGATTCAGCTGCCAAAGAATCTGTGCTATTTTGTTAGAAACTTTGTCTCGTAAGTAAGCCAATAAATTAGTCCAAATATCTGTTTGGGAGGAAACTGGACGCAAAGAACAGCATTCTACCCCCATACCAACCTTCCCACCCCTCACCAAATCCTGCAGGAACAGCAGCAAACAATAATGCACTTTTTCCCACAGAAGAAAGTCTCACTCCCAGTTCTTACCATTAAACATACAGGCCTAACAGAACAGTCTAATATATCAAATTCACATTTTGGTCAGAGCTACTTGAACTGTGAGTGAAGACATGAACGTTTTCTTTACCTTCGGTTTTGAAAACTCAAAGCTATTATTTCAATCTTGGAGAAAGACTTTAACATTTCTAAACTTCCCAAGTAATGCAGAATCCTTTTCAAGCTGTTCCTCTCTTGTGGTATTCGAGATTCAACTTAGGTATTTGCTTTACAGGAGACATAAAATTTCATTTTGTTTGGCAAACAATATTCTCTTTGCCATTTGTGGATAGAAACTTCCCATTTGCCTGTCTTACTTCCTCCAAACTATAGCTTGGTTGGTCTAACAAAAGCTGCTAGAGCACTATTTTCTTAACAAAAAATTGATAGATACAGCGGCATCAATACATTGACAACAAAAAGGCAAATATCCAACCTTCTGTAGGCAGTGTTAATAGCCCTGAAAATGGGGATGTTGGGTGAGGAGAAGCTTTCCATAACCTAGCTTCACTGAGTGCTTGAGCCCAGAACCACCCCATGTGCTGGGCTGCACCCCCGAAGCATAAGTAGCAGCTCAGGGAGGGGATTCTGCCCCTCTGCTGTGCTCTGGGGTGACACCCCCTGCAGTCCTGATACAGCTCTGGGGCGACAGCACAAGAGGGACCTGGAGCTGCTGGAGTGAGTCCAGAGGAGGCCATGGAGATGCTGCGAGGGCTGGAGCAGCTCTGCTCTGGAGCCAGGCTGGGAGAGCTGGGCTGGGTCAGCCTGGAGAAGAGAAGGCTCCTGAAGGGGAGACCTCAGAGCAGCTCCAGTGCCTAAAGAGGCTGCAGGAAACCTGGACAGGGGCTTTGGACAAGGGCCTGTAGGGACAGGCCAAGGGGAATGGCTTTAACCTGCCAGAACAGGGGAGACTGAGATGAGCTCTTAGGCAGAAGCTCTTCCCTGTGAGGGTGCTGAGGCGCTGGCACAGGGTGCCCAGGGAAGCTGTGGCTGCCCCATCCCTGGCAGTGTTCAAGGCCAAGTTGGACACAGGGGCTTGGAGCACCCTGCTCTAGTGGAAGGTGTCCCTGCCTGTGGGTGGGGGGCCAGAACTGGATGAGTTTTAAGGGTCCTTTAAACCCAAACCAGTGTGGGATTCTACGAAATAGCTGGACCAGTTTTCAAGCCAATACTCAAGTTAAATTTCTATGTTAACTGCTCTAGCACTACAACTAAGAGACAGAGACCATCATACCTGACAACTATCAATCACAAGAAGACAAACAGTCCCTCTACACACATCTTGACAAAGGTGAGAGCACTGTGTTAAAATACAGCCACAAGAGCACATTTAAAGTCTAGGTTTAAAATCCTTTCCACGCACCTGCGTAATTATTGCCGCTTTTTCCTGCAGTTGGGATGATAGCATCTCCTGCTCCTTCTGGTGAGCAGCCTGTGCCTTCTCCCTCTCCTGAATCAACATCTGCTCCTTGTCATGCAGTGATGCCTTTTTTTCAGCTTCAAATTCTTCCTGCATAAGTCACATAATAACTTGCTTTACAGAGAGAAAAATACCAAACAAACAAAAAAACCACCTCCAAAATCCACAACCAAACCCTCAAAATCCCCCTCTCACTTTTTCTTTACACACGTGCATGCCTTACCTCTCTGATTAGCTAGCAGTAACTTACATGGTTAACACCTCCAATCAACAAAATTATGCTGAAATGATGATTTAAAAATAATTAGGTAGATAAAGGAACTAGCTGAACGTGGTCACCGAGACCCAGGTCGTTTCACACTGCTGAGATAGCAATGAGGATAAGACAACAGATGGGTAAGTCAATATAGAGATGAACAAGTCAATATAGAGATGGACAGAAGCCACTGAAAGCAATTTCAAGTAGTACAACACTCATAGTACTGAGTTTCACATAGGAACAATGATTTACCAGAACAAATTGAGAATCTACAAGGTAGATTTACACAGCTAAATGCTCTGGAAGCTCTTCAATTGTATCTCACCTCAGAGTGCTCCAAAGCATTCTAAAATAAGGATTATCAGATATCCCCCACTCCTGCCCCAGCAAATAAGGGAGGTGAAACAAGGTCCTGGGATCTCTTCCCAGGGAAGAGGCTAAAAAGAAACCTTAATTAGTAATTGTTTCTGCAATGCCAGAATGGGAAATGAGTCTTCTTGTTCATAGTATAAAAAAACCTCAAGCCATTTGGTCTATGAACACTAATACACCCCAAGGAGATAGCTGCCATTTTCACTGATAAGTCAAGAAAACAGTTTTTCTGCAGGGCATGAAGTAAGACTTCAGAACATCTGTAGTCACCTGAGCTGTCCGGGATCCTTTGCGGAAGACTCAGCCAGTCCTTGCACTGAGTCAAACAGCAGAGTATTTAGCAGTTAGCAAGATACAAATGAAGAGACACAAGATGAGGACAAGGACCTTCCTCAGCCAGTTCAATAAACTTGTGGACTCTGAAGCAGCAGTGCATCCAGTTAAAGAGAATACTGGGCTGTAAAAATGAACTCTGAATATCTAAAATCTACAAGGGGAGGCAAAGAAAGCAAGAAAGCATGGCTGGCATGAAGACAATGGCAGAAATGAGATGGGGGAAATAGGCAGGGGAAGGCTCACTGCAAAAACATGTATCAGACCACGATTCAGTTCAGCCTGCCATTGCAAAGAGATCCAGTCAGTCTCTTCTGGTACTAAATACACATCATCAAGTTAACAAAGGCAAAAAAACCCACAAGAGACAGCTGTACTAGCAGTAGCATTATCCCTTGCCAAATGTCAACAAGAGAGGTTTCTGGTGTCCCAAATGCTAATTTAAGTGCCCAGACAGCACAAGAGAGAGAAGACCAGGAATTACTTTGGGGGTATATGTGTAACAGTCAGTCCAGTCCTGGCTTCTGTGGACTGAAGGCTGGGGTTCAGCTGAGGACAGAAATGCCAAATATATCTCCAGAAGCTTTTCAGGATATACTTGTGTCCTGTTTCAAAAGACAGCTGCACCAGACAGAGACAGGTCAAAGAATGACCATGAATCCAGAGAGGACCAGAGGTAGGAAATAGGAGAGACTTTCTGCCCATCTGCAGAACCCAGCTGTAGAGGTTTGTGGAACTGTTACGAAGAGTCCCACCTCAGGTTGGAGCACTGACAGGAACAGTAAGGATCTGCTGAAATCTCCCACGGTGCAGCAAATAAGGAGATGGTAGTTCATCTAAGTTATGTGTGCTCAACAGGTTGCTTTCACCACATGCTCACTACAGTGATAACACTGTGTAAGCACTGACCTTAGCGTGCTGGCAAGTTTCTCTGCCTCTTCTGACACAGGTTGTGCCTTCTCCGTAAGTTTAATAATGTAACATGGTCTTGTCACCTAACCAGTTGAAGGAAATTTGCACAAGGCTCAGAAGATGATAGGCAATTACTATATCATACATGAGGCCAAAGACAGAATCTTAAAAATGCTTATCAAGATGCAAGTTTGGAACTCAAATGATGACCCCAAGAAAGCAGAAATAAAGAATAACCGCAAACAAAAATCTCCTGCGCAAAGTACTTACTGTCATCACATTCTTGGTAAAACTTTAGATAACACTGAACGTGGCTTTGCCATATATATACAAGTGCAGTACACAAGGGATGATAGGCTAAGGGCATAGTTTATGCAGACAAAAAGAAGAAGTTTCAAATGATAAACTGAACAAATGTACTCAAGGAATGCTGGTTAGAGCAAAGACTGTTTGGTTCGTTTGAAGGACATCACTTCACATCCAATTCAGGATTTTAAGACAACCCTGTAAAAAATACCATAGTGTTGTAGTAACCCTGTAGTAAATACCATAACTGCTTACACAGTGCAGTGTTTCCAATGCTGCTTTTCTAGTTCTAACATTGTGAGGCAAGACAATCTAACTCAGATTGCCACTGTAGAGTCATACGGCTGGACAACAAAAACATTCAGCAGTTTAGCAGTGCCTACTCTGAAGTTCATTTCCACCAGCCCCTACCTTGAGCTGTGCAATCTGCTGCTCCAGCAGTACCTCCGACTGACACTTCAGCAGCTCAATCTCCTCCTGGAACTGGAGCTGCTGCTTCAATTTTACCTCCTCAAATTGAGCCAGAAGAGCTGTTCGTGCAGTTTCTACTTCAGAGGCTGATGCAGAAGCATACATCTGCAGACAAATAAGTAACAGAAAAGATTTTAGCCCCAGTATTATAATTAAAATAAAACCAAAACCAAAACCATCCAGCTCAACCAAATTCTTCAGAGTATTTTCACAATAGTTCTCAAGGTCATACACAGTTGCTATCTATCCCCATGCTGACTATAGAAAAAAGCAAGTTGACACATATAATTAAGAAGCAACAAGGCATTAGAAACCAAGTATCTCCTGTATTCATAGACCATTTAGGTCAGACTAACAAAGTATTCCCTACTTGTTTTTTCCAACAGACACTTCCCTAACAGAAGTTCAAAGAAACAAGTAAGAAAAAGGCAGAGAAAAAACACAGGGAGAACGTATTTTGTTGAGATGTGATTTCTCTTGCTCAAACGAGATTAAACATTACGTAGCTATATTTAATGCAGTTATCCTATGAGATAGAACGAAGTTCATTAAAAACACTAGAGAAAAGTTTGAGGGTTTTCTGTTACTTTGTTTTCTATTTTTTTTGCTACTATCCTCTCTAAGAAGACTCACTGTAGCCACCAGAATAGAGAGAATATATATAATACAGAAAAGTGAAGTCTTTATTGCTTGTGGCTGCTTGCACCAACACAAGTCAGACTGTTTATAAGACTTCTTCCTTTTCACTGTTTAAAGATAACTTAGTGTAGATGATCCAATTTTTAGCCTTCAGGATGAAAGAAAACAATCAAGCTTACGCATTTCCAACAAGAAGAAAGGGTAAAGCTTTAAGGACAACTAGTAAGACTTCCAACTCTGAGGAAACATATCTGGAAAAGTATCACCCACTATAATAGTATCTCTAACGAAAGAAGAAACCAACATTTGCAAAGGTTGTTCATTTATAAAGGCCTGAAGTGAGCAGCTACTTTCCACAAATGGTTAATAAACCTAAATTGTTACCTGTTAGTTTTCTATCAAAACGGCAGCTTTCCAATGTTTAATTAAATACGCAGCAGGAACCCAAAAGGAAGCAGCCCCCACCCCCATAAAGACAGCACTGCAAACAGGGATTTACATGTAAATACATCACATATATGAATTGTCTTAAGTTCTTCTAGATAAAGTAAGGCTTAAAAATGTTAACTTCATCTTATCTATTGGCACTATTAAAGCAAAACCATCCAAAAAGCATCTGGATATACCACCTTACTTCTAAGGTTAATAAAAATGATTTTACTTTATGATAAACTATGGATTATTTTGGGTTTAGGTATTAGCGACACTCTGACCTTTTGCTCATGTTCATGCTGTGCTTTTAGTTTCCCCAATTCTTTTTCCAGCTCCCTGGAGTATTCTTCCTTATGCTTCTTCATTTCTGTTTCATGAAGATCCTGAAGCTCTTGGAGGGCCTTTCTGTGCTTGTCCTCCATATTCAACACTTCTTCACGTAATATATCCAGGGCCAGACGTTTCTCCTCTTCCAGCAACCTTCTTTGATTTTGAAGAGCTGTGCTCAATTCATCCTGTGCAAGCATTAATTTAAAAAGGGGAGAAAAAGAATGAAATACAAATATTTTTATAACCCACTTGTAACGCACATGTCATGCTGTATCAAAGCTTAAGCAAACAGGAAAAATACTGCCTCATATAAATACATGCCTGATGAGCAGGCATACATATACATAGAATCTCAGACTGGTTTGAGTTGGAAGGGACCTTAAAGCTCATCCAGCTCCAACCCCTGCCATGGGCAGGGACACCTTCCACTAGAGCAGGGTGCTCCAAGCCCCTGTGTCCAACCTGGCCTTGAACACTGCCAGGGATGGGGCAGCCACAGCTTCTCTGGGCACCCTGTGCCAGCACCTCAGCACCCTCACAGGGAAAAGCTTCTTCCTTGTATCTAACCTGAACTTCCCTATATCATTGAAATGAGTTTATTTTTCCTATCTAGAAGTTTTAGACTCTCCTACTTACTCCTCTAGCCATGGCATCACTCCCCCTCAGCACAATCTTAAACTTTATCTTTTTGAAGTTCCTTACACTCAAGAACCATTAAAATGCAGATTTAAGATTAGTTAGCACAGATAGGACAGAAGAAAAATGCACACCTTTTCCCCCAAAGGACATCCCCTTAGCCTTTGTGGGGACAGAAACAAACACAGAATCAGAAATTTGAGAAGTGGGCACAGTGACAGTGCTTGAAAAATAGAAGATTTCTCTCTGGAAGGCTCTGAAGTTTTAGTAGTGAGCTAAGCCTTCTTACCACTTTGACTTGGAAAAGTCTTGGCATCATCTCTTACCCATCTGAACTCTCAAAAGAGCTGAAACCTCCACCCAAGATCCACTCACCAACAACCTGCTCCCAAAACCCTAACTGGAACCTTTAGAGATACCCTTCTTCTAGTCTTCCCTTTGATACTGTGCCACTGGGGAGGATCTTTAGAGTCCTAGAGATGAAGCTTAACCTACAGAATTACATTTACTTTGTCCTAATCACTTCTGAACAATTACTCTACCAGGCAGAGAAGCTCTGAAACACCAAATAGAGAGACCCTCCAATCTGAACTATGTTAAAAATATTTACCTCATTTGTACCTTTTCCACACAGAAAACTCATTAGTCTGGCCATTCAGGGAGAGGAGCAACAGACGGACTTAAATTTTCAGCTTCAGTTTCCTATTTCAGCTCACAATAAGGCCACACGAGTGTTAGCAGGAGGTTGTCAAAATACACCCCAAGAACAAGGGAAAAGGGCATCCCACACCATGTACCATGAAATTTTACCTTCTATGCCAAGTTTTCTTCCTGACTCACCTTATGAGCTGCTTCTGTTTCAACAGCCATGGCTTTAAGTTTTTCCATATGAAGGGTAGCTAACTCAATTTTCAACTTATTTTGGGAAAGCTCAAGTTCTTCAGCATGCTTTAATTTCAACATCTGTACCTCCTGATCCAAGCGTGCTTGACTCATTTTATCCTTTCCACGGAGCTGTTCTGTGTGCTGCAGCTGCAGCTTCTCAAGAGCCTGACTGTGCTCATCTCTAATATTCTGAATTTCAGACAGGTAGGATGACTCTAAGGAATCCAGGTTTGATAAGTGCTTAGCCTCCAGCTCATCGATTTGTGCCTGGTGCTTTGCCTGTAGGTCAGCAATACAAGCTTCAAGCTGGATCTGCTGTTTACTTTCTAGTGTAGTTTTAAGTGCCTCAATTTCAGCTTGGTGCTTTGTCTGAAACTCAGTTGTAAGAGACAAAATTTGCTGCTTATGCTTCTCCTGTAACTGCTGACTTTGGAGTTCCAGCTCATCGACGTGCTTCTTTTTCAGCTCTTGCAGAAGAATCTCTTGCTCAGTTGTGAATTTCTGAGTCATGGCTTTGTGTTCCTCCATAAACCTAGATTATTTCCAAGAAAGTTAAGAGAATATTGTCAAAAAGGCACCGCTTGTTTTGGTTTTAAGTTGAACTAAAATAAAACCCAAAGGAAAATAAGAAGGCCTTACTTAGCCTCCACAAATTTGATTTCGTGTTTCAAACACAGAATGAATTCAAAGCAAGCCACAATGATTTCATAGCCACATAATTGAAGGTTTATGAAGTATCACTTGTTAGTATCTGTTTACTACTAGGTAGATTGGCACCTCTATTAAATTTCTAGTAGAGAGCAACATATATTGTTCACTCTTTCTGAGGAAATACTGCAGTATGAAAGCATCTGGGATATAGCATTGTCTACACCCCAAATGTGTTATCTGTAAGTAAACCAACTGTCATAAGAATCATCCCAAAAAACATCTGGTTAAGACTGAGACATAAAACCATTTTGGAAGAGGATGTGGGATACCTGGGGGCTCCTCCAAACTCATTTCAGCTCCCTGAGGTCTGCCTAAAGCTTGACACAGAAGATTTAGTACCAGAGGTGCTGCAATTTACTGTAATCATCAAGTGTAGTATTTTCTGGATGGAGACACCAATAATTGAAAAGTGATGGCTATTTAAAGGCTGAATTTCTACTTTTAGTGTTTCCTTACTGTAATTACTTCCCTAATCTCATTCTGTGAGCATCTGTTTAGGGAGGAAAGAAGGGATAAATCTGAAGCAATGCATGCAAATACAAACATGCAGTTATTTGAGTATTTCCTTTAACACACTTAAAACAACGGGTACAGGAAAGGCAAATAAAAGGGCAATTACAGCTTTCCTGTTTAACCAGAGCTGCAGAATACCATATTCAGCCAATCAACCTCAGCATTCAGTGGTTAACACAAGCTTCATTCACCAGCTTGCTTAAATACAGATGAATTGATTGAAAACACTTCAAAAAACTTTGACAATGTTTCCACTTCCATGTTCTGTAACACTTCCTCTAAAGCTGGTTTTCAGCTGTTTGTTGTATTCTTAACTGTAACAAACAGAATTTGACCACTCTTCATTTGATTTGTTAGAACAGATTCAATGCATTTTCATAAAGCAAAGTTGTAAACTGCGATGGGCGGCATTATTGTTACTTTGGAGTGAGCTCTACATACATGAAGTTAGCTGGTGCCATCAAGTGACCAACTTACATCACTACCACTCTAAAATAAGCAGCAATAACAATGAACTGGCAAGTGGAGAGTGCTCAAACACTCAGGACTTACCTGGTTTGTGCTTCCATAAGTTTCAGTGCACATTCTTCCTGCAGACAAAGTGTGGCCTTTTCCATTTCTTTTGCCATAAGTGCTTTGGCTGCCTGCAGGTCAGCATCATACTGCTCCTGAGCTTTCTGCACAGCCTGTGCACTTGCAAGGCTGTCCTCTAGCTGCTGCAAGTTGTTTTGCTGCTCTTTTACCAGCTTCTCCAATTCCAGAATTCTGGCAGCTTGGTGATCTTGAAGTTGATTCATTTCAGCTTCACGAAGTTCAAACTCCTTTTGTAACTTCTGCTTCTCACATTCACCTCTGTTCTGCAGTTCTATACGCAACAGTGATAACTTCTCCTCTGCTTGGACCCTCTGGTCCTCACTTTCACGCTTCCATTTGCTCTCTTTTTCTTTGTACATAGTCTCTATCTTCTGGATTTCTGCTCTGGCTTCTCTTAATTTATTCTTGTGATCCTCAGCCATTTCATGTTTTATCTGTGAACACAGTTTTGCATAAAATACCAAAACCAAACTGACATGTGCAAAATGAACATTCTCAGGCATTTAAGGTCTTGCAGTGAAACAAAATATTGCTTACTTCCAAATAAAAGTAAGGCTGAAATGTCAATTTATACCTATATGAATTCAGTGTATTATTAAGAATTAACTGGGGTAAGGAAAAAACAATTAAGGCAAAATTCTAGAATTAATAAGATACTCAATGTTATTTTCCTTTCGGGCCACTTTCCTTCATTTCAGAAGTTCAACTTACAAATCATAGAATCCCAGGCTGGTTTGGGTTGGAAGGGACCTTAAAGCTCATACAGTTCCAACAACCTGCCACGGGCAGGGACACCTTCCACTAGAGCAGGGTGCTCCAAGCCCCTGTGTCCAACCTGGCCTTGAACACTGCCAGGGATGGGGCAGCCACAGCTTCTCTGGGCACCCTGAGCCAGCGCCTCGGCACCCTCACAGGGAAGAGCTTCTGCCTAAGAGCTCATCTCAGTCTCCCCTGTTCTGGCAGGTTAAAGCCATTGCCCTTGTCCTGTCTTTACAGGCATTTGTCCAAATCCCCTCTCCAGATTTCTTGCTGGCCACCTTTGGGCTTGATTAAAAACCTCTTTTAAACCTCTCATCTCTTTCTGTGTTCCAGCTCCATATGCTTTACATGCAGTATCCAAGTCCATCACAAGGACAGTTCTCTTATGTAGCATTAAAAGCAGTATAAAAAATACATAGCATAAAAAGCACTGAAACACTGTTCAAGTGACAAAAGGCGGAAAAAGACTATAAAAATACACTAAACTGGTAAATAAATAAATAGTAAGCCAAGAAAATAACAGGATCATCTCTTAAGAAAAAATTGAAGGCTAGTAATATCACATAGGAGTGTAAAAGCATTAACAGATCACATCGGTATGAAGTACACTCCTCTGTTTTCACTCGGAAAGTTCATTTCGAACAAATATTTAAGCATTCATTTATGCTACAACCTAAATGACGATGCAGAAAAGGCAAAAACCCCAAGGATTTTGATTAACACACAATCCATGATGATTTCTGCGGGTTCACTGGAGAAGCAGTAGAAGAAACTGGTTCACTCTGTTTCTGAGAGATAGAGACCAGATGGCAAGCAAAACATGGATTTCCAGACAGAGGATCAGCATGTGGGCCAGGCTCATTTCAAACACCACATTCTGCATATGCTTATCTTTTACCCAGCCAGCAGTGCCACAGACAAGATCCTGCAGGTGGTAGCAGTAACTATTAATACTGAAGGCTTTGCTACTGGGAGCTTCAGATAAGTCTCCATGTCATCTCCAGCCTGCAACTGTTTTCTCTGGCCTCCTCCACCAGATTTTAAGTCTGCAAAAGGATGCTCATTATCTTTCATTAAAAAGGAAGGAAAATAGGACTTGAAAAATACAAGCTTCATCCATCTAATTCTCTCAAGCATTCAAATATTCAAATATTCAAATTGGGGAACAAACAAGAGGAATTAGAGATGTGTGCACATCTACGGGGTTATGATATAATAGGCATCACAGAAACATGGTGGGATGGCTCCTATGACTGGAGTGTTGGAATGGAAGGTTACAGGCTCTTTAGAAAGGACAGGCCTGGCAGGCAGGGAGGGGGAGTTGCCCTTTATGTTAGGGATAGGCTGGAGAGTATGGAACTCTGTCTGGGGGCAGGTGAGCAGTTTACAGAGAGTTTGTGGGTCAGAGTTAGAGGGAAAACAGCCGTGGGAGACATTACTGTGGGGATCTGTTACAGGCCGCCTGGTCAAGGAGAACCTGCGGAAGAAGCACTCTACAGACAGATAGGAAAAGCCTCACGATCGCAGGCCCTTGTTCTCATGGGGGACTTCAACCACCCTGACATCTGTTGGACCGATGGCACTGCACGGCACAAGCAATCCAGGAGGTTCCTCAATTGTGTGGAAGACAACTTCCTTCTGCAAGTAATAGAGGAGCCGACAAGGAGACGTGCCGTGCTTGACCTTGTGCTCACCAACAGGGAAGGGCTGGTTGAGAATGTGGTGCTCTGGGGCAGCCTTGGATGCAGCGATCACGAGATGGTTGAATTTGACATCCCCAGGACAGTGAGAAGAGTGCGCAGCAAGCTCACTGACCTGGACTTCAAAAGAGCAGACTTTAGCCTCTTCAGGAGCCTGCTTAGTAAGGTTCCATGGGATATAGCCCTGGAGAGCAGGGGGGCCCAAGACTCTTGGTTGATATTCAAGGATCACCTGCTACAAGCTCAGGAGTGCTGCATCCCAACTAGAAGGAAGTGCGGCAGAAGGGCCAGGAGACCTCCTTGGATGGATAAGGAGCTGCTGAGGAAAATTCAAAGGAAAAAAGAGGCTTATAAAAAGTGGAAGCAAGGACAGGCGGCCTGGGAAGAGTACAGGGATGTTGTCCGGGAAGCTAGAGACCAGGTTAGGAAGGCTGAGGCCCAGTTAGAATTAAACCGGGCCAGGGATGTTAAGGATAACAGGAAGGGATTCTACAGGTACGTAGCAAACAAAAAACAGACTAGGGACAACATAGGCCCCCTGAGGAAGCTCTCGGGAGAACTGGCTACACAGGATTTGGATAAGGCTGAGGTTCTGAATGACTTCTTTGCCTCGGTCTTCACTGGCAAAGGCTCTGACTGCACCACCCAGTTCTTAGAAGGCAGACGCAGGGACTGTGAGAATGAAGACCTTGGGCCCACTGTAGGAGAGGATCTGGTTCGAGACCATCTTAAGAACCTGAACGCGCACAAGTCCATGGGACCCGATGGAATCCATCCGCGGGTCCTGAAGGAGCTGGCGAATGAAGTTGCTAAGCCACTGGCCATCCTATTTGAAAAATCATGGCAGTCAGGTGAAGTTCCCGATGACTGGAAAAAGGGAAATATAACCCCCATTTTCAAGAAGGGGAAAATGGACAACCCGGGGAATTACAGACCAGTCAGTCTCACCTCTGTGCCTGGAAAAATCTTGGAACACATTCTCCTGGACAGCATGCTAAGGCACATGAAAAACAACAAGATGCTTGGTGACGGCCAGCATGGCTTCACTAAGGGGAAATCCTGCCTGACCAATTTGGTGGCCTTCTATGATGGGGCTACAGAACTGATGGACAAGGGTAAAGCAGTTGATGTCATCTACCTGGACTTGTGCAAAGCGTTTGACACTGTCCCACACGACATCCTTCTCTCTAAATTGGAGAGACATCAATTTGATGGATGGACCACTCGGTGGATAAAGAACTGGCTGGACGGCCGCACATAAAGAGTTGTGGTCAATGGCTTGATGTATGGCTGGAGACCAGTAATGAGTCTCTCATTACATTACACCAGTAACGAGTGGTGTCCCTCAGGGATCGGTCTTGGGACCGGTCTTGTTTAACATCTTCATCGCACACATGGACAGTGGGATTGAGTGCACCCTCAGCAAGTTTGCCGATGACACCAAGCTGTGCGGTCCGGTTGATAAGCTGGAGGGAAGGGATGCCATCCAGAGGGACCTCGACACGCTTGTAAGGTGGGCTGATGCCAACCTTATGAAGTTCAACCATGACAAGTGCAAGGTCCTACACCTGGGTAGGAGCAATCCCAGGCACAGCTACAGACTGGGCAGAGAAGAGATTCAGAGCGGCCCTGCTGAGAAGGACTTGGGGGTGCTGGTCGATGAGAAAATGAACATGAGCCGGCTTCAGTGTGTGCTCGCAGCCCAGAAAGCCAACCGTATCCTGGGCTGCATCAAAAGGAGCGTGACCAGCAGGTCGAAGGAGGTGATCCTGCCCCTCTACTTCGCTCTTGTGAGACCTCACCTAGAGTATTGTGTGCAGTTCTGCTGTCCTCAACATAAAACCGACATGGAACTGTTGGAACAAGTCCAGAGGAGGTCCACAAGGATGATCAGGGGATTGAAGCACCTCCTGTATGAAGACAGGCTGAGGAAGTTGGGGCTGTTCAGCCTGGAGAAGAGAAGGCTGCATGGGGACCTCACAGCAGCCTTCCAGTACCTGAAGGGGGCCTATAGGGATGCTGGGGAGGGACTCTTTGTCAGGGACTGTAGTGACAGGACAAGGGGTAACGGGTTCAAACTTAAACAGGGGAAGTTTAGATTGGATATAAGGAGGAAATTCTTTCCTGTTAGGGTGGTGAGGCACTGGAGTGGGTTGCCCAGGGAGGTTGTGAGTGCTCCATCCCTGGCAGTGTTCAAGGCCATGTTGGATGAAGCCTTGTGTAGGATGGTTTAGTGTGAGGTGTCCCTGCCCATGGCAGGGAGGCTGGAACTAGATTATCTGGAGGTCCTTTCCAACCCTAACTATTCTATGATTCTATGATTCTAAATACTAGAACAAATTAAGCAAAGAATTAACATCCAAGCTAAGGTTATCCTCAGATGGGAGAGCTGACTTAACAGGTAAGACAGAAGGTTTGTAGCGAGGCGAGGGTTGGTCTGTTCTCCCAAGTAACAAGAGGGAATAGCCTCAGGCTGTGCTGGGGAGGTTTAGACTGGATATTAGGAACAATTCCTACCCCCAGAGAGTGCCAAGCACTGGAATAGGCTGCCCAGGGCAGTGGTGGAGTCACCATCCCTGCAGGTATTTAAATGATGTCTCTAAGTGCCATGTCTACACATGCTTTAGCGGTAGTGCTGGCAGTGAACAGTTGGGTTTGATGAACTCAAAGGTCTTTTCCAACCTGAAGAAACCTATGATTCTGAGGTGCCAGACAGGATTCTCTTTACCTAAAAATCTAAGAGCTACACCAAAGCAAAGCCGAAGCAGAAATCTCTTATCCAATTATCTCTTCTTCCCTCAAAAAATGGCCTGAAAAGTTACTTCTGGTTATTTGCTTTAAAGACAGAAATTTCTTAGAAAGGACCTGTTCAACAGAGAATATTTTCCACCTGCCCCAGTGCTTTCTGCTGAATTCCCCATTACCAAAACATGTCACAGAATTCAACTGTACCATGTTACTTTTGCACCAGGACACTGATGCACTGCAGGGAGATGTTCAGGATGAGGACCTTTTGTATTCCAATATTGGTGTGTACGCATGCAAGTCCATTTAAAGCTGAAGCTACCATCACTAGCTACGCACTTTTAAAGATAAGTGCTGTTTCTATCTCCCTTGGTCTTCCCAACAGATCTGAGCTTGCCCAGCTCTCTGCTAAACATTAGTGTAATACATGTTACCTTTTCCATTTCCTCTTTCAGATGCTTTTCATTCTGCACAGAGGAATCTTTTTGTTTCATAATCTCTTCCTTTAAGTGCTCTATTTCTTCCAGAAGCTCTGCAATCCGCTGTTTGTCAGAGTTGAGGAGGGAGAGCTTAGCTTTGTGCTCTTCCTCCAGCACAGATACTCGCTCAGCCACCTCCATTTCAACCTGACGTGCTGCATCTTGAGCACTGCGTAGGTGCAGTTTGGTGATTTCTGAAAAGCAAAAAGAAAACAAAACAATGAAATGACATTCTGGAACTTCTTGGATTTTAACAGGTTTTATTAACGCACAGAAATAAAGCTGAATGTTGTCAGCTACGCAGTTTATCAGAAGCCATATTAACTTGAGATCAACAAGAGCCCCTTATCAAGATGATTTTGTACCTTGTTGCCCTTCATCATCACCTTTGAAATGTATCAGTATCCACACACAAAGAATAATGGGGACGGATCATGAGGCCTGTGGCAGGACCTCCCTCCTGCCAGCAACAGCCACAGCACCTGACTTTCTTTTTGGGCAATGTAATGACAGATTCATGCAAGCTTTACCTCCTCTTCTGCACGTGATTTTTACATAAGGCATTTCCCAAAAAAGGCAGATGGGACAAATCTCTAAACATGCTACTCTTAAGCACTTTCTATATACTATCTAGTATTAAAAATGAAAGAAAAATAAAAAGAAATATAACTGCAGATGTTAAGTCATACTGATCCTTTTAACCAATATACAGTGGAATATAGCTATAACTGCATGTTATATAGCTAACTGTAAAGTATGGATTATAAAGTCATACTATGCTCCAACATGAACACTGCAGATACAACAACTGCCACGATACCTTACCTGTACCTCAATACATGCATTTCACATTGAATCAATACAAGGTGGTATATTTCTATAAATTATACTTCCAAGAAAAGCAGCAATGGTTAGGAAATTACATTAACCTATGATCACATAAGGAAGTCTCATTAAATTTAGTCTTAAGAGGAACTTAAACCTGAACTCCACAGTAAAAGAAACCTATTACAAATTCTGCTCCTTCAAAATACTTTCCTCTGTGTTCAAAAACTTCATCCTAATACATCTGCCAACTAGTGGAAAGCACAGGAGAAAAAGGAAATATTAACATTAAATGAGCAGAGCACTGTCAAACCCTCAAAAGAAACACAGGCAAAAGAGGTACGGAACATAGAAGTGGGTGTACGCTATGGAACTGGCCTATTTCACACAAATAAAGGAGGCATTTAACATAACTGACAGACTAAGAAATTCTAAAATACATATTAATTCAGGATTTGACAGTGCCCTCCCAGGCATCAAGAATAAAAAACCAATCAGCTCCGCAGCCATAGTACATTTCACTACAGAATAATCAGCTTCGGGTCACCATATCTTTTATAGGCATGTTGAGTTGTGCTTCCAAAGTCACAAAGCAAAGTGCTCAATGCTGGGGGTTAATATGTGTTCCCTATAGTTTACAGAAAATAATAACAAATCAAAAGCTGTTAAGCCTATTTAAAGGAAAATACAAGCCCCACAAGCAGCTTACTGTTTTATTTCCCAGTCTGTCAGATCATCTTACCTTTTAAATGTTCTTCTGAAAGCTGGGCACGGAGCTGCTCAAGTTCTAAGCAATGCTTTCTTTTCATTTCCTCAATTTCTGTTCTATATTTGTCTGACAGATCCATTTTCATTTTCATTAGGTCCTCTTTATATTGAAGTGCAAGGGAAGATCTTAAGGAATCTAATTCACACCTGTGTTGTTCTTTAAGTTGTACTTGCAAACAGGCAAGTTCTTCCTACACAAGAAATGGGTTAGAGAAAGACATCTTCAGTTTCGAAGCAACCATGCCAAGTATCTTTCAGTGACAGCAGCAATATAAAGCACCTGCTCAACAGGCAGATATCTGGTTTCCAAAAAACCTGCTGGCTTTGTTCTGTCCCTGCTGCTCCATCTGCTGCTAGAGCACCAGAGCCCCTCAAGATAGATATGCTTTGGAACCATGCCACAAGGCAGTTCTGAGTTTCAGGAGCTGTTTGAGTGTATAATAGAGGGGGAAGTCCCACATGCATCTGAGTAGAGAAACTATTGACTCTCAGCAATCAAGAGAGCCCTTTGTGTACACCACAGAACTTAAGATAACTATCTACTACGAATGCAGCTTCATACTCAGCTAGCTAATCAAATATCAGCAATAAAACAGGTATGATGTGTATATTTCTCATAACTCATGCATTTTTTGTGTGGTTTACTAATGAAATGGAGCTCATGTTGTCCTGGGGATGCCTTTTCTCCTTGTCATTTCCTTACTAAAGATAAAATACACTAATTTTATCATTAATTTAAAAAGGAAAAAATCTAAAACCAAAAAGAAAAATCCTTTTTGAAACGCTCAGTTCACTTCAAGTAAGTTGAGCAAAGAAATAGGTTCTTAAATTACAATGAGGTACATAAAAATAGGTGTGTAAATGGAAGAGGGACAAAATAAGCAACTGCATTTGAAGAGAACAGGCAGCAATAGAAGGCACAGAAGCTATAGAGAAGAGAAACACCATGAGCTCTGCACTTGTGTAGAAAAGCCTTGATAAGCTCCTCACTAGGCACAGGATAACGCAAACAAAGGACACAAAATCACAGAACACTGTTTCATCTGTTCTGCTAGGCTGAGAACTCACAATTTACAATATACTTGTCAAAAATAATTAAGCCTGTCTCAAAATATGTCTTGAAAATGTCTCAAATTAACACCTGACATCAATTTTCATACAGGTCATGTAATGAGCAACAGAACTTTATTATATCAAAAATCCTACCTGATGTCGTTCCACCTGTTGGTTTAGCTGAACAAGCGTATCCTTTCTCTCTTCCTCAGCAGCCTCTTCAAAAACTGTGACAGAAGAACTGAGAAAAAAGGTTTCAAGTTTAAGACTGGAAAGTGTCACAAATTAAGTGAACTTGCTGATTTACGATGCACAGAAAGTAGGCACAAAGCAACTATAACAACTGCTCAGGACTGAACACTTGTGACTTCCATCACTGGATTTCTAACTACAGATCACCTAATGCTCAATCCCAATATATTTAGAAGCTAACATCATCTTTACTATTAAAAATATAATGCAAGCAATGCTGTCACAACATGAGATAAAGGGAAAAGGAATAATCACCTGATGTCCCCTGCTTGATCTTGACTCATTTCCAACTCTGACAGTGAATAGTCCTTCAGCTCTTGCAGTCTCTGATGCAGCAAAGTCAATTCTTCTCTGTAGTTTTCTTCAGCAACGCTTAGCTTCTTTTCAAAGTAAAGTCTCAGTTGTTCCAATTCAGCTTCATGCTCACTCTTTCTCTGCTGACACTGCTGTTCAAATTCTTGTTTTAAACGCTCTATTTCTTCCACCTGTGATGCACGAGCCAGGAGCTGCTCTTTTAGCTCTGGAATGGAGGCAAAACCAACTCCAGCACTCAGAAGCATATACCTTTAGGCTAAATCATTCTGTGAAGTTCAGCTATATTTTAGTTGTTGAGACAGCGGTAAAATGTTATACCAGAAGCTACACAATAAAATAAACTTCTGAAGACAAAATGTTCCCTCCTCAGAAGTCAGTAAACCTATGTTCTTCATTTACACTGCATTCAGAGAAACCACCCTCATGACAAGAATCAAAACTACCAGAAAACTGTTAGACCTCCTCATTTCCTTGTGTTTCAGGTCTGGGCTTGTAACACGCAGAGTCCTGCAATACTGCCTTATCATCACATAGGCTCATTGTAGCAGTTACTGATAGCACCACCAATGGGATAGGCAAGGGGAGTCCACTCTGGCATGGGTAGGTTTTGCCTAACCAGTAAAGTCTGCCAGCACAACATTAACCCCGAGAAGTGTTTAACAGTTTTGAACTGGCATTATCATTTGTATATCAGAGCAGTGATTCCATGATCCAGCTGCCACCACCACGAGTCCCCAAATCAATCCAAATGCATTGTCAAAGGATCACTCAAGTGAAGGAAAGCAGAGTAAAACCACTTCTAATATCTCACACGCCAAAAGAGATATCCTCACCTGGACCATGGACTTGCATTCTGGCTTCACCATCTCAAGCAAGATGAAGAAGAAACAGAAAGGGTCCAAAGAATGGGAATGTGGGCAGTTAGAAACATGGAGAGACATTTGAAAGGTTAATAAAGATAAGGGCTACAGAGAGGAAATGTAAGAATTCTAGCAAGTACTATAAAGTGGTATCTGTTATAAATTTGTAATATCAAAACAGACAAAGTCAAGGTAAAGTCTGTTCAATGAAGTTTTTTTCCATACATTTAAATCTTGAAACAATAATCCTAAGATATATAAAGCATATGGTCAGATTTCAGCCAGCCATTATTTCCTCTCAGGCTTTAAAACTTTTTCATAAGCTTAATACAGATACACATAAGACTGATTTTAGTGTGAGGTGTCTCTGCCCATGGCAGGGGGCTGGAACTTAAGGTCCTTTCCAACCCAAATCATTCTATGACTGTATAAAACCTATTATCTTTAACCGCTGTGCACAATGTTTTCCCTTTTGTTGCTTTTAGATTTAGAGTGTATGTTTATTTTTAAACAGAAGTATCATCATGGAAAAAGGAGGGTATTTTTAGCCTTATAAGAAAACAACACTGTCATGCATTCTGATTTCAGAAGTACCACCTGAATGTTTTTAGTTTAAATTACACATCTCTTTATTCAAGAGTTTTTCTGTACTGAAGAATTAGTAGCCTTTCAAAAGATGACGAATCTCCATTTTGAGTGTCAATGAAAAATGCATTTTATTGTATTTGCGTCAAAACCAAAAGGAGGAAAAAAAGCCACTTCTACCTCAAGATACAACCTAATCACATTTTAAAATATTTCTGCCTTTTTTTAAGCAGATTCATCTCTTCATTATCTCCAGATAAAATAGTCACAATAAACTACCCAAAGCCATAAACTAAGCAGTGAGCTTTACTGCCTACCTACAATTAACAGTTTGCTCAATTTAATTCATACCTGCTCCCATACTGACTACAAATAGGAGCATGTGATTGCACTGACCAGCATTTTCTCCCTTTTTTAATTACTTCATACTTAATTTGACATTGCAATGAAAAATGTTTGGTTTCCACTAACAATTTTGATAGTGTGCATGAAAGAGGGGGAAGGGAAAGGAAAACCACAGGAGGGAGCTTTTCTCCATAGTGACACCATACTTTTTGACACTGCAGAATCAACTACACATCTGACACTGACTCACTGCACACTTCAGAAACAGAACACTGTGACCTACCTGCGTGTTCCGGTACATGAGCACAAGTATTTTGTGTCAATAATGTGTACTTCTACATGAAGAAGAGGCAAAAAAGAAAGTGCATCAGTTCTGAACCTACCACTTAGCTCTTGTCGATTTGCTCGGGTACTGTCAAGTTGAGACCAAAGGTGCCTGACTTCTTCTTGCGAACGAGTCTTGAGTTCTTCATGCATGACCTGAAGTTTCTCCAGCTACAGAAGACATGTTAAACACTGCAAACTCCTCAACTTCTTAAACCAATTTCATTCTAATTACTTATTTGATAAGCAACAGACAGTTCTGACAGCAATAGGTAGAAATGCTTAGTGACAATCTCAGCAAGTCATCTGGGCAATCAGAGATACGGAGTAGCACTTCACTGTTAGACCCACTCCTCTGAGAGAGATGAATTTATTCTTGATGCCATATTTATCAGCAGTGGCAAAAATAAAGTAGTAGTTATATAAAAATGAAACACAAGAACCAGAAAATTAAGCACATAAATACAGATGAAGAAAAAGCACCAAATGGCACAAGGGCAACTGCATTCAAAAGACTCTGAATTACTGGAAAATCGCAGAGTATTTGCCCGCTTCATGAGTTGAGTATTAGTTTGTAAATACATTGCCTAAATATGAATAAGTCACCAAAACTGCATGTATACTGTCTAGTTTTTGCTATATAGAATCACTTTAAATGAGTATTTAATTATTTTTTACCTCTTTCTGAAGATTCTCTTCTTTTTCTTGGCTTTTCATCTTCATATTTTCTAGGAGTTGGTTATGTTCAGCCTGCAGCTGCTGTTGTAATTCTGTCATGGCTAACTGGTGTTGCTCCTCCAGTTCTATACATTTTACTAAAGTTAAAAGCGAGTTCTGTTACACCATCATCCCAGTTACTGAATAACCTGTACAGCTTTTATGCAACTGAAATAGAAATGCACATCTCTAGACTAAAATGGTAGCTCAGAGGGAATCACAAAATACTTGAAGAGTAAAGCATCTGAAAGTCAAACATCTCCACACAGTGCTTCCCAGCCTCTGCATCTCTGCTGTTAGCCAAGAGATCCCTCCAACACTATTGTTGGTTATGAGCATCTGCTCTCTGCTTACACAAACAAGCATCCTGAACTAGAAGCCCATACCCAGGGAAACAAGCATTTCTCAGATCCTACAAAGAAAGAATTTCTCCTATGACCAAGAGATGAACAGGAAGGACTGGGAAAGCTCATGCCAAGTATGCTCCACCTCGGCACTGAGCACTCTCTGAATCTTCTAAATGTGCTACTACCTCGTCTGGTCAACAAATCTTGACCTGCACAGAGAGATTCTGCAATCAAGTGACCACAGGTCAGCCCCAGTGAGCTGCAAGGGATGCCATGTTATCCTCACAGAACAGATTTTAATGGTAGAGGTTCAGGGAAATTCAGTAAAGTTAGCGCAGGCTGGGAAGAACTAGCATGTTCTCACAGCAGCCAAAGGTGAGCCAAACACTGTGAAAGCATCCAGTCCTTGGCAGGCCAAAAAGGCTATGCTTCACTTCTGAAACCTGGTCCTGCAGCCTCCTGCCAGCATCATCCAGCACCCTTAATACTGCAGTTGCGTTTACCTGGAGAGAGTATTACAGAATCACAGAATGGCTGAGGTTGGAAGGGACCAGCGGGGGCCATCTAGTCCAACCTCCATGCCCAAGCAAGGTTCCCTAGAGCACATTCCTCATTTCCCATGTCTCTCACCTGCATAGTGCCTCAGAAGCTAGGCAACCTGAGTAGCTATGACTCTTCACTTCTTGGCATTCTGCATCTTGTGGCTCCTTTTCATGCCACCACTGACAGCAAATTTGACACTGTTGTGGCAGTCAACCATTATCTCGACAAACGTGTCAGATTCTGAGACCTACACAAACTTTTCCTAGCTCTATCTCCTATCTGTACCACAGCAAAAGGCATAAACAGATGTACCTGTTAATGAAAACCTCAGTTACAGTAGTCTATAAAGGTTACTTCCAGAACAGTGTCTAAAAAAACTACTGTTCCATTAAGCTTTAACTAGTCCCAGAGCAAACCTAGTGGGTTTTTTATTAGAAGCAGCTGCTATTGATAATAATCAATAGAATTTTGGTTAATTCATTAACTGCCAAAGCTGGTTTTCAGCTGGAAGCAAAACAGTGCCTCCCTTTAATACACCTGAAGGAAAATATAGTCCATCTCATACCCTGTAGATGTCAAAGCACAAGATGGCTAACGATGTTTTAAGCAATTTTTCATTTACTTAGAATCACAGACTGGTTTGCATTGGAAGGGACCTTAAAGCTCATTCAGTTCCAGCTCCTGCCATGGGCAGGGACACCTTCCACTAGAGCAGGGTGCTTCAAGCCCCGTCCAACCTGGCCTTGAATGCCGCCAGGGTTGAAGCAGTCACCACTTCTTTCGGCAGCCTGTTAATGTGTCATCCTGTTTTCAAGAGAGTCTTATGCCATTGGCTCAGTTTTTGAGTACGTGGATATAGCTTGTATTTGCCTTTTATGCAGGTTCTAAGAACACTTAGCTAGCTTTGCCATTGTTCAATAAACACAGCTGTTTCCCACACCATGGCACTTACTTTTAGACTGTTCATTCTCCAGAGAAAGATGACCCAGCTCTGATTTGACTTTTTCTAATTCCAACTCCAGAGTTTTCTGTAGTTCCACCATTTCTGTCTGATGTTTTCCAGACAGCTCTTCAACAGTGTTTTTTAAATGCATATCAGACTCCAATTCCCAATGTCTTTTGAGAGTCTAAGGGAGGAAGATTTGCATTATTAAAGCAAACACACTCAGTAAATGAGTACTTTTCTCCCCCTTTTATTTGTCCTCTACAATAAATATGTAGCAAACACAGGACTTCTACCACCTCTAGTTTACTGAAAGGAGTTTAACTTTTTCTTGTATGAAGAACAGAATTTGTACCTCTAATGCCTGGGTATGTTTCTCTTCCATTTCCAATTCTATTTTCTTTCTCTGATCAACTGTGAAATAAAATACTAATTAATAAATTTAAATTAAATGTTATGATTAAATGATAAGTAGAAATATAGGTGAGATTACCATTTTCTGCATCAAACACAGGTGTAGGCATGCAACAGTGTAAGGTAGCAGGTTCTATCCAAACTCATACCTTTAATCCTAAAGATATACCATCAAATGCCTATCAGTGTCATTTTAGATGCTAGCATTTCAGTGCACATCACTCTGAAGTGTCTGAATCATCTCTGTCTCCAGAGACACATCAAAAGAGTCTCAGGCAGCAGCAAGAAGGAAACTCTCTTCATAGCCTCCTTGAGGAGAAATGTCTTTCCACTAGTCCCCCAGCTAACAGTATCCACAACTCCCCACCCAGATTCTTCCACCATCTGGTTCAGAGTTCTCCTTCTCAGCCTCTACATTCAAGAACTCCTAAGTGGTTACACTTGTATTAATGTATTAATGTGTCAGCTCTACACCAAGACAGGAACCTGTGGAGGAAGACAAATGCTGATGGGGTTTCAATGTCTGGTCCATTATTCCCAAATTCTAATACCTAGTTCTTGCTGATGCTTTGTCATTAGGTCTTCTTTTTCCTTCAGACACTGCTCTTTAATCTTCTCCCACTCCAGCTGATGGCGGCTCTGCAGAATTGCTACCTCTTGAGCACGCTTATCATTGAGCATCTCCCGGAGTTCCACCAGGGCAGTTTCCTTTTCTTTTCTAAAGTTAGACTGTGTAAGCTCCAGCTGAGAGGTATGCATGTTATTTAAGCTTAGACGTAAAGCTTCCAGTTCAAGGCTGTGCAGTGTCTGTAATGGAGAAAAAAGAACGGTTTTTTTCCCCTCCCCTCTAAGAAAATACTTTCACTTTTTTCACATGCAGTTTAACACATCTAAGTTTTATCTTTCTGTACTTGGAAAGTGTTTCTTCATGGCAGAAGAAAGAGTGGTTTTCAAAGACAGAACCCTGAAAATAAGCTGCTTTTTATTACAGTAAGATTTGCACAGCATTCTCAGTGCAAAATGCTTTCCTTACCTGCCTCTTAACTTCTCCAACCAAATACCTTGTGTCTGTCCACTCCTCCACAATGTCAGATCAGAACACAAGCCTGCCCCAACCTTTCACTGTCTATTAGGAAAAATTCCTCATATTTGCTAGAGGTTGTAATTTAAGAAGCAAAATTCTGAAGTTGTATTGGAAAAGTAAAGTAAAATTCACCATGCTTCATTAAAAAAAAAGTGTTAAATATTCAACAGTTAGAAATGGCAGTGAAAATAGACCAATCAAACTTTTCAGTTATTAAATAGACTCAACACTACAGCAACACCTTGTAATTAGACCTGACACTGGATGCATTTCTTCCCATTTCCAGTTTGCATTTAGTGGAAGTGTTCAAGAAACCCAGTAAGTAGCGAGAGGAAAAGATCAGGTTCATACACATGAGTTTAGCAGGAAGCATTCCTAATTACATTAGTGGGATAAGTAAAAAGTGGGAGGGGGTTGGTATTTTCTTTATATTCATCTGTTAAACTTATCTAGCCATGAAAAATGACACAGTTGCATTTTTGGGGTTTGGTTTTTTTGGTTGGTTGGTTTTGGTGTTTGGGTTTTTTGGTTGTTGTTTTATTTTGGTTTTGTAACCCATCAATTTCAGCATCCAGTTTTCTTCAAAATCAACATTAAAATATAATTGCAGTGAGGATCCCGGAGAACTCTTGTAGAAAATATCTACTACCACCCACCACTCCTAACTCTTCAATGGCAGCATTACATAAAATCAGCCAGGTTGGAAAAGACCTTTAAGATCATCAAATCCAACTGTTACCCAGGACTACCAGCATAAAAGAGTTCACACTGTATGCACAAAACTCAAGGAACCTTCTTTTGCAACAGCCAGGTAACCACTGCAGTAATTCCTGTGCTCCTATATTTCACCTGGGATTGGAGCTGAGCCTGCTCGATCTCTGCTTTGTGTGTGGCTGCCATTTGCTGCCGAAGTTCATCCAACAGGAGCTGCTGTTCTTTATTTAGCTCAGCACGGAGCTTCTCCATTTCTTCTTCATGTCTAGTGATCAGCTCAGAGATCTCACGATCGTGCTCTCGTTCATGTACCTGCAGAGAATACTCAGCTTAAGAACCTGATTCAACAAAATAACCAGAATTCTCCCCTCCTCCTGACCCCAATTCAAAGGCACCATGGAAAAAAAAAGACCCAATTACTAGATACTTGCATCTCTAAAACATTTATACTGCTTAAACAACACAAAATGAGTTTGCTTCTCTGAAATCAACCAAAGGACAGCATTTACCTTTTTTATTAAGGCAATCTGTTCCTTTCTTTCTTCTTCCAACTTTTGCTGGTTTTCTACTTTATCTTTTATTTCAGCCTTTAATTCTTCTATCTGCAAACAGGCATATAAACATTTACAATGTCTACCTTAAGCATTCCAAAATCCCAAGCCTCCTGCTTGGGTTTCCTACCTCTTTCTCGTGTGTCAAACTCACTTTAGTTAATTCAGCACAGTGCTGAGTCTCCATTTTATCCATTTCCTCTCTGTAATGTTTCACCAGCTTGGCTTGTGCCTCCTGTGCAGCTTGTGCAGACTGAAAGGACTCCTGTAAGCGAGCCTCAAGCTCCAAATGAGCTTTCTTCAAATGGGCAATTTCTTCAGTCAACTGGCTTTTTTCCTCACTGTATTCAGTACTTTTGGCCTTTATTTCAGCATTAAGTTTACGGATTTCTAGGTTGCTGAAGTTTAACCTCTCCTCATATTCCAGTCTTTCACACTCATGTATTTCTTTGAGGTTCTTCACTTCAGCATTAAGTTCCTGTATGTTTCTCTCAAGGTCCTCAATGATGCTAGCATTGTCTGCTAGTGTTTTTCCTGCTTTTATTAGATCCACCTCCACATCAGATAATCTCTCTCCTAAGGCTGTTTTTTCCTCTAATAAGAGTGCTAAATTTTGTTCTTTATTACTGATTTCAGCTTTGAGCAGCTCCTGTTCTTTTAGCAATGTCTCTTCAGATACAGTTTTCTGACCAAGCAGCTCTGCTATTGTCTGGTTCTTATTCTTCAGAGCATCAAGCTGGCTTTGCATCTGATCCCTCTGACTTTGCAAAGCAGCTAACTGACGTCCAAAAAGAGACTGTACTTCACTTGTTACAGAATCAGAAGCTGTTTTCTGCTCTTGAACATCTTTTACTAATTGCTCCTGAGCTCGCAGCTGCACCATCAGCATTTCTCTTTCCTCCTGGAGGTCTTTTATCATGTCTTGCCAGGTAGAGGATTTTGACACTTGTGTTGAAGTTTCTCCATCCTTGCCCTGCTGCCTCATTAGAAACATTATTTTGTTTTCAAGTTCTTTCTCCTTCTCTGCTTTCTGAAGAAGTTGTTTCTCACAAGAGATCCGTGCTTCACGTTCCTCATCCAGTTCCACATGCATTTGTGAGAGCTCAGCCATTACTTTTTCCCATTTTCCAACAGCTTCTTGGGTCTCCTGATAAGATGTCTTCAAGGCTGACTCCTTCTCATGGAGCTGCTCATTTAGCTTTAGACATCTCTCTACTAAACTGGTTGTCTCATCATCCTTTACATCACCACCATGGTCACTTATTTTGCTTTGGTGCAGTGAGCCATCTGACAGAAATGAAACAAAGGCCTTTGCACTCACCTCAGTCTCTTCAAAAGTCTCTTGAGCCAAATCACTAGGATGTATTTCCTCATCAAGGCCAAAGCTTAATGCAGATAAAAAATCTCTGCTGCTTTCTAGAAGCATACTGTCTAACCCATACCTACTGCACCTACCTTCTTCAATGGCATAACCTTCAGAGGTGCTGGATGCATACGACTCTCCTGGTCTCTCAGTGGAGATGAGATACTTAGCCAATATACCTTCATCACCACTAAAAAGCCCCACTTCTGGCAAGTGTCCTTGAGACAGGTTATCACCTTCACTATTTTCATTATTCTCTGTGATCTTTGAATCCTTAATTTCTACTAATTGATCCCTTGAGGAGCCTACTCCCAAACCCTGCTGGAACTCTAGCTCTTCATGAACTACCACATCTTCACCCGTTAACTGGTGTGGCTTATTCCATATCTCATCAAGTTCTGCTCTCATCTCTGGTAAAATCTGGTTTTCCCTCAATTTCATTACCTTTTTATTGGAGACAATATCTTCATCATGCTTTTGCCTTACATCTATAGTGGCTTTAGCCTCATAAAGTTGCTTCTCATTTAATTCCTTGATGAAAGAATTCAGTTTCTGAATCTTTCCAGTTGAGGACTGTTTTACTTGTTTATATTGCTCAGCTTCCTTGAGCTGCTCTTCTGCATCAGAAAGTTGCAGCTTAAGCCCATCAATCAAATCCTTGTATTTAGTCTCAATTTCAGATTTTTCTCTCTCGAAGTCTTCCTGTTGGTTCTCAAGTCTCTTTCTCAAGGATTCTTTATTAACTTCAGACTCATGAAGACTCTTATTTAAGTCAATTATTATGCCATTCAAACTCTGAACATGCTCTTCAGAATTCAGAGCACAGAGTTCTCTTTTTATCTCTTCAAGTTCATTCGTATATTTTAAAATAATTTCTTCTTCATATACCTGCTTGGCTTCTGCAATTTCTCTTCTATGGCACTTCTCCAGCTCAGCCCTCAAATTCTCCAACTGTCTGCAAATATCCTTCTCATGACTGATTCTCAGTTCTTCAATATGTTGTTGTTCTTTCATTTTGGATAAAGCTATTTCATTTTTCAAATCTGTTATTTCTGAGTCCCGGAGAGAAAGGGTATGTTGTAGTACAGACAATCTTTCTGAGGCCTCTAGATCCTGGAGACTTTTAACATCTTGTTCTTTTCCTTCTGTGCTTCCGCATAGCTGTTGAATTGTATCTTCCATATTCTCTTCCATTTGGGCAAATGTATTTTCTTTATCTTTGGTATTCTGAAACAAAAAATACTGCATATGAAATATGCCACTGAAATATGTTTTAATTTCCCTAAGCCTCATGCTTTCAATTTATCTTCCTAAATAATACTTAATATTAAGTGCTGGGTATATCATTGGCCTAGGCAACAGGATTTTTAACCACATCCTTGAGAGTTGAAAGGATTACTGACTCTGGTAACAAATACGGTAACAAGTAGTAAATTATCTAAGCAATAACAAGTGCTGCGTCACTGACTCCAAAAAGAAATAAAATAGTAGCTGTCTCAAACTTCAGGTATTTTACTTAAAATAAAGACTATCAGAGCTACAGATGCCTCTCCACCCCACATCCATTTACTCCCGCAGGCAGGAGTACTTAAGAGCCATCTCACATTTTGACTCATCTGACTCGCTTAAAACCTTAAGGCTTCTACCCATGGCATTGCTGGTTATGTGCTTAAAGGAAATCAGACCTTTTAGGCTGTTCTTTAATGTATGCTTACACAGCAGATCCAGCAACCTTCACCCCACTGCAAGCCTCCGTCACTTATGTTCCTACATGCCTCAAAGAATCCTACAATAGTTTGTGCTGGAAGGGAGCTTAAAGCTCATCCAGTTCCAACTGCCTGCCACAGGCAGGGATTCCTTCCACTAGAGCAGGGTGCTCCAAGCCCCTGTGTCCAACCTGGCCTTGAACACTGCCAGGGATGGGGCAGCCACAGCTTCTCTGGGCACCCGGTGCCAAAGGCTCAAAACCAGATGGACCTGCTTCTGATGGAAATTTCTTCATGTTATACAACAGTTGAGTAACAGCGTTAAACAGCAACCCTTCTGCAACAGAAACCAATGGAGTAATTACAACAAATTAGCACATTTTCAAGAGCCAGAACTAAATCCCTTGTTTCATTAAAAAAAAAAAAACAAAAAACAAACTTAAATTGTAAGCAGCTCCTTTGCTTTAGGTGAATATCATTACCTTCAGAAGAATAAACTTTTAATTCCATGCTAAAGTGTAGTTTCACTCCTGAAGCATCAGTGTTACCTCACAGACAAATTTAAAGCTCATTATAGGATCTTCCTCCAGAAAGTACCACCTTGGCTTGCATGATCACACGAAAACCCTAACTACCTACAACTCCTAATTATAAAGGCACTTTAACCAGTTTTTACCTTTTGAGAAGACTCAAGCTGTACTTCCAGGTCATGTGCTTTCTCACGCAGCATCTCCAAATGTGCATTTTGCTCTCTGATACGGTTCTGAAACAAGGACATCTGCTGCTGGGCTTCTAATGCTTCATTTTTCTCAGGGCTTGTACTCCTCAGCACCTCAATAACCTTAACACAGAAAGACAGAATCATAAGAAAGTTGATGATGGAACGCCTACACAAGTCTCACTGTATACATAAAATATACTGTATTCATTTACTACAGATATACCCTGTGTCTTTCAATAAGTAAGAATCTCCCTAAAAAGTCAGACAACACTTACCCTGTTTTAGATATTATCACTCACCATAAAGACATAAATTGACTAGATGATTTCCAGATGTCCCTTCCAACCCTAACAATTCCGTGATTCTGCCAGATAATTCATCTCTATGAAAGCTCCAAAATGAAACAGTACTTCCAAAGGACTGGACATACTCTTATGAGGATAATGAACTAAACCAGTCTTCTCTGCAAAGGATTTACAGCTCCATACTAAAGGGTTTTCTTTCCACCTCCCTCCAAATGAAAAAAGAACATTCACCCCTACGTGGGTAAATTGTAATACATTAATTATTAAAACCTTTCTCTAAAGACTTTGCTAACACCAAGCAGATAACATTTAAGCCAACCGTATCCTGGGCTGCATCAAAAGGAGTGTGACCAGCAGGTCGAAGGAGGTGATCCTGCCCCTCTACTTCGCTCTTGTGAGACCTCACCTAGAGTATTGTGTGCAGTTCTGCTGTCCTCAACATAAAACCGACATGGAACTGTTGGAACAAGTCCAGAGGAGGGCCACGAGGATGATCAGGGGATTGAAGCACCTCCTGTATGAAGACAGGCTGAGAAAGTTGGGGCTGTTCAGCCTGGAGAAGAGAAGGCTGCATGGGGACCTCATAGCAGCCTTCCAGTACCTGAAGGGGGCCTATAGGGATGCTGGGGAGGGACTCTTTGTCAGGGACTGTAGTGACAGGACAAGGGGCAACGGCTTAAAACATAAACAGGGGAAGTTTAGATTGGATATAAGGAGGAAATTCTTTCCTGTTAGAGTGGTGAGACACTGGAATCAGTTGCCCAGGGAGGTTGTGAGTGCTCCATCCCTGGCGGTGTTCAAGGCCAGGTTGGATGAAGCCTTGTGTGGGATGGTTTAGTGTGAGGTGTCCCTGCCCATGGCAGGGGGGTTGGAACTAGATGATCTTGAGGTCCTTTCCAACCCTAACTATTCTGTGATTCTATTAGTACTTTCATCTGTTATCAAAGTTGACATGCTTCCACAAACAAATATTGCTGGCCTTGTTTAGAATATGCCCAAAGTGCTATTTAGAGGTTTTATCACTCTTTCAATGGTTTATTGAGCAAATCCTAACAATCATCTGCAGAGTAATTTTCACTATTACCACATATTTATCAAGAGTACTAAGAACTGTTCATAGAATGCAGGATTTTTGTTCTTTTCCAAAATTTCATTTAGGAGAGGATTTCTCTTCCCTGCTCCATCCCTGGCAGTGCTCAAGGCCAGGTTGGACAAAGCCTTGGGTGAGATGGTTTAGTGTGAGGTGTCCCTGCCCATGGCAGGGGGGTTGGAACTGGATGATCTTAAGGTCCTTTCCAACCCTAATTATTCCATGATTCCAGGACACGAGCAACCCCTTCAAGCCAAGCTCTGAACTTCAGGAAGTCTCAGGTTTTATTTGTAGTTCTTTTCACCTCCCCTTCCTATTCAGCCATGTCAACTACGTAATCCATCCTAGCACCACTGCTACCTTGCAAACCTGATATGGTGAGTAAACAGAGCATATACTTCAAGGCTCCTGAGACAGCAAATATACAGGTGTGCAGGGAGAACAGCCACTGGAACACTGAGCATCACCAAAAACAGATAAAGGGGTTTTGTTGGGTCTTTTGTTTATTTTTCAATTCAAAGTAGATGAAAAGCTGCAGTATATCTCATTATCCAGGGATTAGACCCATGATCAACTTGTGGCACTGAAGCATGTTCCTGTGTGTCACAGGGGCTGCATCAAATGTCTTCACATTATTTAAATGTCCTTTTTTGAGGCAAGTCACATTACCACTTTATCTTAGCTACTGCAGACAAATATTCAATATACTCTGAGTTTCTATGGCCTTTAACAATGAAACAAAAACAGGTACAAAGGCAGAAGCTGCCCCAGTCAGTCCTGTGGTTTCTCAGGAGCAATAATGTTACAATTCTCAGAGAGAAGACAGAATCTTATATTTTATTTTAAATATTTTTTTGTTTTTAATGTAGGAAAAAAACTAAGAAATTAACCTACTTTTCAATTAAAAACAGCATTCAAATATCTCTGGACAAGGCCCACGATTCCAACTAAAATTAATTCTGTCAGCAAGCAATTTTGCAGCCAGTACATGTATGTACAGGTATCTGTTTTACACTGTAAATCAGTGAAACAGCATCATTTTATCACGTCTGCAAACAATACTCAGTAACTAATCATTTTAGTAACCCATTATCATACTCTTCTTTGACATATATATCAGCATCTTTTACTAAATACATGTTCTTTCATTCTTACTTCAGCTGCACGATCATTCAGTACATCCCAGTTGGACAAGTCAGCACTCCCCTGGTGAGTAAACAAATGGAACAAACACTACATCATTTTAAACGGCCATTTTAAAGATGCATAAGGAAAAACAGAATTATTTTAGAAACACCCTAAGCACATGAGCCAGAAAGGCCCATGTTGTGACACAACATGCCGGTGAGGGAAGACCTCAATGTTAAACTCAGCTGGTTATCCATGTTCACATGAATGAAATACATGTAAATAAAAAAGTTAGTATGAATGTCTACTGAAAAATTTAGGGCTAAGTCTCTCCATTGAGATTCAATGTTTCATCTTCTGTGGGTTGCTAACATAGTTAAGCACTCCTGCATTGACTAAGAAATATTAGTTTACTAACTGAGAGGAAATTAATGGTGGTAAATGCTCCATCCCTGGCGGTGTTCAAGGCTACGCTAGACAGAACCTTGGTCAACATAGTCTAGTTTGAGATGTCCCTGCCCATGGCAAGTAGCTGGAACTAAGTGAGCTTAAGGTCCTTTCCAACCCTAACCATTCTATGATTCTATGATTATTTAACAAACATGCTAAAATCACTCAGCTAATGACAAAAGCAGTACTATTTTCTGAGACATATACTTTGCTTGATATCTTGAAAGATATTTACCTCTCACTGGATTCACAAGACAAGGATGGCTGCAGCACTCTTTAGAAAACATAGCCCAGAGCCCTCCCTGTATTTTGAACCTGCACAAAGTAGTTTCCAAATGATTCCTGTCTCCCTAGAGGTGCCCTCTCCACATAACCTAGAAAGCAATCCCATTTGCTGTGCAAACCAGCTATTTGAACAGAAGCTGTTGAGAAGCAGTAAGTGCTTTTGTTTTGTTTCTTTAATTTAAGTTCACATGAATGTAACAAGGGCACTGCCATGGTCAAGTGACAAAACACTGTATGATTTCCTCTTAGTGCAGACAGCTTGGCATGAAGCTTCACAAAAGCCTTTGCAATGCTAACAACATGTTCAGGATACCCTGAATGTAGGGACACCCTTACAAGAGAAAGTGGGATAACACATGCAAATGGCATACTCTGTTACTACAGGTTTGCAAATACACTAGTTTGGTGCTCTGATTGTATGTTGTGAAGACAACCATGTTCAGAAGGCAGTGCCTCCCCAAAACTCGCCAGTCTTTGCACAGACAACATGCTCAAATGCACTGGGTAATTACTGTTTAAACAAGCTCCCACCCCAGGACAGATACAGTTTGTTGTAGCCAAAGAGTTGCCTTGTAGTTTCCGAGCTTGTGAAACTATCATTAGCTAATCACTTCTGAAGCAAGCTATAAAAAAATCCCCAACATATTCAAAACTACATTTTGCTTATTTTTATTACAAGACAGAAAGTATGACATGACTGTCTAATCCACAGCTGGTATAAAACTAAAACTGAAACACATCATGGACAAGTGGAGTCCCATTTTAAACCAGTTTGTCAGATAACATAAGGTCTATACTGGATTTACAATGGCTGGAACATGCTGGGACAAATTCTATTATTTCAGAAAACATTAAGCACATTTGAGCCAGCAAAGTGATGCAACACCAAACTAACTGTATGTATTATGACGTCCTGGCAGTTTTGCTAATCTACTATGCCTCTCGGTCTGGATTTGCCATCTCGCAGAGTCACAGCCACGTAACTAGAGAAGTTCTTCTGCCCAAAGAGAAGTTCATGGCAGTGAGAGGTGAAAGACCTTAATTTAGCAGGCTAACAGCAGACAGCACCTTGACTGTCCAGTCCACACAATGGAGATGTTTCAGTAACTGACATCACTTCTCAAGAGAGTTAATTATTACAAGTGAAATACATCAGTTTACTTACTTCTCAGTGACAGCTAGTTGACAGTCCCAGAGAGCTAATATCTAGTTAAGTAAAACTGGGTTTTACTTAAAAATTACCTCGAATACTTGTTATTTGCAAACAAAGTGAAGTGAAACACAAGAAATACTAAGATTTACCTCTGTCTCTGTTGTTGTCTGTAGTAGGTTGGCATCTTCAGCCTTACTCGCTAGTGGGTTGGTGTCTTCAGCACAACTCTGTAGTAGGTTGGCGCCTTCAGCCTTAAGCTTGAGCAGGTTGGCATCTTCAGCCTTAAGGTCTAGTAGGTTGGTGTCTCCAGCCTTAATCTCTAGTAGGCTCGTGTCTCCAGCCTTAAGCTCTAGTTGGTTGGCATCTCCAGCCTTAAGCTCCAGTAGGTTGGTGTCTTCAGCATAACTCTCAAGTAGACTGGTGTCTCCAGCCTTACTCTCTAGTAGATTGGTGTCTTCAGCATAACTCTCAAGTAGACTGGTGTTTTCAGACTTACTCTCTAGTAGGTTGGTGTCTCCAGCCATAAACTCCAGTAGGTTGGCATCTCCACCCTTACCCTCTCTACCCTTACCAGTGTCTTGGGCTGCTACTGCATATTCTTCCTGCGGAAGGTCATGCGGGTGGACAGACGAACCCTTCCTCTTCGCCGTCTTTTTCTGCGACTGCGCGTTGTCGCCTTTTGCTTTTCGTTGTCTGAAGTAAGCAAACTGTGCAGAAAAGATTGGAAGAGGTAGAGGGAGAGGTAAGTGAGGAAAAGGAAGCAGGACCACAAGATTAACACACTCATGGGTGATGAAGATCCTATCTTGATAAAACATCTGCAGAAAAACTGCTTTATCTTCCTACTTTCTAAACATTCAGCACATACTGGAAAACTGTGCAATTAAGCAAGAAACCTCACACCAGTACTAAAGACTCAATTCAATACGAGAATCCAATTTTACTCAGTGAAACTTTGTGTGTCAATGACAATCCCGAATTACAGCAAGACAGATTAGTAAAAGCACAAGTAGTTAATATACTAGAATCATTAGGAAAAAAATCATCATCGAGCAGTCTTTCTGCATGAACAGTAAAAACCATAACCCCCCTCCAAATGCATCTAAACAGATCTTTGCCAGTGTAAGCTTCAAGATTAAAATTAACGGAAGTGAATCCTCATACTCCTTCCCTGCCACCCCCTTAAGAGAATCCAGCAAAACTTCCTAGCCAGAAAGCAGCCGACAGGACATAAATAGAAAATCAATTAAGCCAGGTCATTTTAATATCTTCTGTTGAAGAATCAGATGCTCTACTTTATCAGACTATTGCAGCTCGCTGAAGCACCAGGGACTTGCAAAGAATGTCACTGCCAGAATTTATTACCCAACTTTCTTTAGCACCTTAAACAGCTTAAAAAGGATTATCAGATTTTCAGCACTAGCATTGTGTTTAGGCAGCATTACTGAGAGCATACCCCTCACAGCATAAACCCAGACATCCTTCTCATGAGGAAAAAGTCTTCTCCAAGGTTACAACCACAAGTTATCAAGCGTTAATATATCCTTGTGATGAAATAAAACACATAGTCAAATGATGATGCGATGCAAACACAATCACCAAATTCTGCCTGCAAGACATACAAAAATCCACTGCTTGACAACTTGTTTTTCCTTCAAAACAGCCACCTTGCAGGAAAATCTTGGCTGTTTCTTTCCTTCAACTTATGCAGTGGATTTAGTTCAGTCCGTTCTCCTTATACCCATGCCATTATAGCAACATTTACCTGCCAGCTCAGCTACACAGCAAACAACAGTTACATACCTGCTACACTAAGCAGTCTGTTGAGAGGATACGTTTAGAGAAAGTCGTCAGTTTCTTACCAGCAGTTCAGATGCTTATGTACAAATAGCTTATTTTTAAAATTTTGTTCTCTTATTTCCATAGTTATTAATATTGAATGCAGATTAAACACAGATTGTGTTGACTCTCATAATAAGCAAAATTAACAGAGCAGTAAATAAAACTGCAGTGACATGCAAATACTATTCTCTGAAATTAAGTGTTAACTCAAGCACTTAGTGATGGCAGTATCTGTCAAAAATAGCTATTGCACCAATTAACCTGAGAACGTGCAGAAAAGGGACAGCAGGAAACCTGCACAAAAATGGAGAGAAGAGGAAGCTGCTTTAATCAGAAAATATGAGAAAGGAGGGGCAGAGAGAGGCCATCATAGAAAGCAGTTCATTTAATGAAGGGAGACCAAGTATATGACATTAAAGAACCAAAATTTGCCACGACTGAACATATAAATGAGTATGAATTTTTAAATGTACAACTAAAACCAAAACTTATTTTGTCCTACTCATATGGGTTAAGCATATGAAATCATAATATAGATGATACATGAGCAGCAGGTCATGGAGGGGATTCTCCCCCTCTGCTGTGCTCTGGGGTGACCCCCCCCTGCAGTCCTGATCCAGCTCTGGGGCAACAGCACCAGAGGAACGTGGAGCTGCTGGAGCAAGTCGAGGAGGCCGCAGAGATGCTGTGAGGGCTGGAGCAGCACTGCTCTGGAGCCAGGCTGAGAGAGCTGGGCTGGGTCAGCCTGGAGAAGAGAAGGGGAGACCTTAGAGCAGCTCCAGTGCTTAAAGGAGCTCCAGGAAACCTGGAGAGGGACTTTGCAAAAGGGCCTGTAGGGACAGGATGAGGGGAATGGCTTTAACCTGCCAGAACAGGGGAGACTGAGATGAGCTCTTAGGCAGAAGCTCTTCCCTGTGAGGGTGCTGAGGCGCTGGCACAGGGTGCCCAGAGAAGCTGTGGCTGCCCCATCCCTGGCAGTGTTCAAGGCCAGGTTGGATACAGGGGCTTGGAGCACCCTGCTCTAGTGGAAGGTGTCCCTGCCCGTGGCAGGGGTTGGAACTGGATCACCTTTAAGGTCCTTTCCAACCCAAACCGGTCTGTGGTTCTAGGATACAAAAATATCCAAGTACGCCAAAATTTTATGGAACTACCAGACTTGTTGGTCCATAAAAGTGTGGAGTCAAGCACATTCCAGATTATGGAATCACTGGATCGGGAAAAGCTCTATTCAGGGCAGTATCAGGTTTTCAAAGCTGATTAAAATCAGCTACATAAACTTAACAGTCATTATAAGAGTATTATCAGATACACAGTCATCCAACATTAAGTAATGCATGTAAATATGAAGAAAGCATCTAACACTGACTCTCCCCATCCCACTAAGACCCCATCATTCCTCTTTTGAAGGACTTCATTCTCAGTTTGCTTTCTAGCTGCACGTGCAAGGACAAAAGCTTCACTTTTAGCCAAGATACAGCATGCCACAGGCACACCAACAGCACTGTCCACTGTAGCACCCAAAGCAGCTCTCTGCAACACCCAGCCTTTCTGCAGGTACCAATGTCATTTCACCATGTCCAGGCAGTAAAAAGTGGCAGCCACAAGGCACCTCTGATCTGGTACAGCCAGCACCAAACCAGCATCCCAGAACGCAAAGAACAAGCCTGCCAGGTTTTGTGTTGTGTGGTCCCTATGTCATCCCCATCCTGGATTAACTGCAGGAGCCAGCAGACAGGAAAACTACAGCAAAAGCAGCACTGTTCAGCTTTCCCCAGCCTACCTAAACACAATTTACTCCTCAATTCACTGCTTTACATGTTTCAAAAATAAGGACCAAAAGAACACTTGCAGAAAAGGAAACACAGCAGAAAACCACATCAGAACCAAATCAAAACAGGTTGTTCAAATAAACCTGAGCCTGCCTCTTAGATACAGTAAACATAAGCAGCAAGTGCTCTTAGACAAAAACCAGGAATGTTTTCTACAGCTTCCTCAAACTGATGAAGTGGGAGAACTTACTAGAAACACCCCAGGCTTGGGGAAGAGTGGCTGGAAAGCTGCTCATGGAAAAGGACCTGGGCACACTGACTGACAGAGCTGAACATGAGCAGCTTGTGCCCAGGCAGCCAAGGCCAACAGCATCCTGGCCTGTATCAGCACCAGTGTGGCAGCAGAGCCAGGGCAGTGACTGTGCCCCTGTGCTCAGCACTGGTGAGGCTGCACCTTGAATCGTTTGTTCAGCTCTGAACCTCTCACTACAAGAGAAACATTGAGTTGCTAGCGCAGGTCCAGAGAGGGGCAATGGAGCTGGTCCAGGGCCTGGAGCAAAAGCGTGATGGGGAACAGCTGAGGGACCTGGGGGGTTCAGTCTGGAGAAGAGAAGGCTCAGGGGGGACCTTATCGCTCCCTGCAACTGCCTGACAGGAGGATGGAGCCAGGAGGGGCTGGGCTCTGCTCCCAAGGAACAAGACAAGAGGAAATGGCCTCAAGCTGCACCAGGGCAGGTTTAGATGGAGCTGAGGAACAATTCCTTCCCCAGAGGGTGCTCAGGCATTGGAACAGGCTGCCCAGGGCAGGGCTGGAGTCACCATCCCTGTAAGTGTCCACACACCGTGGAGACGAGGCCTCAGTGCCATGGGTCAGTGGTGGCCTTGGCAGTGCTGGGGAATGGTTGGACTGGATGAGCTTAAAGGCCTTTTCCAACCTGGTTGACTCTGAAAACATGTAAAATACAGGAACAGCAAAGGCTTCTCACACACGAGGTATGGCACACACTGGTCTGGAATGAGAGGCACAGTTGGCCACCATGCACGCTAGCAAACTGAAGTGGAAAAAAAGGAGAGATAGAAGCACAGCACTGAATCCTGGAGTTTGTTCTGTTCCTCAATCACTACCCTGGCCATCAGTATTGCATTTATTAAGCAGGCTTAATAAATATTTAATAAGGTACCTGATACAGTCAGTATTTAGCTGCCAAATCATGACAACTTCCAATTAGTCACAGTATCATAGAATCAGCCAGGTGGGAAAAGACCTTTAAGATCATCACATTCAACATTTACCCCAGGTGATATTTAAATACATTTCAGTAATGGAGATTTTATTCCTATATGAAAGAAAATAACATGAGCACTGTTTTAAAGACGAAAGCATTCATATTATGTTCCTTCCCCAAGTCATTATTTAACAGACTAAAATCTAAGGATGCCAAAGACAAAAAATTACTTGTGGGGAAATAAGAGGAGGGCAAAACCCCCTCCAGCATTTCACAGTTCCAGATTCAAGCACTATCAGCTTGCAGTTAGCATGACTGCACAGGTTGCTACACGTACATTGCTACAACAGAGGCCCACAGCACACAACTGGTGTGAGCACCCCCAAAGTGATGAAGAGACATGATTCAGGATGCTGATCTGAATGAATACTGAGCACTTGTATCAGCGCAAAGATGGGATCACCTTATGCTGCTGTTGGCCTGCCCCACAGGAAGGAAGTACTGTATTTGCTCATGGACATTTCTCCCTTTCAAAACTGCTTTTCTATTCATTAAGAGGGCAGCAGCAAGAAAACAGGAAAAAAAAAAAACTGAAAGAAGAAACATTTCCCCACTGCTGTATCATAAAGAGCCTTCAAAAACATGAGCTATCCAAAGGAAGTTTTGGAAGGAAGTTACAGTCCTGAAGCCCAATTATTCAGTAGCATGACTACATCCTGCTATGGGCTTAAGAATAATAGAACCATGGAATGGTTTGTGTTAGAAGGGACCTCAAAGCTCATCCAGCTCTCCAACCCCCTGCCATGGGCAAGGACACATTCCACTAGAGCAGGGTGCTCCAAGCCCCTGTGTCCAACCTGGCCTTGAACACTGCCAGGGATGGGGCAGCCACAGCTTCTCTGGGCACCCTCAGCTTCCTTGGGCACCCTGTGCCAGCGCCTCAGCACCCTCACAGGGAAGAGCTTCTGCTTAAGAGCTCATCTCAGTCTCCCCTGTTCTGGCAGGTTAAAGCCTTTCCCCTTGGCCTGTCCCTGCAGGCCCTTGTCCAAAGCCCCTCTCCAGGTTTCCCGTAGCCCCTTTAGGCACTGGAGCTGCTCTGAGGTCTCCCCTTCAGGAGCCTTCTCTTCTCCAGGCTGACCCAGCCCAGCTCTCTCAGCCTGTCTATGCTAAGAACATGCAAAGGACTACACCAAGTAAGACCAAAGGTGCATTTATTCCAGTAATTCACCTGATATGAATCTGCACCATAAGTTAGCTCTACAACTTCAGGTATATAAGTAAAAACACAAAAGCTATACATGTCAGAAGTTGGGTGTAAGCATAGCAAGGAGTGTGTAGCTCATACATTTGCTTTCCATACCTAACATACTATTTTTGTGTCTAATAAGCTCCCATGGATACTGCTTCCATTCATTTGGCCGGGGTTTTTTGAAGATGGTCTGGTGCAAGCAACTTGCCAGCCAAGTAATAGATCTCTGTGACATTTTAATAAGCAGAGGGAGCACTACATCTATCTTTACCTTTCTAAACCCTTTCCTCTCCTCTCAGTGTACCACATATGTGATACCAGGGAACAGCAACATTGATAGAGCTGCCTGTCTTACATGGTCAGATAAGAGATATTTAGCACATGGTTAAGAAAGAAATAATACATGCAACATTGGCTCTGCATACATAACGTGAAACATAACACAAGGCCCTACATTTTTTTCCCCAATGGCAAACAACAGCTGTACAACAGGTGGAAACTAATAACTTATTCAAGGGAAGTCCATCCCATTTTTCTAACTATAGACAGATACAGCACTTTGAGAAGGGTTACAAACATTAACACAAGTCTTGCACAGCTAATGCAACTTTTCAGCCTGAAAAGCTCCAGTTCTCAAAGTTTTCTCTCTTGCTATTAATCCAAACACTAATCTTGCAATGGATCTCCAACAAGTGATGGTGTCCACACAGCATGTAACAGCACTGTGAGGGCAAGCGAATGAGAAGCTGCTGAGTGGGAGTAGGGAGCGTGGCAACCATAGCTGCATCTGGATGGGATACACCAGGGACAGGCCCACCATGAAGCTGTGCCAGTGCAGCTACAGCCACAACCCCACCCCCTCCCCAGTAACTCTCTTTTTCCTTGCCTTCTGTGCAACATGGGGAGAAGGGAGCTGAAAAGATTTGAGGCAGACAGCGCAGCTCTAAGCCACCTCTGATGACACCAGCTCTATTTCCAGACAGATCCCCCGGAGAAAGGACCATATCCCTGTGCCTGAAGGAGAATCACTCGGAAAGATATCAGGAGCGAAGGGGCTGCAGTACATCACAGGAAAATCTAATCTGTCCAAATCCCCCAAAGCCCTGTGCAGCCTCAATTATCCCCTTCTACCTACAGTCCCCTATTCCAGTCCTGATGGGGTAGCAAGAACAGGGAAAAGCTCTAGCTGCAGACAAGCTTGACTTATTCAGCAGCAGATTCACAGAAAGGGAACATGAATAACAGCTCAAATCCTGCACCTTGTGTTAGGGCAATACCAAGCACAAACCCAGGCTGAGGGAGACTGAATAGAGCAACCCTAAAGAGAAGGACTTGGGGTTGTTTGCTGATGAGAAGCTCCTTATGACCCAGCTTCAGTGTGAGCTTGAGCCCAGAACCCCCCTGAGGGCTGGGCTGCACCCCCAGAGTGTGAGCAGCAGGTCATGGAGGGGATTCTCCCCCTCTGCTGTGCTCTGGGGTAACCCCCCCTGCAGTCCTGGATCCAGCTCTGGGGCAACAGCACCAGAGGAACATGGAGCTGTTGGAGCAAGTCCAGAGGAGGCCGCAGAGATGCTGTGAGGGCTGGAGCAGCTCTGCTCTGGAGCCAGGCTGAGAGAGCTGGGCTGGGTCAGCTTGGAGAAAAGAAGCCTTCTTAAGGGAAGACCTTAGAGCAGCTCCAGTGCCCAAAAGGGCTGCAGGAAACATAGAGAGGGGCTTTGGACAAGGGCCTGTAGGGACAGGACAAGGGGAATGGCTTTAACCTGCCAGAACAGGGGAGACTGAGATGAGCTCTTAAGCAGCTCTTCCCTGTGAGGGTGCTGAGGCGCTGGCACAGGGTGCCCAGAGAAGCTGTGGCTGCCCCATCCCTGGCAGTGTTCAAGGCCAGGTTGGACACAGGGGCTTGGAGCACCCTGCTCTAGTGGAAGGCGTCCCTGCCCGTGGCAGGGGTTGGAACTGGATCAGCTTTAAGGTCCCTTCCAACCCAAACCAGTCTGGGATTAGTAATTGGGCATTTCTAACCAGTTTCTTCAAGAAAGCAGTTTTTATTTCAGAGGATTAACCTATATCAGGTGTTAATCATACAGTTACAAACAATAATTACTATGAGGTCTCTCAACAGTCGTACCAAACCACCTATCTGCAGACACAGCAGCTCAAAGATTGTGAAGTGTTTCCTAAAGGCACAACTGGAGACAGCCCAGCTCAGTTCTCCAGTAACCCACCTGTAGATGGAAGGACTATCCACTGAGGTAATAAAACACAGAGTACCTAATTTTGGGTGAGAGCTTCACCTGGAAATATAGTATTTCCACAAGAAACTGAGTGGAATCCTAGATAAAAATAGGAGAAATAATAATATAATAAATAACGATATAGGAAAAATAATAATAACGATAAAACCCAACCGGACTGAACCACCACTAAACAACTCCCCCCAAAATAACCCAACAGGCAGAAAGAGGAGGAAGACAGAGGCACTACTTTAAGCAGCTCCTTGCTCGCTAAAGCTAATGCTTATATACCGTCTGTACCCGGGGCAGGCAGAGGCGATGCTGCGGGCAGCTCTAGAACACCCGTGTCGAGGGCACCGCAGGGCGCTGGGCGCCAGGCCGGGAGCGGCGCGGACCCCACATGACAGGACCCCCCTCCCCTGCCCTCCCTCCATCCTCACCTTGGCCCTGCCAGCTTCTAGTTTCCGTCTCCACGCCTCCTCCTCCGCTTCCATGTGGCGGGCGAGCGGAACCCGCTGAGGCGGAGCCGAGCCCACCCGCGCCCCTCACAACCCCCCTATCATACCGGAGCGCACACACAACTTTCGGTCATGGCCGCCCCAGAGCTTTGCCCCCGCCCACCTGGGCGCCTCAGCCAACCGAGAGGCGGCTCTCCCCCTCAGTGACCAATGAGAGGGCAGGGGCTGGCCTACGCTCCCGGCGCAGGGAGGAAGCTGTGCGGGAATTGGCGAAGCCCTCCATCCAATGCCGAGAGCAGTCGTTAGGCTCGCCCCGCCCACCCTGTCTGGTTCCGGGGATGGACAGCGCGCCCTCCGCCGCCGCTCCCGCTGCCGCCGCTTGTTCCCGCCCCCTTAGCAGCCACCAATGGGAAAGGAGAAGCCGACAGCTCGCCCTGCGCTGAGTGGGCAGTTTCAAACGGGCCGCCAGACACGACCCCGCCCAGGGACGGGAGGCAGCCAATGGGGAGAGGGGGCGGTTGCTGCGCGAAAGCCGCCCCGGGTGTTGCCGAGCAACGGCCAGAGGCGGTTGGGGCGGGTTCCGTGGTTGCTGAGGTACGGTTCCTTCTGTCCGCTCTGCCGCTGCGGGAGCCGTGGGTCCCGGCCTTGATGGCCTCGTCCCTCGCCTTGTTGGAGATAGAGAGACGTGTCGTTGCGGGATTAACCGTCCAGTTTAGTCGTAGGGCTATTACGCTTTGCGGCACACCTGGTCTGTCCCCGTGTGTGTTCCGCAATTGGGTTTTAGCATCTCCCTGCTTCCTTTTTATTGCGGCCGTAAGTTCCCCTGTAGAATCCCTTCATCAAGGAAGAACCAGTGCAGGGAGAGTGAACGGCTGGAAGTAACTGTCAGGTAACAGGGGAGAAGTAAGGTGTTCCTGTCTTAATACTAATTAGCCCTAACAGGTTAATTATATATTATGCATATTATAATATGGTATAATTAACCACTTAACACAAGTGGTGGTTTCTTTGTGCCTTTGATACGCGGATTGACTCCACAACTCGTTAAAGTTGTAAAGTAGGTATGCTTTATTCAGAGCTGAGGTGCATGGGTATCGTTCCTCCAAAGTATGCACACCCAGGGTCGTTTTTCCCTTTACATTTATTCCCTTAAGGCATACATATGCATTAGATTACTGATACGCCTATGCATATTTAGTACCTGTCCCCGCTTCGTATTATAATGAGCTAGAAAGTCCTTTGCGCCTGCGCAGTGCCCCCCTCTGGTCATGGGCAGGGGTCTCAAGATGAAGTAAATGTGTCTTCCTCTTCTTAAACTTTTCACCTTTTAATCTTCGCGTTTGGCTTTTAGGGCTTAGTCGGTATCTCATCTGTAAATCATCAGCTTCTCCCCCTTCTCAATAGACCCAGACATTCGCATTTCATTGTCAATAGTTGCTTATCAGTAGAATCAGGCCTCTGTCTCCTCCCATTATCAGTAGTTTGTGCCTTGTTCTGTTTAGTAAGCATGATAGGTGTTTACAACAGACAATACTTTTGTTTAAGCAAGGGATTCTTCTAACTCTCTTATACAATCCCCTGTATTGTTCCCTTGTACATTTATTAACCCTGTATCACCTTGAAGTCATTAAATCATACTGAAAAACACACGCTTTAATCCAGTTTGTCACTCAGCAGTTCCGAGATAGTCTCTTGCTATCTGGCTTTTTCTTTCCAATGAATACTGAAATGCAAACATCTTCATGATGAATTAACTCCTTTTCTATCCCTGGACCTTTCTATGCATTTAGCCATTAGGTTGGGCTCTTCTCTGTGTGGGTTTTTGTCCCAAATTCAGATATTGCATCATCTAGGCCATGAGCTGGACTTCTCTGCTTCTGTGAACTGTGTCTGTGCCATCTGGGTTACCCATGTCTGTATTATCCACCATCCAAAAAGGATGTAGGGAGAAACATGTTCTCATTCTCGGAATAAACCATTCTGTATCCATCTCCTGGCTTCCCACATATAAATAGGTAAATATTTCAGCATAGGCAACAAGAAGACTGGAGCAGTGTGTGCTCAATGCTCCAAAGAGAAAGGTGAAGACACTAGGAGCAAGGCAGGGCTGGCACCCCTGTCTGCATCCAGAGTTGAAGTAAAAGTTAAGTTTTAAACCACTGCAAAGGTTGCAAGGGGACAATATGTCCTGACGTTCCTTCACGACCAGTTTTGTTCTTCTAAGAATGGAAGTTTCAGTGGGTAAACCATTCAGGGTCATTAAATATGACTCGGGTGGATGTTCTCCTGAGACTAATCCTGGTCTTCTCTTCCTTTGTCAGCCCTGGTGTTTATGTGTTTTTCCTGGTAGTGCTGCCATGCTCTCCCTCACCACAGCCAGGATCCTGAGTTTGCCCCCAGTCAGTGCTAAGAGACTAAGTCTGAATTATGAAGTTCCTTAGTGCAAAAGCTTGTGTAATTGGTACCATCTGAGAAGCAAAAGGAAACAAGTAAGCTCAGAGCAAAGAAGTCCCTTAAAAAAGACAATATGGCATTTATAATGGCAATTTTGCCCAATCAAATATGTCACTTGGAGAAAAATAAGTGGTATAAAATAATACTGCTTGACTTCTTGCTCCAGCTAAAAATGTTTTGGTTTATTCTTGTTGGAGGTTTTAATAATCAACACATGTGTTATATCTTTTTATATCCCCATCTGTTAAAATGTCAGGATTTCGAGTGCTAGTCTAATTGAATTGACTCAAGTGGAAGTATGTGAAAAGGGACCTAAGATCAGGCTGGCAACAAAACCATAACAGAACTCCGGGAGCTGCTGCAACCTATCTGCAAATAAATGGGCAGTGCTTGCAGACTAGTGGTTTGGCGTGGTCATAGGAGAAGACAGTAATAGTGTAGTGAAGTATCATGTATGTATCATATATGATTGGTGTAGTGCACTTAATCATAATTTAAGGTAAAATCATAAATTAGGGTAAATAAGGAGACTTACTTGCACAGTTGCATGACAGCATGAAATAACTCTTAATTGTAATGTTTTATTAGTATGCTTAGCTTCAAATGTACTTAGCAAATAATGCTCTATGCATTATTGCAACATGTGAGGGTGCTGAGTTGCTGGCACAGGGTGCCCAGAGAAGCTGTGGCTGCCCCATCCCTGGCAGTGTTCAAGGCCAGGTTGGACACTGGGGCTTGGAGCACCCTGCTCTAGTGGAAGGTGTCCCTGCCCATGGCGGGGGTTGGGACTGGATGAGCTTTACGGTCCCTTCCAATGCAAACCAGTCTGGGATTCTGTAAGATCCTCTTCTGCCATCTGGCACATTCCTGGCAAGTCATACATTGGCAGTTTGTAAGGTGTCCCTGCAGTAGTGATCCCATTGTGGCAAGGCCATGCATAAGTGCAGGAAAAGCTAGATTCTTTAGCAGATGTGCTGGAAAGTATGTTTTTTATCTAGTATTGGATTGTTACATGAAGCAGAAGTTTTTTTCTCTTCCTTTTAGTCGGCTCAGTTGCTTAACACTGGCACTGTATTTTTAATTGAATACTTAGACTTGTTTCTCTTTGTCAACCTTTCTTGTAACCCTCTATTTGTATTGCAAGGAAGGCTCTGGAAATTTAAATTCCTGGGAAGACTGTACAACAGCAGTTGATGGTAAAACATCAGCTCAGTATTCAGCAGCAGTCTAAAAGTCTACTTAAAGGGTCAGCAAACTTGTACCTGTTGTGGTCATCTGGAGACACCAACATAGCTTCCTTTGCTACCTCACTGCCCAAATGCTGCCCACAACCCTGGTCACCCCATCACAAAAGGGTTTTTGAGATAGGAAAGTAAAGAGAAAAGCAACTAGAATAAACATGAGACTGTGCAGATAGTATAGCCAAGGTGTGGTCATAGGTGCAGCTGAAGCAGCACCTTTTGATAATCACTGATGGCAGAGGCCAATAGGTGGGTATGGGAGTAGTCTGTGTGGGCTCTTGCATTATACCTTCCCTGCTGACTTATGAGATCAACAGGTAAAGGAAATCTGCTATTTGAGGACAAAATAAACTGATTATTTTGCTTAGAAAAGAGGCATCTGAATGGGGATATGGTACCTAAATGATTCTATGATTCCAAGTATCAAGGGGTGTGGAAAAATGCCTGGAGAGCACTTGTATAAATTTCACGTAACAAATGAGAAGCTTTCCAATGAACTTTTCAGGGATCTAGGTTTAAAACAATCTAAACGTGATCATTTTTTGGCCTAACACTTCAATAAACAATACTTATGCAGTTTACTTCCATAACTAAGTTTATGCTTAAGTTTAAGATAAATAGGAAACTCGTTGCCCCAAGAATGAGGGATCAAAGATATTAGAGAGAAAAGAAGGAAAATCTGTGCAGCTTTTAAAGCACCAAAGTGTACACAGAGTGGTTTCTCAGGACAACTGCTGGCACGTGAGAGGGTTTTCTGCTCTGCCTTATCCCTTAGAGCATTTGCAACTGTGCTCTGCCAAAGCAAGCTGAGCCCCAGCTCTGATATAGCTCAGCTATTTTTGGGATCCCCATGTCTTGGTTTCTATCACCTACCCAGAGATACCAGCCTGTGTATTTTTAAGGGCAGACTGTACACACATGCTGTGTGGGTCACAGCTGGAGGAGGTGATCCTACAGCATCTATCAGTTGCTCCAGCCACCAGCAGTGGCTCAGCTGCAGTTTTGCTGTGGCCTTCAAATAAGAAAGAGGTCATAACTTTGCTCTCCAGGCTTAAAATATGATACTGAGAATGAATGACTGTTACTTGACTTCTTTCTCATGCTTTGGTGTTGATTTTATGGATGCCATTGTAAAATGTTGTTGGTTTTTATGCTGGGAGGGCTTTGCTGGGAGACAGAGACACCCTACAGTTTGTTTGGGAGATGATAAGTAAATGGATGTTATACCATAGCCTCTCTACTCTTTTACTCATCCAGGGATAAGTTCTATCTATGCTCCTTAATTTTTTGAGTTTTTAGTTACTACCTGGAGATGAAAATTCATATGAAGAACTATGTCAAAAGTCCCCCTTACTGTGAGATAAATGTTGTTATCATGTATCAATCAGCAAGATCATAATCTGATGCCTATCAACGGTCTTATGTTGAAGAACCATTGGCTTTTCTTTCTTTTCTTCCTGCCCACTAATGTTCTGGGCATTTGCTTTACAAAAGGTAGGTAAACTTATCAGCAATAGTGTGGCCAACAGGGCCAGGGTAGTGATCATCCCCCTGTGCTGGGCACTGGTGAAGCCGCACCTCAAATCCTGTGTTCAGTTCTGGGCCCCTCACTACAAGACAGACACTGAGGTGCTGGAGTGGGTCCAGAGAGGGGCAATCACAGAATGGTTTGGGCTGGAAAAGGCCTTAAGATCATCCAGTTCCAACCCCCCTGCCATGGGCAGGGACACCTCACACTAAACTGTGTCACCCAAGGCTCCATTCAACCTGGCTTTGAACACCACCAGGGATGGAGCATTCACAACTTCCTTGGGCAATGCATTCCAGTGCTACACCTGGAGATTATCTTGTTTATGTTGTGGATTGACACTACACACTTTGCAGCCAGGTTACAGGCACAATACTCTGAGCTACTTAGAGGACACTAACAACAGAGAGGGCCAGGCTTAGTGACAGTTACGAACAAGCAAATATTCACCCTTAGTTACCTTTCTGTGATGTTGCAATCTGTAGCACAAAAATGCATTGAGAGAAGGGGAGAAAAAGCTGTGCGTGTGATTTTATGGTGATCATCTGTACTCAGTTTTACCTGGGAGGGAAACCAAAGCTTTTCTCTTCTTCCTTCATTTGCTCACATTTTTTTTTTGTTTCTTTTTTTTTGTTTTTTTCTTTTTTTTGTTTCTTTTTTTTTCTAATGGAGTTATTCTGTGAAGGTTGTGGAGGGGAAGAAATAAGGATTGAAAACCTCTCTGCCTTTGCTTAGCTTTTTAACCTGTTCTTGCCTGCCTGCTCTTCCAGGAGACTACTGCAATGGCAGATCCTTCAGTGGTGGACCACTTGACGCGACTGAGACTCAAACTCCTAGAAAAGGTAAGGGCAAATCTCTGCAGTGATCACTTTTGCTCTTAATTTTATTCTTGCATGTTTAAGCATTAACGCTATATTTTAAATCATTGTATTTCTGCTGAGATACAAAGAGGATCTGCAGCCAATTGAGAGCCCCTTTCTTCATGCAAGCAGAGGCAGAGCAATGTGCAGTGGTGCTACAGTCACTGTCACTTAAATAACATTGTACAAGTTTGCAAGTTCTTCATATGATCCAGCTCTCTGCCCTATAGAAGAAGTGATGTGTAAGTCTCCTAATTCACCTTGCTATCAATTTCCTGGTCTGGGATAGTTGGCCAGTTGCAAGCATGACTATTCTTTTACCAGAACTAGATTTGTAGTGAGACATTTCGTACTTCTATGAATGCTTCTTGTAGCTGTCACTAGCTGTGATTTAGCAGCTAAGAAGCACTTCTTTTCTCTACTTCTGCTTTATTTCCTCCATCCCAAACCTATGCCTGAAGGTAGGGTTGGAAATTGTTGTGAGCTTTGCTGCCTGACTCATAACCAGGTCTTGGGGTTTTACCAACAGAGACTAGAAAATGAACAGGAGAACCTAGAGAAGATGAAGTCGCCTCTTCCAGCTGCAAGTAAGAGACTCATTTGTTCTCATTATGAACGTAATATGGGAAGGGCTTAGTGATGTTCTCAGACCACACTAGATTATCAAATCTCCTCCCTAAAAGCTACCTACATTTATGTTTTGAATTTCTTCATCTGTTTATTTCTGACAAAGAGAAGTGATCAACCAGCTGAACACTGACATAAGAATGACCTCCTGCCTAGGTGTGCTCTGCAGGAGATCCTACTTGTGTAAGCTCTTCTGCCTAGGAGTGAGCCCCTGCTGCAGTCCAGCTGCATGCTTGGCTTTGGTGACCCTGAAAAGGAGTTGTTAGGATGGCTGTGTGTCTTCAAGTGATCCAGGCAGGAGGAATGATGCACTGCTAATGCTGCTTTGCACCTTTGAATGTAATCAGTGCAGCCTTGTGCAGACCAGAATATGGTTGCCAGCATAAAAAAATGTGACTCAGCTTATGAAATAAGTTGTTATAGTGAAAGAGCTGGTCTTGAGGACTGTGCTGATAAGAGCTGGGAACCATTTTACCAGAAAACCATGCGTGTATAGTTACATCCTGACTTTGGTTTGGGCAGAGAGGTCAGGAATCCCAGCTTTCTTATAAAACTTGGAAAGCTTAGAGAAATCGCTATATAAGCTAGCGAATGGCTCAAAGGTGGTGGATAAGTGTCTTTATGAAACCTTTCCAAAGACTATTGTGATATTTCATGTACAAGTAGTATGTTCCCTACAACAATATTCCCTGGAAGCTACACATGCCATGTGCAGTACATTCATTTCTTTGCATGACATATACACTGTTTGTAGTATCTATGGATTAAAGGCTACCAGTAGACAATCAGTAATGTTTCTAGTTCGGCCTCTGGGCTCATATCTATTGAGCTGATACAAAAATAGTTGGAAACTTACAATGCTGTGGCCAGAAATGAGCAATTCCTTTACCAATGCTTTTCAGAGCAGATGCTCCCAATGCATGTGAAAATATCCTTGCTTATTTTCACTTCAAGCAAGTTCCAGATCAGCCGTAGGTGGGAAGAATTGAACAGAAAGTTGGTTCAGAACAAAAAAGAAACAGCAAAGGTGACATTCAAAGCTGGGTTTGTTTGGATGTGTCACAACAAACTTTCTGTTAGTCTTCTCACAATCATCCTGTGCAAGTACAGAGTATTTGTAGAACATTTCCAACTGAAATGAGTTTCTAAGCCAGGAGGTTAAAAAGGGTCTTTAGAGAGTTTATTTTATGTTGCCTGCTAGACAGCTGTGTCTGCATGGGGTATAAACTCATTATCCCTTCATGGATTTGACAAGAAAAGTAGCCTAAAGCCTTTTGTGGAAGAAGTCAAGCTCTCTTATAACACCTTTGTCCAAAATCTCATAATGTAAGTTCTATAATAGCTCTGTCTTTGTGATCCTTTGAGAAGATAATGGCCTTTTCATCCTCCAGGGAACAGATGTGAGGATATGATACAAAGTGCCTTAAGGCGAAGAAAAGATCTCCTGCAGGAGCTAAGGGTAAGAGTGGAAACAACAGAAAGGGTCAGGTTATCTGCACATCCACTGCTGAAGTGGATTCCATTTTTTCCTGTTGTTTAGTTCTTGAGCTGGGGCCTGGAGAACCCTGCTCTAGTGGAAGGTGTCCCTGCCCATGGCAGGGGGTTGGAAGTGGATGAGATTTAAGGTCCCTTCCAACATAAACTACTCTACGGTTCTATGATTTCTAGTCTTTGGAGGATACTCACCATTAATGAAACACTTTTCCAGGCTTTTGTCAGATTGTTCTTTACTTTTTTACTCCATAGCTTTTTGCTTGTGCTGAAAACTGCATGGCTTCAAGACGTGGGGAGAAAACTCTCTTTATACTTGTGCAGGCACTGATTGAGTGCTTCCCTTCATGCAGTGGTCACTTGTGGTCTGCCCATCAGACACAGGATGCAGTAGCGATTGAGTGAGCAAGGCTGTGTCCTGCTGCAGGCTCTAAGGGCTAATCCCATTTATTCCAGAGAGTGTAACAATCCTACCTGCTTTTCTCTGAGCACATTTTCTTTAGGAAGGTACTTGATTTTGCAGGAGCAGCACCTTCTGGAAGAGCTTTCACAGCCCCCTGCACCAGCTGGAGGACACTGTCACAGCCACAGAGCTGCTGCCCCACACATCTACCAGATACCTTTTCCAGCTCCAGAGGAGCCACCAAGGATTATCCAGCAGATGGTAAGGATCCTCTCTCCTATGAAATGCTGCTATAGTGCTGTGCCAGTCTGAAACAACAGCTGCTTGGGAGCTGTATGGAAATGTTAATTTCAAGGGAATGCTACACCTCTTGCTGTTGTATGGGACCCTTACTGCCCTAGGCAAAACCTACAAATAAAGCACAAAATTCATGGGGGGAATGATTTACCACAGGAAGGAGGTAGCAGGAGGAGTGGGAGAATTGCCCACACTCCGCTGTGGTAGGTGCAGCATGACCTAGACTAGATTTCCAAGCACCCTGTCTAGCCCAACCATAACAGTGTCCAGTGTTGGGGAATCCACCACTGCACTGGGGAGATTATTCCTTGTGCTCCTTGTGAAAAAGTTTCCTCTTGTGTCTAACCAGAATCAACCCAGGAGTAACCTGTGCCCATCACCCCCTTTTTTTTCCATATGACTCCTAGTAAAAAAGGAGTCTCCATCTTCTTTGTAGCCACCCTTTAAATACTGGAACGTGGTGATAAGGTCTCCCCTGATCCTTCTTTTCTCCAGGCTGAACAGTCTCAGCTCTCTCAGCCTTTCCTCATAGAGCTTCCCAGCCTTTTGTGACCCTTCCCTGGACCCCCTCTAGCCTGTCCATATCTTTCATGTAGAGCAGGGACCTAAGCTGAGCACAGTATTCCAGGTGTGGCATGACAAGCACTGTGTCGAGTGGGATAATGACATCTTTATCGCTGCTGGTGATGCCCTTGTTGATATTCTCCAGCACCCTGTGGCTTGCTTTGCTGCAGCAGAACACTGTTCACTCATGTTGAGCTTGTGTCCACCAGGACCACCAGGTCCCTTTCTATAGAGCTCCTTCCCAGTGAAGTAGATCCCAGCTTGTGCTGGGATTTCACAGGAGACAATGTCCAAAGACCCACTGAAGTCCAGGCAGATGACATCCACTGCTCTTTCTTCCCAGAGATGAGGAAGTCAGACAAATCCAGGAGCAACTTCTTCCTTTTCCTTTCTTTTCCAGATGCCACCTCAGCCTGCCACCATCATCCAGCAGCTACCTCAGCAGCAGTCTCCCCTGATCACACAGATCCCCCCTGCCCAACCTTTTGCAGCCCTCCGCCCTGGAAGCATTAAAGAAGGTAAAGTACCCACCTGACTCCCACTCTCCAGGCTGGAGAGGACAGGGAGGTGCCACAGCAAGTAGGAAGAGGGCACAGGACAGCATCCAAGCTAGTCAGTGACATGCTGGTTTGTGACCAGGCTGCTGCTGGAGCTGTGGGAATTGCACTGGGCTATATGTGCTAGATATAATTTCTGAGAACCTTTCAGATAAACTCTTATCACTAAAACTAAAGAAACAGGGACTACAAACTCGGCAAAGCCAGATGAAGCTGCCAGGGAAGCTTGGGAAAGCAAACCAGTTCAAGACATGGCACTGAGTAATAAGAACAAAGTCAAACTCATGTATGGATGATTTCAAAACTATCAGTCAGGTTTCTAAAACCTGGTTTTATTCCTTTCTTTTTTAACTCCCTTAACCCGTTGCTCAATCTCCTCAAACAATACAGGCTTTTGTTAAGCTCTGTGTTTGGAAACAAGACAGAACAGCTAAAAGCATTGTTCCAAATATAGTGCAATGCCAATAAAAAGTTTGTTTCTAAACATAGCTGGATGCTACTGGGAAATAAGACATGAACAAAACCCTTGGATGATTTCCCTGGCTCAACCTTCAGTCAAAGGTTTCTTCGTCCCACAGAGAAACCCTCATTCATGAAACTGCAATTTTTCTCACCTCTTTCTGCCTGGAGTTTTAAATCAGAGTTTATTTTCATAAAGAAAACAGTCCCAAATTATGCATGACTGCTGAAGCTGATAGATGTGAACTACTTTTGGTATGCCCACAAAAAAGGACGGTTGCTTGTTTTCCCTCTTTCTTAATCCCCCCTCCCTTCTCCCCCCACTTCACAGGTCATAGAATCGTAGAATGGTTTGGATTGGAAAGGACCTTAAGGTCATCCAGTTCCAACCCCCTGACATGGGCAGGGACCCAGAGACCATAGTTAATGGATTTGACGTGCATGCAGTGGACTCTAAAGGTGGCACTGTAATATCATATAAGTTTGAGGAAACCTCTCAGTGATTGTGGGCTGAAGCAACGGATAGCACTGCAAGGAGCTGGTCCATGCTGGAGAAAGCAAGAGAGCTCTAGTGCTCAGCCCATCTCCAGCATAGCCAGTGGGGTGGGCTTGCAGGGAAACTAACAAACAGAAGGTGCTCAACAGCAGCTTTCTTGTAGAAGGGAGGAGAAACAGGGAAGCTAGCATTAACAGTCTTATTCATAGACATGAATTTTGCACTGCCTGGGTAAAGAATGCTAATATTCATGTTGATCTTACAGGTCTTTTCCAGTCTAGTTGATTCTATGTATCTCTTTCAGCTGATATGTCTTGGTTGCAGTGACTGGTCTATATACCGGACGGCACTTCTCACTGAGGTGCCTCTGCTGCTTTTAAAGTTCTTATTTTCTTCCTTGGGGTGACCTCTTCCCAGATATGGTAGAGATGATGCTCATGCAGAACGCTCAGATGCACCAGATCATCATGCAGAACATGATGCTGAAGGCTCTGCCACCAATGGCATTCACACAGCCTGCTGGAGCCAGCCCTCCACTGCTTCACTGTGCACAGCAGGTAACAACACTGGGGTCTGAGGGGCATCCTTGCTTCCACAAAGCAGTGGTTGATCTCCTTGGGATGCTTAACAAGGTGTGCTACTGAGTTCTGAAAGGGCAGATATTATAGGGTTATTTCCAAAACATGTCCAGTGCCTGATAAGAGGTAGATGATTTTGAGCACATCCTTTGGTGCCCAATTCCTAAGCTGTTTCTGACAAGGTGATTTAGCTCCTTAGCATCCTTAAGTGCTTTGGAAAAATGTATTTCTAGACTCATCTCTGTGGCATTTATTACCAAAGAAACAAGGACAGATGATTGCTGGGGAGGAAGGGAGCTCCCAGTGTCACAGAAAGTTAGGGATGTTCCCTACCCTTCTTTTGCCAAGCTAACTATGTATTTCCTTGGGCTGTAAGTCACATTTGCTTTCTTTTTCTCAGATATTAAGGTTGTTGGGTTCTGAGAAATAACTCCCAAAGTCCTACAGCCTTTGCCCAGCTCATTTGCATCTTTGCCACATGCTATTTGTAAAAGCCCCCGAGCCCTGGGTTTAACAGAGGGGTATGAAACACAATCCTCCTCCATAACCCATCCCATGGCCTGGAGGGAGCTGACAGGTTTCTGCATCTGCTGGGACAGAAAGCCTCTGACAGCAGCTGCCAGCTCTCACATTTCAGGGCACTGATGTCACAGGAGGCCACCCGAGGAGCAGAGTTGGCCTCATCAGCCATGGTGCAGGGTGGACTTGCTGTGGGGATGGCAGAGCTGCACCGAGCATTGCCTTGCATGGAAGTCCTTTTCTATTTCCCCTACATTCTTCAGTTTCTGGGTTTGAACAGCCTGTCCTCCCTTGCTGCTGGGGAGATGTCTGGGCAGATGGTGGTGCTGAGAGTGACAGTGGACACATCTGCAGCTTTCTGTGTCTAAATGGAGGTGACAGGGGAAGAGTATGCATCCCCCTGGTTCCCACCTTCCTCCCCAGCCCATCCTGTCACTGTGTTTCCCTGGTGTAGACCAGTGGGCTAAATGTGAATGCTTCTGAACGACAGAGGTGGAATCGGAAATCACCAAGTGTTTCCTGGACCTTCTATGTTGGAGCCTGCAAAACTCATGTCCAGACACATCCTGGAACCCAGCCCGGCATCCAGGGACCCTTCCCATAGGGGCACAGCTTTCACCTATCACCCTTTGTCTCTCTACTAAGGACCTGCAGGTTCCTGCTCCCCTGGCTGTGAAAGCAGACAGGCCCAGGCCACCCGTGGTGCACCACCACCATTACCCTGCTGCAGGGATGCTCCCCGTGCCCCATGAGCAATTCCCATCCACATCCACAGCACATCACTGGACCAGTGGCACGATCCCTGCCCTGCCCACGTAAGTAAACAGGGAGCCATGATGTAAATTTTTAGCCCTTCTGTCCTGGTTTTGGCTGGGATAAAGTTACTTCTCTCCCTAGTAGCTGATGCAGTGCTGTGGTTTGGCTTTAGTCTGAGAACAATGCTGATAACACACTGATGTTCTAGTTGTTGCTGAGTAGTGCTTACTCTGACCAAGGACTTTTCAGTTTAAACCACACCACCTTCCTTCCTGCTCAGATGGGGGTAGCAAGGTAGACCATGTAGTCCTTTGTGGTTCTTCACTAAATCCAGTCCTGAATATTGTCTTTAATGCAACAGTGGCATTGAGGCAGATTAAGTAATGATTTGGTGTGATCAATGTTACAACTTGAGTAATTAACCCTTGTTTACCAAGGAATAAATGTGAGGATCAGACAAGGTCTACAGATGATACTAACCCGTGTCCCTGCCACAGAGCCACAACCCACCCAGCAATTACCATGGGTGTTTGAGGTTTGGGTTCTCCTTGTGAAGCCAGCAGGGACCTGCTATATAAGGGCTGCATGTATTTTTCATTCAGGGTCATGTAAATCCAGTAGGATTTACGTTCTTACAACACTGCTGAGGCCTTTGCTAATCAGAAATTCCTGGGGAAAAACCTTACCACCTCTCACCAAGAAAAATGGTACAAAATGAGGAAAATACTTGAAAATAAGGCTGAGCCTTTGGGGTAAGCATGGGGACTCACTGTTACATGAGTGAGAACAAAGCTTCTAGTTCTGTGCTATGGCTCTTTGTGAACAGAAGGACAAGATGGAGCAGCTGCATTCTCAGGCATAAGTGCCCTGCTGGCAGGGCTATCTGTATAACCCCCTTAGGATGGGATTTGAATTCCTGAACAGATTATTTACCCAATGGGATTATAAGGGATAAACATTCAACCCATTTCACTTTTGCATGGGTTTGTAATCTGTACCAGTAAAAATCTCTTGGTTCCTTCCAGAATGGTACCATTAGCTGTTTGCAGAAATCAGCAAAGGAAGATGTTGAGCAGCTCTGCTCTGGAGCCAGACTGAGAGAGCTGGGCTGGTTCAACCTGGAGAAGAGAAGGGGAGACCTTAGAGCAGCTCCAGTGCCTAAAGGGGCTACAGAAAACCTGGAGAGGGGCTTTGGACAAGGGCCTGTAGGGACAGGACAAGGGGAATGGCTTTAACCTGCCAGAACAGGGGAGGCTGAGATGAGCTCTTAGGCAGAAGCTCTTCCCTGTGAGGGTGCTGAGGCGCTGGCACAGGGTGCCCAGAGAAGCTGTGGCTGCCCCATCCCTGGCGGTGTTCAAGGCCAGGTTGGACACAGGGGCTTGGAGCACCCTGCTCTAGTGGAAGGTGTCCTTGCCCATGGCAGGGGTTGGAACTGGGTGAGCTTTGAGGTCCCTTCCAGCCCAACCCAGTCTGGGATTCTATGATTCTTCCTGTTCTTCAGCTACCTTCCACCATGAGTTATAAGATCTGACACATCTACACTGTGCTTTTGCAGCTGCAGGAAGCATGCACTGATGCGCTGCTGGCTATTACCAAACATAGTAAAGCCATTTTTCTTGTTGCAGGTGGCCCACATACTGACAGGACATGCTCCTCTCAACTGGACCATAGCATTGCTGAAGTCAACCTGTATTTGAACCGTTCTGTCTGATTGACAGCCTAGTGTCAGTAAGACTGCGCGTTGTTGGTATAGGAAGTAGCAGAACTCTGCCCTACCTGTGTGAACTGGCTTCACACACTACTGGATAAATAATTCTCAGTGAAGAAGAATAGAAGGAAATCTGCTCCTGCAGGGTTTGAACACTGAGGTGCAATAAGTGCAGTCCACGTTTTCAGCCCCAGGAGGGCTCTGATTCCCCATCTTTCCCAAATCTCATACTTACAAAGCTGGCCAAGGCTTTCTTCCCAAAGAGCTATTGGAAGCTAACTTAAGCAGCTTGGAATTGTGTATAATTGTTTCATTATTTCTCAATCTTTCCCTCATATAATCAGGGTTTAGACTTGATTTAAGCACACAAAATAAAATCTTGTGGCTCTTCCTTGGATGTTGGCATGTCTTTTGCTTCAGCAACAGAAATCAACTTCTCCCTTCTTTACTTTTCCCATTGATTTTTCATAGGGCAGCCTTTAAGCTGAATCCATGCTCTCCTGGTATTTTTGTTTTCACCTAGGACTCCTTGGAAGGCTCACTGAGGGCTTGAATCAAGCAATGCCTTTTTATGCTCTTAGCAGTCTGGTGGTGCTTAATACAGAAAGATAACCCATGCATTAATAGCACTTTCTCCATGTCTTCCCACCTTCTCCTGTGTGTAAAGTGCAGAACATCTTTATGTTGGTTTTGCCTGGTGCAGTTTGTGAGTGAATCTAATGTGAAGATAACTCCAAAGGAATAATCTGTTTGCTACATCAAACTTACCTTGCCCTTTGCCCTCTCTGCTCTGTTTTCTTTGCTGGGGGGTGTGTGAGTCAAACAGATAATGTGGATCAATTCACTGCTGTGTAGATCAGAGAAACCTAAAGGAGGGTCTTCAGTGGAGACTCATCTGGATGCAGTGTCAGGGCCCATGGGGTCTAGCAGCCTCTAGCAAACCCAACCAGCCCCTTGGGGGACTCCTGCCCCTCCAAAGGCCAGCAGTCCCTTTTAAGCTTGGGCCTGGGACTGCTGTCGACCCTGCCGGCACATCCTTTCCATGCATGTTACCACAGGTTGGGACTATGGTGTGGTGCTTGCTCCCTATCCCCTCAGGAACAGCCATCCCTTGCTTCACTGGGAACCAGGATGTGCAGTGGAGAGTGATGTTGTGCTTGTGTTGTGCATGGATTTGGCCTTGCTCCTTTGAGGCAAACCTGGTGTTTCAGGCTGTGCATTGCAGGGGTAGCAGGAAATAGTACTTAGTGTATTTAATGTGTGTGGTTTCACTGCTGCTGTTTAACTGTTGTGCATAGGCTGTAATTGGCTCCTCCCTTTTAAAAGCTTACTGCGTACAGTGTTGGCTCCGGAGAGCAGCCCCTCCCAAGGATAGGCATGTGGAATGGTGCACAGAGAGGTGTCTCCTCATAGCCTCATCCAAGTCCTTCTGCATGTTAGGCCTGGACCCTCTGTTTACCATCACACCCCAATGTGCTCAAGCCACACACAGTGTGACATCCTGGCAGATGGTATCAGCCCCCTGGGCAAGCAGCATGTTCCATATCCCACCCTCATGCAGTGCCCCTGGGGCTCCAGGAGTTACTCCACATCATCCTCTGCACTTGAAGCCCAGCAAAGCACCAGCAGAAGTATGGCAGATGCGGGTTCTCCTCATGCTCTGTGTGTGTTTCATTAGGAAGCCCTTGAAGACTGCAGAATTGCTTCACTTTTCAAGAGAAAACTGCTTTAAAGCTTTCACAACGTGGCTGAATAACTCCGCATTCACATCTTTCCACCTGAGCAACCACACGCCTGTCCCCATGGCGAGGCTGACCCATCAACAGCCTCTGTGCTGGGAGTTAAAATTTAATAGGAGCAAGAACTCAGATGTGACTCCACTGCCCATATCCTTCCCCTTCTCCCTGCTGGTGAGGGCAGCAGGACAGGGAGCAGGGACACAGCACTAAGAACCTGCAACTGGGGGTGCCGCAGAGATGGAGACCAGTGACCCACGGGGGAAAAGAGTCGCTGTTGTCGGTGGTGGTCTGGTAGGAAACTCGATTTAGCTGCTGTGTGATTGCACAAAAGCCAGAACTGTGAAAGCATTGCGTGGCTGGGGGGTGAATGTCTGATGATGGGGTGCTATGGAGAGGTTGGTTGGAAGGCAGTGAGGCTCATTCAGACAGCTTTGTGGGACTCTGTAGGAGAACATCTTTTCCCCTCAAGGGAAAGGTTTGCTGCTGAGATATCCCAGGGATGCAATGCATGGCTGTGCTTGGCACTTGGCTTGAATGGTGTGTACAAATGCATCACAGAATTGCTGGGGGAAATCCTACCATCAAGAGTCCTTCTCTCAGAGGATGGTAGTGCCCAGGTAGGTTAAATCACAGTCCTCTCTTGGCCTGCCAGATCCTCTGCCCCTCATCTGCTTCTGGCTTTAACTAAGTCCCTAGGTTGAAATGGTCTGTGAGGACCATTGGTAAACACTAGGCTAAGAAGAAATGCCTCCCTCTGCCCATTTTTGCTTGGGAATGGTTTGCCTACTTCGCTACTTGCAGACTGGTCTTACTTTAGGGGACAGCATAGGAGCGCTTAACTCTGTCTTTTGACCTTTTGACTGTTAGCTTCTTGGGACCCATGCTGCTGGGAAGGAGTGATGACACAAGAATCTGTAGTTCTGCCAGTGATTAATGATGGAAACTAAACCCGCAAAAGACAATCATCCATTTAAATAACAAGCAGGACACAAGTGTGAGGACCTTTTAAAGGTGACATCTTGCTTTTGCGCAGGACTAGCTTCCCCTGCTGTGTTCCCAAGGGAATGCTGCAGCACCCTGAATTCTATCCGGAAAGATAAATCCAGTCCAGAGAGGAGCAGGGAGTTTGCCTGTCCAGTCCTGTTGTGTCGGAATGAAGGGCTTAGCGCTGCTGCAATTAATCACTGTATATGAGCAAGCTCTGAACTTGGTGTGACTTTGTGTGATGAGTTTTGATGTATGACTCCTGTCTTGGAGGCTCTGGGGCACAGCAGGGGTGCCAGAGCACTTCTGGAAGAAATTCTTTGAGGTTCTTGATCAAAAGGTTTTCCTGTATATACTGAGCTGTATCCCCTGCCTGCCCTTTATGATCCAGTAGTGACCTGTGATGTATCTAATAGTGAAACACTTCATCTGCCATTCCTGATCCTTCTCTTGTAGGTGGGTGCATTAAATGCCTGTTTCTTTGCGAGACGAGGTTTCTACGTTGATGTTTATGAAGCCAGAGAAGGTAAGTTCAGCCTGATCACTACTGCTTTATTAATGTGTTCCTGTCCCTTTGCTGGTAACAGCTTTTGGGGAAGCAAATGAGGAACTGTGTGAGCTCACTGAAACTGCAGGAAGAAAATGAAACCCAAAAGTGTGGCACCTGAAGGATATTCTTTTCACTCTTTAGCTTCTGTGGTGGGGAGGAGCATTTGTTTGAAATATGTTGATCTGTATGGAGGAAACCCACACTTAAGCTACTCAAATGATGCCTTTTCATGTTCTTGGCTTAAATATTGATTCAAATCCTCACCTTTGGAAGTTGTTCTCTGCTTGAAGCTCTGCAATGCTGTTGAGCCTGGGCAGAGATGGCAATGCCAAGAGGCAGGTCAGAATGACACTGGAAGGTGACACTCACCATGGTTTACCTGTTAAACTCTTTGCTGGATGTTGTGCATGCCACCAGTGTCACACATTGAAAAAGCTTCTGGTTGCTCTTAGCTGCCTCCTGGATCAGGTGGATTTTACCACCCTGCTCCAGTGTTTGGCCCATGGCTTTACTGAGATGCAACCCTGAAAGCTGTTGGGGTATCCAGTGCGTGCTCTGCTGCATGCACTGGATAGACAACACCGAGTGAGGCCATTCAGAGGAGGAACAGGCCAATGCTGAGACATCTCCATCCGACCAGAGAATGGGTCTTGGCACAAGCTGCCAGGCATTCACTGTCTGTTTCCCTTCACTGAAAGGGGAAGCAACTCTTAGTGATGATGTCCTCCAGCACTACAGGGAGCTGTTGAGCACCAGTGTTCCCTCTGCAGCACTTGGTTGCAGCTGCTTCTTACAGGCTGGAGGTGGCATGAAAGAATCAGCCCTTGAAGCTGCTCAGCTGCCTTCCCAACAGCTGAATGTGCTCTCTGTGGACACAGCGTGGGGGCACAGGTATTCCCCCTGCCCTGCTGCTGTTGCCATAGGGATTCTGGGAGATGCTGTAGTATCAATATCTCCATAACCAGCTGCTTTTCCCATGCAGATATCCGGATGGCCAGCTTTACCCGTGGCAGAAGCATTAACTTGGCTCTGTCCCACAGAGGACGCCAAGCCCTGCGAGCTGTGGGCATGGAAGAGCAGGTACCTGGGCAGCCCAGCCTGGGGGCAGCACCCAGTCCTGGGCTCTACTTAAGGCAGAGGGCTGACGAGAAACCTGGAGAGGGGCTTCGGACAAGGGCCGGTAGGGACAGGTCAAGGGGAATGGCTTTAACCTGCCAGAACAGGGGAGATTGAGATGAACTCTCAGGCAGAAGCTCTTCCCTGTGAGGGTGCTGAGGTGCTGGCACAGGGTGCCCAGAGAAGCTGTGGCTGCCCTGGCAGTGCTCAAGGCCAGGTTGCAGTGTGGTTTGTGGCCCTTGGTGACTTGCGCCCTCCCCTTGGCAGCTCCAGTTTGGCCAGAGGGCTGGGTTGTGTTCCCTTCCATTTCAGATTGTGTCCAAAGGCATTCCCATGCGGGCAAGAAGGATACACACACCTTCAGGGAAGAAGTATTCTATTCCCTATGGGAAGAAGAACCAGGTACTGGTCTCACGCTGTCACTCTGGAGATGTCTTTGGTGGTGTTTTTACCTCTGTGTGATGGACAGCAGGGCTCACACTCTTGGAAGGGTGCTGTGAGCACGAAAAGGGTTTCATGACCCCCTGGTTTTCGTGGGACTGTTTAGAATGGGTGGCATTCCTCATCTGGCCATGCAGAGCAGCCTTCAGCAATACCTCCTGAATGTGGTGTTTGCTTGCCTTGCAGTACATCCTGTCCGTGGACAGAGCAAACCTGAACAGAGAGCTGCTGACAGGTAGGCTGCCAGCTCTGTTTGCAGATACTTTTCTGCCCTGTTCACCCAGGATTTAGGCTTTGCCCCATGAACAGGAGACTTTGGGCCCCAGGCTCTCTGTGAGTTCTGTGCAACCTGGTGCTCAGAAAGCACAACTGGGACATAGCTGTGTTTGTGAGGAGAAAATCTCTGCTTGTCTGATGCAAAAGGATACTCAAACAGGTCCCCCCCAAGGCCTTTCTGCACATTCACCTCTCCTGCATTCACCCTTGAGCAATTGTCTCTACTTCATGGCTCCTGGCATGGGATTCTGCCCCAGAGATTCACCCGCCAAAGCAGGAGATAACCCCTGAGCCTTGCCACTCTTTCTGCAACCCCAATTGTACAAATAGGAATTGGAGTGGTGTGGCAAAGTATATCATCAGGACAGGCCAAATTTCCCATCGGTATACGCACCTCATCCCATCCTGAAATACAACTGTTGGAAACCTGCTGTAATGGCAGAGTCCCTATAATTTAGTGATCCCTTGGAAATTGTTTGGAGGGATCACAGTACAAGCCTCTACATTTAGTTGTATTTCCACAGCTGCTGAGAAGTACTCCAACACCAAACTGTACTTTGGACACAAGCTCCTGGGGTGCAACGCAAAGCAGGGGACGTTAACCATCAAAAGGTAATCCCTGCACAGCCTGGGATGCAGTGCTGTGGTCAATGAGTTCCTGCTTAATCATTCCTAAAACCTCAAACAATTGAGCAATCTTAGTTTGAAACTGGTGTCTGATTACTGAGGGGGCAAGACTGTGTCAGCTTTGGAAAGGGCACGTATGACAGCAGGGTTCCTGGGGAGGCTGATGAGAACTGAAACAACCCTCTAAACCCCAGCAGCCTGGCAGCAGGATGGGGATACAATGCTGAGCTGTGCAGGGGATGATGTGCCAGTCTCCATAGTGCTCATTTACAGGGACAGGTCACTCATCAGGGTTGGCAGCAAATTGTACAGAATCATGGAATGATTTGTGTTGGAAGGGACCTCAAAGCTCATCCAGTTCCAGCAACCTGCCATGGGCAAGGACACCTTCCACTAGAGCAGGGTGCTCCAAGCCCCTGTGTCCAACCTGGCCTTGAACACTGCCAGGAATGGGGCAGCCACAGCTTCTCTGGGCACCCTGTGCCAGCGCCTCAGCACCCTCACAGGGAAGAGCTTCTGCCTAAGAGCTCATCTCAGTCTCCCCCCTGTTCTGGCAGGTTAAAGCCATTCCCCTTGTCCTGTCCCTACAGGCCCTTGTCCAAAGCCCCTCTCCAGGTTTCCTGTAGCCCCTTTAGGCACTGGAGCTGCTCTGACGTCTCCCCTTCAGGGGCCTTCTCTTCTCCAGGCTGACCCAGCCCAGCTCTCTCAGCCTGGCTCCAGAGCAGAGCTGCTCCAGCCCTCACAGCATCTCCATGGCCTCCTCTGGCCTTGCTCCAGCATCTCCATGTTTGTCTTGTGCTGTTGCCCCAGAGCTGGATCAGGACTGCAGGGGGGGTTCTCCCCAGAGCACAGCAGAGGGGGAGAATCCCCTCCCTGAGCTGCTACTTACGTTTTGGGGGTGCAGCCCAGCCCTCAGGGGGGTTCTGGGCTCAAGCACTCACTGAAGCCAGGTCATGGAGAGCTTCTCCTCACTGACCTGGTTTCATTGCTGTGTTCACTCTCTATGGAATAGAAGCACTGAGCCAGCAGTGCCTGTTGCATTCTTGGGTAGATGTGCAGAGTTGTGCCTTTGATAACCTGCAGAATACTTTTTTACCCTAATGCTGAGATTCCCAGTCAGTAAAGCCAATCCCCCCCTTAGAAGGTTTATCACACTGGGGGTTACCTTGGCATTTTGCAGAAGGCAGAAGCACTGCGTCCAGTAGTGCTGAGCTGGCCTTGGAATCACAGCAGCATGGATCCAATGGGTTTTCTTGCTTTCAGATCTGACCAGCAACACTTGGAAGTAGCATACGACCTCATTGTGGGATGTGATGGAGCCTTCTCAACAGTCAGAAAGGAGTTCATGAGGCAAACACGTTTTAACTACAGTCATGAGTACATTCCTCATGGGTATATGGAGCTGAGCATCCCTCCCAAGGATGGAGATGTAAGTGTACCTGTCCTGGAGGCTGCTCCCCTCTCATGGTGCTCTGCTACAGAAGCTCTAGAGAAACTGATTTCTCACCTGGGGCTCAGCAAAGGGATTAAAACTTCCCTAGGAGAAGGCAGACAACTCCTCCTATCTTAGTGGTGGGGCCCATGTCTTGGTGAACTCTAACTCTGAAAGGTCCTGGGGGTGCAGGAATGTGTCTGTGAGGACCTCACTGACTGCAAACCATCAGCTTTTTGCCCATCTTTCCTGCCTTTTCCTCTTATTCTTGTTCTGTCTCCCAGAAGCATCAGGTTCCAGAAAGGGGCCTTATGGATATTGGTGCGAAGGATGGCAACTGGTGTGCTGCTGTGGAGGAGAAGCAGAGGCTGGGCTGGGGAAACTGAACAGGGCAGGGACACACACAAGGTGATTTTCCTTCTCTTTCAGTTTGCCATGGAACCAAACTACCTCCATATCTGGCCAAGAAACACCTTCATGATGATTGCGCTGCCCAACATGGTGATAACCCGTGGCCATGCTCCCGTGGGGCACGGGGTGGAGCTTGTGGGGATAAACTGGTTGTGGTGGCAGGGGCTGGGAGGGATGACACAGTGCCAGAAGGGACCCCCAGATCCCTTGGGTCTTGGGAGGGGTGTAGGACAGGACCCACAGAGCTGCCTTTGCCTCACAGCACCAAGCAGGTACCTGTGCACTTCTCTGCCATGCACCTGAGCCCATTCAAATCCCCAAAACCAGCTCTCCGAATGTTATGAACTGGATATGAGAGCACCAGGGCAGACCCATGCTGGCCATCACACACTGCCTGCTCACCAGGGGATGCAAGCCCACTGTGGGGCATGGGGTGTGATTGTTGTGTGAGAGGCTGGGCACCGAGCTGCTGCTCCAGGTGCTCTCTATGGCCTCTGGGCTTCTTTCTGACCTCCCTCCCTGGCTAACAGGACAAGTCATTCACCTGCACGCTCTTCATGCCCTTTGAGGAATTTGAGAAGCTCACAACAGGCGAGCAAGTGCTGGGCTTTTTCCAGACCTACTTCCCAGATGCCATACCCCTCATTGGAGAGTAAGTGTTCCCATCTCGCCTTCCTGCTCATCAGCACAGTGCTGTGAAGGCAGGGGACCCATCCCCACCCAGCCTCAGGGACCTGGTGATATGGTGGTGAATGCTGTTGGGGTGGATCCCCATGGCCTGTAGGTCCACATTGTGTCTGCACTGCAGCAGGACACAGACCTATCCCATTTTAATGGCTTTAACCTGCCAGAGGGAAGATTGAGATGAGCTCTTAGGCAGACGTTTTTCCTTGTGAGAGTGCTGAGGTGCTGGCACAGGGTGCCCAGAGAAGCTGGTGCTTACTGACTGTGGCTAAACAAGCATCCAGGCAGGGAGACACAAGAGTGCCCAGCAGCAGCGAGGAACCTCTCACTGCTGGGCCAATGGCATCAGGGCAGCAGCATGGAGCCAGAGCATCCCATTCCTCCTGGGGGGAAGGGGGGGGGCGGGGCGGGGCTGGTGGCCCTGGGGACCAAACCCTTTCCACCCACATTCAAGTTGAGTGAAGAGCTTAAGATCTGCAGACAGAATATTTGGTTTATAGGGAGAAATTAATGAAATAGGTTTTCTGGCTTCCACATTTTTCCCAGCAGAAATAGCCTAGTGAATAGGCTTGGGTTTTGCATCCCAATGCTGACATTGCCATGGCCCCCTGCGCTTGGATGTCACATAACATCTGCATCCATGGCAGGACAGAGCCTTGGGTAATGTGGTCTAGTGGAAGGCGTGGGTCCCTGCCCTGATCTTAAGGTCCTTTCCAACCCGAGTCTATGATTCTATGACTTGCTCTTCTTGTTTCTTTGGTCCTCCAAGTGAAGTATCTGTTGTTTTGCCTGAAGGCGAGAGCTGAAGCAGGATTACTTTTTGCTGCCCGCCCAGGCCATGATATCTGTGAAGTGCTCTTCCTACCACCTTGGTTCCCAGTGTGTGCTGATGGGAGATGCTGCTCATGCTGTTGTGCCCTTCTATGGACAGGGCATGAATGCAGTAAGTTCACTTACATCATTTGGGTCCCCAGTCTTTTCACTCAGAAATGCCTGGGTTTAGGCTGTAGCTCCATAGAGTTCAAGGGCTGGCCTGTCCCACAGTCTGATGTCCTCTGCATTGGCAGATACTGAGCTTCCCTCATGCACTAGGCTGCTTGTACTCTGGGAAGGAGAAGGGATGGGGTGGTTGTGCTGCCTTGCCATGGGGCAGAGGACTGCATGGAAGTGGGGTCCAGCAGGGCAGTCCCAGGCTGCTGGGAAAGGCAACCCCCTGGATTTCTCTGCAAGACCCTGGGCAGGGTGGCCTGGAGTAAGGCTCCTGCTCTGAAGCCGTGGTCAGTGAGACCCTGCACATGCAAACACCTACACTAGCTGAGCATCCGTGAGGGCACTTGTGAACGCATGGTTCCTTCTGCCCATTCACCCTCTAATCTTCCTCCCAGGGCTTTGAGGATTGTCTGGTCTTTGATGAATTAATGGACCAGTTCCATAATGACCTTGGTGAGTGAGAAGAGCAAGAGCAGAGGAGGTTCCGTGCTGGATACCCTGCTGACGAGCTGCCCATGAGCTTTCTTCTCCCAGGTGCCTGCCTCCCTGAGTTCTCCAGGCTGAGGGTGCCAGATGACCACGCCATCTCTGATTTAGCCATGTACAACTACGTAGAGGTAGGCAAGCTACACATTTACTTGTGGCTCTGGTGGTACTCTTGTCCTAACAGAATGCACACAGCTGGCAGGGTCTATGGTAAGACTCTGGTCGTGTCCTCATGTGGGAGACTTGAGCCTAAGAGCTCCTTGGGAATGCCACTGGGGCTGGGGAAGCTCTGCTCTCTGCAAGCAGCACAGCAACAAAGACTCCCTGCAAAGGGGTGACTGTTGGTGTCATAGATGCGCGAGCATGTGAATTCAACGTGGTTCATCTTCCGAAAGCATGTGGACAACTTCCTCCATGCCCTCATGCCTTCCACCATTGTCCCACTGTACACCATGGTAAGGCCAGTGCCAACTGAGCTGCCACCACCTCCTCCTGTAGCTGGCTTTGAGGTGGTGACATGTTCTTGCCAACCCTCACAGGTGACCTTCACTAGAATTCGCTACCACGAGGCGGTTCAGCGCTGGAAATGGCAGAAGAAGGTGGGTCACTGCGGGTGCCTGTCCTTCTTCCCCATGCCATGACCCTCCTGAGCATCCTGCTTTGGTAGTGGGATAGGTGTGTAGACTTTGGTGCCACAGGTAGGAGCAAACCTCTGGGTGATGCTGAGGTTTCTCTTTGCACTTGCAGATAATAAATCGAGGGCTCTTTGTTGTCGGAGCAGCAGGAATGGGGGGCACCTTCCTCCTTGTAAAGTGGCTGGGTCGGGACTTGGGCTTCTGCATGGAAAACTTGTGGGGCTGGTCCCGTTATCTGAAGAACATTGGAAATCTTCCCTTTGGCGTACAAGCGGCTTAAATGTAAGGGGAGGTCCTGGTTGTAATAAAAGTGAAGGCATGGATGATGGTATTTCTTTTGGGGATGTGGCCTTGCAGGTCCTGCAGCCCCTCTGCCTCTTGCTCCCTTGGGAGAGGTGGTGGTTCCTTGGGTGAGAGGAGCCCATAAGGGCGCAGAGTGGCCAAAGAGCAGGGTCTCAGGTGTATCTGCCTCATCTCAGCCTTGTCTCGAGTGATGTGGTGTGGCATGGGCTGAGTACGGGTTTTGTGTGCAGCAACAGGGGAACTCTTCATCTGGGACTGTAGCGATAGGACAAGGGGTGACGGGTTCAAACTGAAACAGGGGAAGTTCAGGTTGGAGATAAGGAAGAAGCCCTTCCCTGTGAGGGTGCTGAGGTGCTGGCACAGGGTGCCCAGAGAAGCTGTGGCTGCCCCATCCCTGGCAGTGTTCAAGGCCAGGTTGGACACAGGGGCTTGGAGCACCCTGCTCTAGTGGAAGGTGCCCCTGCCTGTGGCAGAAGTCGGGACTAGATGAGCTTTGAGGTCCCTTCAGCCCAAACCATTCTAGGATTCAGTGATTCTATGACTGTGTGCTTCCAGCCAGCAGAATGGCCACTTGAACAGCTCAGGGTGTCCCACATCATATTGCTGACTTCTGCTCTTACCAAAATCAACATCTTGACATCAGCTGGTTCCCTCCTCACTCCAAGTCAAAGGAAATATGGTCCAATTATTCCTGATGGAAAGTAAAGGCCTTTAAGAAAAGATGGGGCATTGTTTGGAGCCTGGAGGAAAAGCTGTTCCACACCTGGCTGAGAAATACTTCTGACTTTTGCCATCTGTTCCCCACAGAGAAACCACTGAGCCTTTGGTCTAAAGCAAGACCAGGGGCCTGAAGGACCCTCCTAGCTCTCCATTTTCCTCTGGGATTTTGCATATGCTCTAGCATATACTTCTGTCTAATGCAGTGACCAATCATAGTTCTTTTGGAAAAAGCCTGGATCTAATTTTCTCCAATTGTCCCCCAAAGCATGTGTGTGGTTGTGCTTGTTCTGCACACACTACACCAGCACCAAAACCTGTGGCTGCTGGCAGGGTGGACGGTCTCTTCACATAACAGCCTCTGCCTGGGTCCCCAGCAATGGGCATTGCATCCAAGCCCTGGTCTGCATCACTTAGTGAGTCAGTTTTGGTTTGCAGGGGATGTAGATGGCAAAGGAGCGTAGAAGACAGTTTGTGTCTCTGGCCAGCATCTTTCCCAGGCACAGTATCTATGGATGGGAGCTGCTGGCAGCAATGGCAGGTCTCTCCGACAAACACTTCAGCTGCTGCCCTTGCATCTGATTCTTAGCAGGACTGATGTATTTACTTTATATATTAGTTTTTATTAACGTTAAACTTCTTCAGAGAGCAAATGAAGATGGGACACAACACAGCTGTATGCAAATTATTACCAAACTCAAAGAAAATATGGAATTGTACAACTATTTCACAGGAATGACCCCCCGGGGTAAGAGCAATTAGCTGCTGTGCAAGTGCTGAGCTGCAGATGCTCTGGGTCTTGCACACGACTGGCCCTCAGTGTATCTGATGCACTCATAGAGCAGGGAAAAGATCTCACTCTGTGGCCAAACTCGGTTTCATGTGCTCAGTGCCCATGTTTCATAGTTCAGTTGCTCCTTTGTGTCCTTGTAGTACAGAGGGCTCAAGGCCTGGCAGAGGCGAGCCAAGCCTGCAGGAGCCCAAGCAGAACGGTGCCCGAGGTAGGTCTGAGAGGGGAGCAACACAAGATTCAGTGCACATTGCCCAGCTGCTCTTTGTGTCTGGGTACAGAGGTGCTCGCTGGCCCTTAGGGCCCATCACCTCACTGAAAGCTCCAGAGCAGACCATCAGCCTGGAGGACCCTCCATGTCCAGCTCAGCTGTGAGTGCTTCAGACACCAGTGCAAACACAGTGGTGGGGACCAGCGCAGCAGGCGAAGGCATGGAGCAGCATGGGAACAGATCCTGCTAGAGCTCAAGGGAAAGGGCAGGTTTGCAATTCCAGCTCCAAGTCAATGTTGGAAGCACTCTGTGCACTCGGCTGGTTTTGGAGTCTGTAAAGTCCTGCCAGAGGGTAAAGGTCATCAAGAGCTGAGAGACGCGGTAACCAGGTATAGGAGCCGTTGCGTGTACCTGCTGGTGGGACTAGATCTGCAGTCTCATCCATGGCAAAGCTGTGTCTGTTCCCTTCTCCCAGCTCCACTAACCCAGCTGCACCAGGACGCAGGCATGGTGCAGCCCCTCAGCCAGTGCCTGGTGTGCTGGTGGCCTCTTGGAAGAAGGGAACAAACTGACAGGATGAAGAAGAGGAGGTCTGAGATTTCCTTAGCTTGGCATTTCCCTATTTCACAGCGGGTCCCAGTGCTGCCGGGTGTTGCTCAACTTCATTGGTCATTGAACCTGGGATTCACAACCGTGGTTGTGGCACTCTTGAAGAGGGGGTTATCAGCCTGGAGGGAGAAAGGTGAGGAGCCCATGTTGTTGGTGGAGCATTGCCCATCCCACTCACATCCCAGCCTCAACAGTGTTGGCAGAAGAGCCCACAGGCTGCTTTAGCACCCTGCAAACCCATCTAGTCTGTGAAACTGGGCAGTGGGGAGGGCGCAGGTCTGCTATGGCTGCCACTGGAGAGGACGTCCCTCCCAGATGTCCCCACCACATGAACACAAGAGTCCCAGCACACCCCCCCAGTACAGATGGGCTCTCTTACATCGTTCCACTTGGCCCTGGACTTCTCCTTTTCGAACCGGCGGTATTCCCGGCGGTCAAACAGTTCCATCAGGAGCCGCCAGGTCAGCAGGAGCACCAGGCCAATGAGGGCCACGCCGGCAATGGTGCTGCCCACAATCAGCGCGATGTTGGGAGGCTTTGGGCATTCTGTGGGGCAGGCAAATGATGTCTGGCTGCAGCGCCTGCTGAGGCCGCCATGTGGAGGGGCAGGAGCAGCAGGGCTGGGGTACCTTTCTCAGGATCCACGGTGACAGTGTATATCTCATTGCCATCCTCCTGGACCATGCTGAAGGAGATCCAGCAGTTTTGGGAGTCCTTCTCCCTGCACTGCCTGCTCTCCCCTGTCATATTCTGCACCACATGGATGTTGGGGCAGGCCTGGGAGCAGTTCTTCTCGAAGGGGCCGCTCTCGGAGGTTTTGCACTCTACGCAGGAGCTGCAAAACAGGACACCACAGCTCACCTCTGCAGGGACAAGACTCTCACCCTGGCTTTGGCCACCGCTGGGTTCTGCCCAAGCACAGGCAGCCACCTCCTGTGCCTGCCTCCCCGCCACCTTTTGTGCCATCTGCATGTGTATCACTCACACGTATCTGGCACAGGGCGAGGGGCAGCCGGGGCACTCCTGGCAGAAGGGGGGCTGGTATCCCCCCCAGCACTGGCAGCGGTTGCAGTGGCAGGTCCCACGGTGGCTGCACTCGTTGCCGTGATGGTTCAAGCAGCCTTCTGTTGACTTCTTGCACTGGCAGGCGCTGCCCTGGTACTCAGGATTGCACTTGCACTCCCCACAGTCACAGTTGCCCCGCTCTGCATGGGAAGACCTCTCAGATGTGACAAGGATGCTGCAGAGAACCAGGTCTCCCTCCCTCTGCCCATGTTTGGAAAGCATCACCCACCCTCCACTCTCCATTGGTGTGGTGGGACCCAGGACCCTCAAACCCACCCATCTGGGGTTTGGCAGGGAAATCACCTCCTGGAACAGGTTGCCCAAAACAGCGGTGAATGCTCCATCCCTGGCAGTGTCCAGGGCCAGGTTGGAGACAGGGGCTTGGAGCACCCTGCTCTAGTGGAAGGTGTCCCTGCCCATGGCAGGGGGCTGCAACTGGATGAGCTTTAAGGTCCCTTCCAACCCAACCCATTCCATGGTTCTTTGGTTAAGTCTTTCTAAGCAGCGCTCCAGTGGAGAACCCATCACAGCCACATCACCTCTGCCGCCGCAGGGAAGGCCGTTGTGGAACTCGCAGTTGACGTTGTCACACTCGCAGAAGGTGCCATAGATCTGCTTGTCGGGCACGTCGCTGGTGTGGCAGAGGCACTGCCCGCACACGCAGTCCCCCAGCCCCGAGCAGATGACTGAGCTGTTGTCCTGCCGGCAGCTGCCCTCCAGCTCCTTGCTGCTCTTGCCTTTCGTGTCACACTCGCAGTTCTTCCCTATGTAGCCTGGATTGCAGCTGCCGACAAAGTAGAGGAGCGAGCCCAGGTCAGTGGCCACGACAAGTGCTGTTGGGCATATGCAGGGCCCACACCTCAGCCAAAGTGGAGCAAATCTGGGACAGCCACACCAAAACCCAACCATGGCATGTTGGTGCTGCTCCATGCTGGAGCAGGGCGGCTGACTGGGAGGAAACCTCAGAAACACTGCTTTTTCCCCAAGTCCTATTTACAACACCCAACACTTGTCTGGAAATTATTGTTACAGTTACAATTTCCAAACCCTTGCCAAGGATTATTTCCTGAGGAAATCTAGTCTTTTTCCCTCCCTGTTACCAATGGGCCAGTAAGTGCCCTTAAAGACCTCCATGAACTGCACCCAGGAGTGGGATTTTGAGTGATTTCTACAGAGACCTGTTTCTGTTCAGTGGATGGTTTGGTGGATGGATGGATGGATAGATGGATAGCTTGAGGGATGGTTAGATGGATGGGTGGAATGTTGGATAGCTTGGTAGATGGGTGGATGGATGAGTGGATAGCTGGATGGTGGCTGGGTGCCCTTAGGAAAGCAGCAGAGGCTTCACCAACAGGAGAGACATTGTGTCCCCCATCTCCATGAACGTGATCCACCTCTGAACAAAAAAACTGATGCAAAGCTGCAGAGCCAAGCCCTGGGCTTGACCTGGCAGCCCCCTCCAGCAGCTGCCAAGCTCTGGCAGCGTTTGGAACAGTGTTTTGTGTGGACAGCACATACCTGCAGATCCCACAGACAATGCTGCCCTGCCCGCTGCAGGCGGCTGGGTCGGGCTGCTCCTTGCAGTTGCAGTTGCACTTGCTCTCCACGTGGACCGTGAGGGTGTCTGTGAAGCCCAGGGGGCGGATGGTGAAGGACTGGCTTTTGATGCACTCTTTGGCTGTAACCTTCACTCTGAAGGTGACCTAGAAAGTGCACAGTGAGACAGGGAAGGGCCAAAGGCCATCAAGGCAGCTTCAGTAACCAGAGGTTGCTGAATCCCGCAGCATTTTGGACATTAATGTGACCAGGAAGCCCGAAACAAGAGGCTGGGTTCCTGTTGTCAAACAGGATGGCCATCAGGGACCTGCTGGTTGCAGGCTGATCCCTGTACAGGGGGTTGTACCTCTTCGTTGATCTTGATGTTGTCGCACTGCCCTCTTGCTTTGTCTGTGACTGTGCTTTTAGTGCATAAGGAGTCATATTTGACATCAAGGGTGTCTGGAAGGGTGGAGTGGTCCAGGATGATCAGTGAGGAGAGGTTCTGTGGGGAAATGGTGGTGCAAGCGCCACCAGTCAGAAAGGAGACCAAAGCAAGGGAGTGTGGAGTTGCAGGGCAGGGTTTCCCTCCAGCCTAGGAGATAAGGGCAGGAAGCACCCCAGCCTGAGCTCTCAGCTGCCTGGGGTGGTTGTCAAAGGCAGGTAACAGCATTGAAGAACCTCTTGCTTGCTGTGGGCAGAGGGACTAAGTGTGTCTTGTACTCAAAGCTGTGGTCACAGCTGCTCTCTCATGGTGAGGACACACAATGGAAGCCTCTCCCTGCTCTGGAATGGGTGAAACACAGCCTCCTCTAGCACTTACATTGTAGGCCACCTGGATGAGTTCAATGATGTTGCTGGAGTCCTCATTGAGCTCTCCCACTGCCGACTTTGGGATCATCTCGCTGAGTTTCTGCCAACAGAGAGCAAAGAGGTGAGTGGTCCCCCTGTGCTGATGGTGGAGCATGGGGGGACCACAGCAGCAGAAGGACATGCAGAGCTGCTTTTTGTCCTCCTGGGGAGGCACCTAGGCCATCTGAAGTCTCCTTACCTTGTAAACATCCACCACCTTACTGGTGACAGCAAAAATGGGCTGAATGTTGTTTTCAGCAAGTTTCTGGACCAGCTGGCCAACAGAAGGGTAGTCCTAGGCAGGGAGAGGGATGCCACATTCAGCATGATCTCCCCCACCAGCTGAAGTGTGGAAAGATGGGGTTTTGTAGCCCAAGTGGTTGTGGTTATGGTGACACTCTGGTCTCAGCAACAGGCTTTTTTTGTGACATTATTTATCCTGCTGGTGGGAGCACAGCTGAGGGTGCAGAGCTGCTGAGCAGCTGCCTGGCACTTACAAACTCGTTGCTTTTCTTGTACATGTTGTCCTCCAAGTGGCACTGGCCATCGTTGGGGGTCAGGATCGCCGCAAGCTTGCCGTCACCAGCAAAGTGGAAGCCATCGTCGGAGGCATACACCAGCAAGCGGGTCACGTTGCGCCAGCCGATCAAGTCCTGCAAGTGGCATGAAGACCTGTCCCTGAGCAGAGCTGGGAGGACATGGTATGGCCCTGGCCAAGTCCCATCAGCCACACTGTGGGCATGGGGGAGGTAGGTTACAGGAGATCTGGGCTAAGATGCTGTCTTGTAACCCCCTAAGTAACCTACCCCACTGCTGAATTAAGACTTAGACATGATGGGCTTCCAGAGCCTACCCGGAAAGGGGGAGAGGCACCTTCCATGAGCACAGGTCACAGACTCACCCCACACACTGCTGCCTGCATCATGGCATCCAGCCCCCCCTCGGGTGCATCCAGGTTTCCCGAGATGTACTGCTTCCCTACTTCGCTCTCGAACTTCTCCGCATCGTCAGTCAGCGAGAGGATGTGCTTGAAGGCGAAAGGAGGTTGGCACTGCTTGTCCTTGGAGGGGCAGGGGTTCTTTAGCTTCTCAGGGTGGGTGTTCACAAAGGGCAGCACAGTCTTGTCCACGAAGGAGCCAAACCCTAGGGCATCCAAGACTGCAATGTCAGGGGCAGCAGGGACCAGCAGGCATGGACAGTCTGCTGGCCCCCTTGTCCACATCCCTTGCCCTGGCATGCTCTCCAGCCTTGAAGGGGATGGGTCACGCTGCCTGCATCCCACTCCATGGCTCTTCCCAGCTCTCAATGATTGGAGATAGGCTTACCTATGCGGCGAGAAGGGGTGGTGCTCTCCAGAGCCCTAAGCAGCTCCCCTCCCAGCTTCTTCACCTTCTCCAGGTCATCCAGCATGGAGTAGGAAAGGTCCATGAGGTAGTAGAGATCAATGGGGTACCCCATGGCACGGCGGAATTTCACCTCAAATACAGCTGGCTGCCCTGCAGAACAGGGATGCAGGATCATCTGCTGTGCTGGGGCTCACATCTTACCCCGGCACCCTCCTCCCACTGGGATCCTCCTTGCTTGCAGAAGAGAAGGGGAGAAAATGTGGACTGTGAGGAGCGGAAAAGAAATACAAAGGAGGAAGAGGGAAAGAAAATAAAAGAAGGAAAGGAAAATGAAAACAAGGGAAAAGGAAAGGGAAAAGAGAAAGGAAAGGAAGGGAAAAGAAGCGGAAAGGAGAAAAGAAAGGGAAAGGAAAAGGGAAAGAAAGGAAAGGAGAGGGGAGGGGAGGAGAGGAGAGGAGAGGAGAGGGAAGGGAAGGAAAGGGAAGGAAAAAGGAAAGAGAAAGGAGGGGAAAGGGAAAGAGAAAGGAGGAGGAAATGTGGTCCCAGCTGAGGCTGGGAGTGAGCAGGAGGGCACTGGGAGTGCCAGGGAGCCTGTACCTATCCTCAGTTTCAGGTGCACCTCCTGGGGAGCGAGCTGCACGTCACTGCTCAAGGAGCTGTTCTGTGTGGTCGCAATGTCGTTCACTGGGAACTCGATGTCGCTGTGCGGGCACCCCCGCTGCAGCAGCTGCTCCACGGTGTCACAGCGGATGGAGTCTGGCTCGCCAGCCTTGGTGAAGCTCTGCATGTCGCAGCATCAGCAGGGAACAAAAGCAGAGGAGCAGGAGGTCAGCGGGCTTCTTACCAGTTGACCCACCTCCCAGACTATATCTGCATGGAGAAAGGAAGGTCCAAGGGTCCTGCCTGCCAGATCCCCATCCACCAGGGAGGACATGAAGCTCTCCCACCATGCAACACCCCCCTCCACTGCAGGCAGAGATGGGCAGGCAGAGTGACATCCCACTGCCGCAGAGCTGACCACACCAAAGCCTAAACGGACCTACCAGCTTCTTGCACCAGGCACAGCCAGGACCAGACTGGATGCAGTCCTTGCATGTGCCCACCTTGATCTTGGGGCATTCCATGGCAAAGGCTGAAACAGAAAAAAGATGGGGTTGGTGTGGGGGGCACTTGGGGGAGGCTGGTCTGTAGCAGCGCAGTCATGCTACAGCAGTGTCAGTGCTCTGACACTCAGCACAAGGCACCCATGTGGTCTTCAGCAAACCCTGCCTATAAAACCCACACTGGAGGCCCTGGCAGGGTCCCCACCTGCCTTGCTGTCCCTCAGCTGGACTAACAGGGGGGAGACTGAGATGAGCTCTCAGGCAGAAGCTCTTCCCTGTGCGGGTGCTGAGGCGCTGGCACAGGGTGCCCAGAGAAGCTGTGGCTGCCCCATCCCTGGCAGTGTTCAAGGCCAGGGTGGACACAGTGGCTTGGAGCACCCTGCTCTAGTGGAAGGTGTCCCTGCCCGTGGCAGGGGGTTGGAACCAGACTATCTTCTCTTCCAACTCTATTCTATGATTCTAGCTAGACTTAACTCCATATCCTGGGATCTGATGCTTATGTGCCTCTCAGTGCCATGTTCACACTGCTGTTGAGCAGCATTTGGGTTCTTTGTCTATTTCAATGCCCACATAAGCTGCTGGGAGGAAGGCAGCAAGGAAGGGCAGGCTGGGCTCACCTGTGGTCAGCAGCAGCAGCCCCCAGGTCACCATCAGCAGCTGAAGGCAGCGGTCACAAAACATCTTCTGCAAGACAAGCAGAGCATCCCTGTGACCACCTTGTGCAGAGCAGCCACAGGGAAGGGAACCCACAACCCCACAGAAAGTGGCTGCAGAGGGTGGCGGCCCCAGGGAGACGTCCCCCCAGTGTGCCGGAGCATGACAGAGACCCTGTTCTTCACAAGCACGTTCTCACTGTGCTTGTCCAGGCTGCTCGCGCTACTTGCTTCTTGCCCCAGAGCACAGCTCCTTATCCCAGAAACTTTATGCTACCCATGAAGTTGGCTAAGTCACTCTTAGGAAGCAATATCCCAGTGTTCTTCCTGTGGTGTCAATGAGATCATGCCCACTAACACTGTCATTTCCCGTAACACCTTCCCTCCCGCACAACCCTGGAGCAAAGCCCAGCCTTGCAACATGGATGTACAAGGGGAAGTGACAAAAGAGGAATCTGTTAAAAGAAGAAAAAGGAATAAGAAAGCCTAAAGAAACACCAAACATTGTCCCTATTTAGCAATATTAGACACAACATCCCAAAACCAGGTCGTCTGGTTTGAAATAGCCCTGAGTGAGTAAACAACCACTCTGGCTCTTGCCAACTTCTCCAAGTGCCGTCCCCCATCCTGTGGACCCACTGGATTAACAGCACAGTGAAATGGGAATGAGAAAACAGGGGAACTCCAATAGATGCTGAGCCGTCTGGATGCCCTTTCTTAGCTCATCAGTCTCTGTAAGATACCAGACAACCAAAGGATCACAGAATGAACCAGGTTGGAAAAGACCTTTCAGCTCATCCAGTCCAACCGTTGCCCAGCACTACCAAGACCACCACTAACCCATGGCACTGGGGGCCTCATCTAGAATAGTGTAATCATAGATCAGTCTTGAAAGGTCTGGTCTCCCAAGGGCAGAAAGGCCTAAATAGGATGGGTGTCATTTTGGTGAGGTTTGGTGTCCAGATGGATTTGGAGCTGTGCAGGACCACTAAGGCTGGTTGCCACCATTGCTTATGGCTGGGGCCATGCAGATGTGAAGGTTTGCAGCCTTGGCGAACACACCATGCCCTGGAGCCAGCCTCCTGAGCATTGCTCCAGCAGCCTTGCCCCATCTCACAGCTCCACAGGCAGCAAGAGGTGCCCCTGTGGTTGCCCCATCAAGCCCTCACGGCGGTGTGGCCCAGGAGCTCACTCTGCCGTGGCTGCCCCAAGACCTTTCTGTGATGGGTGGGCAGAGCCCTTCTTCACAAAGACACCTCCACAACCACCTCTCCTCTGCCACGGTCCACCTTGGTGAGAGTTTTAAGGGCATCATTTACCATCCCAGCTGCGCCATCCCAGTCTGTGTTATACACTTTTTATGTGCTTAGCTGGCCCCACATTTGTGTCACCTTCAAATCCATGCCAGCCCTGTGTGAGCTTGCAGCCAATGGGTAAAAACTCTTAAGGTAAGAAAAGAAAGAAAGGAAAAGGTCTTGATTTAAGAGTAAAAGCTCTCATCAAGGTGGGGTGGACACCAGGGCCTTGTTGGACCCTCCTGGGTGCACCCTGCTGGACAATGACCTTTCCCAAATGTACCTAATTGGGCTCCAGCTCTTCTCTTCATCCTCGCTGGGGTTAGAGGCTCCCGCTTACAGGCTCATCTTATAAAATAGAATCATAGCATCCCAGACTGGTTTGGGTTAGAAGGGACCTTAAAGCTCATCCTCTTCCAACCCCCTGCCACAGGCAGGGACACCTTCCACTAGAGCAGGGTGCTCCACGCCCCTGTGTCCAACCTGGCCTTGAACACTGCCAGGGATGGGGCAAGTTTCCAATTAAAACTGGATTTAAGAAAGCTCTCGAACCCCAGAAGTGGAAAGCTCCACATAAGCCAGCTCTGGATGCTGTTGAGTTTTGTAATGCAGGGTGCATTTTGTGGGCTGGATTTGGTTGCCTTTCTAATCCCTGAATTAATTTCTTTCCCTTGTTGCAAGCAGGTAAACCACACACGCTGGTTGTAGGGAGAGCAGCAGAAGAAACCTCACCACTTCTTTCCTTTTGCTGTGGAGGGAAATTGCTCACTGGTATGTGGGTGGCTGAGCGTATACATGACGTAGGGTGACCTTCAAAGAGAGCAAGTAGGGCTTCTGCTTTTGTCTGCCTCCCTACGGTGCTCAGGCTGGATAAAGCAGGTTTTCAGTCTGACTCGCATTAGCAGGGCCCACACATAGGCCTCAGCAGCATTTTCTACAGCTTCCTTGATGGGGACTCTTCTGGATGTGCTCTGCATCATCTGGGATGTTGGGTTTTCTTCCTCTTTTTCATACATTAAGATGAGCAGAGGGATGTACGTAGGTCATCCTCCTGCCCTGGTGGGAAGGAGCAGAACTGCAGAGCTCTACAACCTACTTCATCCCAGGCTGGGGAGAGAGGTGCTGAGACTGAGCACCCCTGCTAGAGGCAGGGCATGGTGCCACCAGGCTCTGGTACCTGCATGGGGCATGGGGTCCTCCTTGGCCCTGAGCTCTGATCTTTGTGCCACATGCCTTGGGCAGCTTGGAACTGGGGCTCTGCTTCACCAGGAGTCCTCTGTGGAAGCTACCAGGGTTCTCCATCTGTGGAGCATCTCTCACTTGCTGCATGTGACATACCGCAAGAGTCTCCTGAAGGGTTTGTGAGCCAGAAAATGCGAAGGCAGCCTCAGAGAAGGTACTGAACACTCCAGGGGGTGTCAGTGGGATGGAGCATGCTGCTGGGCAGCATGAAGGAGCGAGTATAGAGAGGGCTGAAGGGGAAGTGTGGATGCTAGTGCCAATCCTGTTGCTATAAATAAGACGAGTGTCCAACAGCAGAAACAGGTCTTGCAGTCTGCTAGCCACAACCCCCTGCAGTGCTTTGCTAAACATCTGTTTCCTTGCACAGTGGGAGGATGCATTCTCATGCCCAGTGTTGCAGCACTTCTGGAGCACTTAGAGCTGCTGGAGTGAGTCCAGAGGAAGCCATGGAGATGCTGCGAGGGCTGGAGCAGCTCTGCTCTGGAGCCAGGCTGGGAGAGCTGGGCTGGGTCAGCCTGGAGAAGAGAAGGCTCCTGAAGGGGAGACCTTGGAGCAGCTCCAGTGCCTAAAGGGGCTACAGGGAACCTGGAGAGGCAACCTACAAGAAACCTTAGAGCAAGCTGCTCTAGTGGAAGGTGTCTCTGCCTATGGCAGGGGTTGGAACTGGATGAGCTTTAAGGTCCCTTTTAACACAAACCAGTCTGGGATTTTTAAGAGCAGAGAAGCCATTTGTTGTGTCTCATCTCCAGTGGGCATCATCCCTTGAATGATCCCAGTGGGCACACTGTGATGGTTTGCAGCGATGCAGGACAGAGTCCTGGGCCTGTGCATGGACCCAGAGATCTGCCCAAGGGCACAGCCTGTCCCCTGGAGCTGGCAAAGCTCATGCTTCCTGGGAGCAAAGGAGGGATCCTCTGTCACCACCAGTCCTGTGGTGACCTGATTATGTCTGTCTCTGAGAAAATACATCACCCTGCACCACACTCTCCAGCTCTGAGATCGCCTGTGACAGAACAGCGGCAGGATGAGGACACAAAAAGTGCAAAACCAATCTGTGAAGCAGGATGTGAGAGCCGTGACAGCAAAATGCACTACTTAAAGCCTTCCCACACCTTGCAGGAGCCACATAGCAGCACCCACACTGGCTGCAGGGTGCAAAGCCTCTTCTTGTGCTCACACATTTGCTTGTGAGGACATGACCTGGGGCTGTGGTGTTGGGAAAAGCATCCAATGTCGATGCTAGGCTGCTTTCCCCACCCCTGCGCTGTGCCCTGCATTTTGTCTGCATCCAAGAGCCATGGAGATTTAGGGAAGGACCTGCTGTCCCCGGGGTTAGCTTGCCTGCAGCCTCTGCTGCCTTCCCCACTGATGCTTTCAATGGTGTCAGCAGGGTATGTCATGTGTACAGCAGAGAGATGGAGGAGAGGAGCGAGGGTCTCATCCCTTCTCCCAGCTCTTCTCGCAGGCTCCTACGGGTGCAGGGACCTTCTGTGCTGGCGGTGGCACTGCACCAAGCCCCACTCGCGCCATGTCACCGCGCCGCTTCCCTCTTCCCCTCTGAGCCGTCACATCCTGCAGCTGATGGTGGGTGCCGCTATGGGATCCCACAAGGAAGAGGGATGTCCTGGGAGGGGAACCAGGGCGGCCCCCAGCCCTGGTGCTTGCCTGGTGCTGCTGGTGGGCACGCAGGCAGTGCTGCTCTCCCCAGGGCCATGTGTGAGGGTGACGGGGGAGCATGCTGCACCCTCTCTGCTCTGCTTTCCAGTCCTGTGGGGTGGTGAGGAAGGAGTTGTTTGGGGTCTGATACCCTCTCCTCGATAACTGCCTGCAGTTCCGTGCTTAATCCTACCTCCGACACCATTATAGCCCAGGGAAGCTGCCTTCGCAAAGGCTGTGCACAGCAACGGCCACACCATGCCACATGTGGGGGGGACACCATGCTGTGCTCCCAAAGCCCATCTAACCAGCCAGAGGTTAGATCAGGAATTATAACCCCAACCCACTGGAAACACCAGAGCTACCAAAGCACTTTGACGCCTGGATGCTTCCCCCCTCTACAGAAAGAAGGAACAGATGCAAAGAAATGGAGATGCTGTACTTGCCTTGCATCAAGCCCTCTGCTTCGTCCTGTGCTTCAGCTGGTATAGGGATGGTCTCAGCTTCTCGAGCTTGGCTGGGAAAAGCAGAGGGGCATCAGAAGCTTTGCAACGCACCCCAATCCTTCCTTCCTATTTCATACAGTCGGCTGGGGCTGAAAGGAGGAAGTCAGAGCAGTGGGTGTGGGAGGGTGCATTCCCCTCCAAAACCCAACCAAAGCGCTGTGAAATCATCCTGCCCTCCAGTGCTGGGGCTCATCCCCCCCTGAGCTGCACTGGGGGGTCTGGAGCTCTCCTGCTTCACCTTGGACAGGAACCCTACCAAAAACCCCTGGGTTTTGCCCCACTTTTAACCTTTTACCAGCATGGTCCCCCAGTGAGCAAGTAAAGCTGGTAGTAAGGGAAACTGATTCCTTTGGGAGCTGGTTCCTGGGTGCAAAGAAGATGGGGAGCTGGCTCTGCTCAGGCTGTGTCAGGGCTCACTGCCATGGCAGTGAGGTCTCCTCATTTGGCAGAGGATGCTGGCACCCTTCTTGCTGTGGCACAGCTCAGGGCTGTGTGGGGTTTTCTTTAAGCAGCCTTCACATTGTGTTGTGCAGGCTGCAATAACTCCTCCAACACACCTTTACCAACACTTCCCTAGGCAGAGAGGAACCAGCTACTTTAGGAAACGTACAGGATTGTAATTTTGGGTGTTTTTTGAAGATAATGTGCACTTTTTGTTAACTGCTTTTTAGATTCCCCTTCCAGCAGGCTAACATTGAGTGTCCACAATGCACTGTAAGACACCAATGCAGTTTACCGGCTGCTTGCTTTACTTATGGAGCTGGGTTTATCTTTGCAGCAGGCAGAGCATCACAAGTGCTAGCAGTGATTCTGAGCCCTGGTGGATGCCCCGTGGGTTAGAGGCTTTGACAACAGAGTTCTGGCCTGTTTTTAGTGCAGCCAAGGTGCTGGTTGTAGCAAAAGACCATCGTAGCAACTCTTGCAGCAGGATGGGAGTGTTGGAGCAGCTCTTGCCTGGCTGGCATGGCATACAGTGGGGATGGAGCTGAGCACAGCCCTGCCAGGAACCATAGGCTGGTTTGGGTTGGAGGCGTGGCTGCAGCTGGATGCTGCCATAAACCCCTAACCCTGGAGTGGATGAAGCTGGGAAAACTGGTGGGGCTTCCTGCACGTGTTGCTGGTTGCAGGTCTGGGGGAAGGAAATGTGCTCGAGTGAGACGAGCTGTGGTAATTTTCCCTTTTGTATTGCATAAGGTCTTCATCAGGCTGCTCTGTTCAACTGTTTCATCAGGTCTGTCAAAGCACTCTGCTCCCACCAGCCTTGATGGAAGGGGTGGGAGAGCAGGGAGCCTCCTGAGCTGGAGCAGCGGGAGCAGAATGGGTACCACATGGGTTCTTGGGGCCCAAGGCTGAAGCTTGCTGGCGTACTCCCAGTTCTTCCTGAGCTGTTCCTCATGCTGTCTTGCAGCTTTGGCCTTGAATGGATGTCCACAGCAAAGCATTATCCCTAACAGTTCCCATAGGACAATTAAAGCGTTGTGTGTTTTACAATGCCCTGCCTCCAGCATACCAGTGCTTAGCATGATGGGTTAAAGTTATGCATATTTTCTACATTACTACTACATTTACTACTATTAGCCAATAAGTAGTCACTCTTGCACTGCGTCCATGCTTTCACAACCGCACAAGGCACAATGTCCAAGCAGGAGCAAGCCAGGGCTGGAGCAAGCAGCATTAGGATGACTTTCACCCCTTTGTGTGTGTCGAAAGGTGCAGGTAGGGTTGAGGCTGTTTCGTGAGGGGTCTTCACCTGGTCCATCCATGACCGCATGGTCAAACATGTGCTTGGGGCCCACAGGGGCTGGTCATGTCTTTCCTGCTGTTCTAACTATGGAAATAACTTCTGGCGGTGTGTTTCGGGGTTCATTTCTTGTCCTGCCATGCACCTTGGTCTCTGGTTAAGGCTACCAAGAGGCCTCAGCTCCTTCAGGGGCTTACACCAGATCTTAACTGTGTTGTAGAGCCTCTAGGTTTGACCCAACCACACTCAGTGACACCCCCGGCTGTTTGCAGGAGCCACTGGAGGCCTGAAGGTGATTAACCCCCAGACTGCCCATCAAAGCAACTAGTGTCAGTTAAGATGCCACGATTAGGCTTCAGAGTTAACAGCTGCTGGGTGGGTTGGCTGGGGCTGCCACATGTGTGCTTCCTGGCTTCATGGAATGGTGTGGGTTGGAAGGGACCTTAAAGCTCACCCAGTCCCAACCCCTGCCACGGGCAGGGACATCTTCCACTAGAGCAGGGTGCTCCAGCCCGGCCTTGAACCCTGCGGGAGCCCCAAGGCCGCCGGGGCCGCAGCCTCCCGGGTCCCGGTTCCAGCCCTGCCGGCTCGGGGCCGCCCCGCGGCGGGCGGGGCCGCGCTCAGCTCTGCCCGCCTCCTTCCTTCCTCCCGCCGCGCCGCCGCCATGGTGGGGAAGGTCAAGCGCCCGCGGCTGCACCGCGCCGCCCCCCGGCCCTGGCCCGCCAAGGATCCGCTGCCACTGCCCGAGCCCCAGCCCGGCCCCGGCCGCGGCCCCGGCGGCTGGAATGCGGCGGCGGGCAAGGTAACGGGGAGCGGGGCGGTGGCACGTGGGGCCGTGGTATCGCCTGTCACGGTAGATGGGTGCATCCCGGCGGCTGAGGCCGCGGTCCCCCGCCTGCACCGGCAGGGCCGCAGCTCTGTGCGGGCCCTTGAGCTGCTGGAGCCTCGCGGGCGCCCAGGTGTGGCCTCACGGCGTGTCTGCGGGCGCCCGTTGGCCCTGGACACGGTGAAGCGCTGGTGGGAGCTGACAAGGTCTTCACAGGGGCCCGAGTGAAGTGAAATGGTGACACGGGCTTTGGGCAAGGGCCTGTGGGGACCGGCCAAGGGCAATGGCTTTAACCTGCCAGAACAGGGGAGACTGAGATGAGCTCTTAGGCAGAAGCTCTTCCCTGTGAGGGCGCTGGCACAGGGTGCCCAGAGAAGCTGTGGCTGCCCCATCCCTGGCAGTGTTCAAGGCCAGGTTGGACACAGGGGCTTGGAGCACCCTGCTCTAGTGGAAGGTGTCCCTGCCTGTGGCAGGGGTTGGGACTGGGTGAGCTTTAAGGTCCCTTCAACCCACACCATTCTGTGACATTGTTTCCTGAAGCCTGATCTCCTTTTCTTGCTTGGAAAAGTCACCTTACACCCTCAGTGCTGTGCTTGTTGCCTTGAAGCCGCTGTTGGCACTGTGCTGGGCCTCACACCACTTAACACACTTCTCATGGTGATTAAGGACACTGCCGGTCACAGCAGGCAGAGCAAGGGAGCCTGAAGCTTGTGCACCACCAGCGTCCCAGCGTGCTTCTCAGCATCAGCCCTGGTGATGGATGTGCCGTGTGCTGGTACTTACAGCAGCCACCAGCATGCGTTGGGAGTGGAGGGGTCAGACCTGCCTGGCTCATTTTGCACTGGTTCCCTTCAGTTCCAGGTTAGGGCAGGTGGAGATGAGCTGTCAGTTTATACACAGTCATTTATATGCAGTTTATACACAGTCGTTTAGGAGATAGAGGCCATGGCTGGCTTCACCAGCTGTGTTATTAATAACGCAGTTCAAGCTAAAGCTGGTTGCCTCCCCCAGTCTCCCTGCAGCAAGGACACAGAGCAGCAGTAAATGCTTTTTGTGCACCTACAGCTTTCTTTTTAAACAGGGAGGAACAGACTGTGCCATACACAGCTGGTTTTATACCACTCTGAAGTTATGTGTCAGTGCTGGGAGATACTACTAGCTAAAATAATTGATTCCAAGCCAACCAGAGAAGCTACTGCGAAGCTTAGGACTTAGAGAACTATTGCATGCTTAAAGGAGCTAGATGCTGAAGATTTGGTTAAGTTGCTGGTAGTCACTGAATCTGCTTGATGTGCACTGATTTAGGCCCCTAATCTGCTCAGTTGTTGCTTATTTGTATTGTCATGTACCTGTAATAAATCTGGCTTTTCCTAAGGATACCATTCACATTAAGACCAGAATTCACTTGAGTCAGGTGAGCTTGGATTGAGGCAGAAATCTGTTGAGAATAAAACAGTCTGAAGCATGACTTTGTGTGGCTTCCTTCTGTGTGAAAGAGCCTGAAGAGTTCTGGCCAGTGGGGTGACTTACCTACCCCTACCTGCTCAGAGGCACCCGCACCCTCCTATCTGGAAGGTGCTGGGGTTGGGTTTTGTTTTAATGAGCATGTCTTGTGGTGTTTGTACTGACTCCTGCTTCATGTTTCTTTTGGATAAGGACTGGGAATTCTCATCTTCTGGTGTTTTTTCCGGGCTGAAGATTGACCCTGATACTCTTGTCAAGAAGCTTGACTTGGACTCCAGAAGCATCATTTCCTCCAGAACAGGTTTGTCGTTGTATTACGAATGAGTGGTTAAGTTGTGTGCAAGGACACCGAGAACTGTATTCTGCAGTGGCTGTCAGAACTGAACCCAAACCACAGCTCCCTCTGTTCCTGCAGGGGCTTTTCCAACTGGTTTCTGTCTAGGATTGGAGGAAGCAGAATGGCATGTGTGGGGTGGGAAATTAGGGGTCTGGGCCTCAGGGGCTGGGAGGATGGCAGAGCCCAGGCTGTGAGCTGATCTCCAGGCTTGCTCTGCAGCTGCTTCTGCCTCACCAGCAGCTGCCATTCACACTCTGGTTTGCCAGCTAGTTGCTTGTTGTGCATCAACAGTGCTTTACCCCCAGCAGGCTGATTGCCACCTATTTTCTCCTGTCCGTTGCCGTTTCTAGGTCTTCTGGCAGGAGAGTTCAACTCACCAAGGATTACCGGGAGTAAGAGTGGGAATGGTGAGGTGGTGATAGAGGCTATTGTTTTCTAATCCCACAAGGAAATGCTCCCTGCTTAGTGGCAGACAGAGCTTTGAGTCTGAAGCTGGGTTTCCATTTCACCTCAAAATGGAAACTGATGGCACACTAATCTGTCCTGGTGCAGAAGACATGTGGGACTCACAAATACCTTGCTTACAAACTGAATCTCTTCTTTCCATGCAGATTAATACCACTACAGTGACTTTGTTTTCATGTCCAGGGCTACAAAGCAACCCAGTAACCATCTCAAGGCTAGTGGTTACCTGAGCTGCAGTGGCCACAGCCCGTCAGTCACATTTAGTCACAGTGTGAGGGAATGGGAAGGTTGTGTGAGGACGCGTTTGCTGGGGATGCTTGCCCTCTGCACAGAAACCTTTGTGAAATGACTTGTTTTCCAACACTGAGCTCACTGTTTGTACCTCTCCTGGGAAAAGGACATGTGTGCATACATGCGTGCACGCAAACATAGCCATCCCTTTAATTAAATGAGCATGTTGAGGGCTGACAGCCTGCAGTCCCTGTCTTTCACTGCAGGCTGCAGCTGCACAGATCTGCTTTATAAATAGCTCTGTGCCTCTGGTTCCTCTGCAAGTGCTGATGATGCAGATGTGTGGTGCCTGACTACATTTAACCCTCTCTTGAGGCTGCGTGCTGGCTGCCTGCAGTGATGCTGACCCCAATGCTTTGTGCTGCCTTGCACTTTCCAGATGATCAGCTAAAAATAGCTGTTTGTCTGAGGGCCCAAAACTGCAGCTCAACGAGGCAAAAAGTGGTTTGATTTTGTTCTCCAATCTTCCCAAGCTGCTGTGCCCTTTCTTTTTGTATCATTCTGGAGCCATGTGGAGGCCTTTTCATTATGGAAATCAATTCATTTTTTGTGTTAAGTCAGTGAACTGTAACTAGGCTGTGCATACAATAGCAGACACCCTGGAGTTAGAAAAGAGATTCTAGGCAGGCTCTGCTTTGTCTCCTGGGATCCCTGGTCAGCTGAGGGCCTGTTCAGCAGCAAATTCAACTTGACTCCAACCCTCATCCCCACTTTCCTCCCACCCCCATTAGCTTTGTGCACAGGGCAGTAGGGTAGGATTCTCCTACACATTGTTATTTTTAGATTTAATAGCAAGACAAAAAAATGTCTCTCTCCCACTTGCATTTCAAGCTCTGAGAAGGTCAACTTGGCAGACTGTAGGTAGGCTTTATTTCTCTATCTCCTGTGCTTTTCACAGCTGAGGATTTTATTCTGCCCAGGAATGTGTGGCTGTTGAGAAAGCTGGTATCTTTGTCCTCCCTGTGTGTGTGCGTGCACTCCCAGGATTGCTTCACATTATCTAAGGTTACTGGTATCTCTGTTTTGTGTTACAGTCTGGGCTTGTGCTGTGACACTTTAGGGACAGCCAGGAAGACATCAGTGTGGGCTTACAGAGGCTTGCAGGGCATGAAACAAGGGATCAGTTACAGGGGTTGGACCTGACAGGAAACACTCTGGGTTACTCTGCTGGTTGCTGTGGGTTTTTGCTCTTTTATCTCTCCTCCTTAGACCCTGCATCCCTCTGCTTTTGGAGGTGTAGTTCCCAGAAAGCCAGCATCTTACGGCATGCTGGTAATGCTTTCATGGCATTGCAGCACAAAGGTATCTGCACAAGATATTTCTGGGTAAAACATTTGACCATCCTTGTACTATCGTGACATGTTCATTTCCCCACTTGGTCTTTCACATTTTGGCTTTGTGCTTGAACAGGGGGCCCAACTTTTGTCTTGACAGAGCCTGAGCACCAAAGTTATGTGAGCTGGAGTGCCTTCTGCTAACTGTGAAGCTGTCAGATGTGGAGCTGGCCTGGAAGGATGTGTGAGGTTGAGAGATTGCTTATTGCTGGAAAAGTAAGGAAGAATAGGTGGTGACATTGGCTTGTGGCTCCACCTGTCTGCACCTCCTCTTACTGTTTCAGAGAGGATGGTGGCTGGCTGGATCAGTAGAAGAGACCTGGAAAGCCTGCCTGGTCTCCTCAAAGCATGGTGCAGGGACAGCAGTTGCTCCTGGAAGAGGTGGTGGTACAGGGGGAAGAACGAGCCAGGAGCACTTTCTCTCTACCTTTTGTCTCCTTACCTTTCCTCAGTTTTGTAAGTGAGGTTGGCTGTGGTTATTCTGAAGGAAGAGGGAGAAGCATCCTTCTCAAGTTGGAAAGTTTAGCATCTCTAGCAGGGTTAGCATCTTGGTTAACACGAGTGGTTGTGTCTGCCTGCGCAGGTGTGTGCTGGGGCTGAAAGGAGAATGAAGGAGTTCCTTGTTTCGGGAGGATAAGCTGCTGGTGTTGGTTCTTGCCAACATTTTCCTGAGGATTCCTGGTACAGCTAGTGGAGGCAGGGTGCCACACTGGAAGTATCTGCTGCTCTCATGGTAATGGTCTTGTTGCTTCCCTTAGATACGAGGTTGACTCAGTGTGCTTGTTTTGGTTGGGGTGAGCTATCAGCTTAGGCTGTTCTGGCATCAATGGTTCTGGCTGCATGAGAGGGAAAGGATGGAACCGTAATAGAGAAATTAAATTAATATTTGGTGAGGCTTGCATGTGTGATGGTAGGAAGCCAGTGGTCCAAGATGGGAAGTATTTTAATATGGGGAGCTCTGAGCCATCTCATACTGTGAAGAAGACCTGCTGCTCTTCTGCTCTACTTCTTGTCTTTAATCATTAGCTCATCTCAACACCAGATTCCGGATGATTTCCACATGCTAATAGGTTACAAAAGCCAGCAACATCTCACTGTGAACACTGGAGCTAAGTCCAGGAGCTTGCTCAGTGATTGCTTTCCATCAGTGTAGTTTACTTAGTCACTGACGTAATGTAAATCAAATGCTTTGCCATAACCTAATCCATGCAAGGCACTCTGCTACTAGTGTGAGGGAATAAATCTCCTGTGGGTGAGCCTCTGTAGCGTGGGAAGTAAGTGCTTCCAAGTCAGTCAGAAATAATGGTCTGTCTTATGGGGGGGTGTGTGTGTGTTTGTGTTTGCTTTTTTCCACCCTTTTTCTTCCACTTTTTTCCTCCCTGCTTTAGGTTTCCTTCCCCAGTATTTGCCCCTTGAAGCAAAGGCCTGTTCAAACGTGACTCTGGCAAACCAGTTGCCTGGGAATGTCTGGGTTTTTTGGAGCGGATGATGAACCAGTTGTGGAATGGGATGAACAACTAGACTGGCATCTTCCTGCTTTATTTTCAGCTTCTCCAAAAGGGCCCTCTGACAAGATGCATTGTTGAGAAAGCAAAAGAGCAATGGCAGCAAGTGCTACCAGGTCAGAATTGCTTGCAAAACCTTGGCTGGTCACCTTGGTTTCTGAGGTTGTGCCAAGAGTAGCTTTTCCTGCAGATTGCTTTAGCTCCTCCTGTGCTACTGGTGAGCCAGGAAAATGTGATTTGATGCATGGATTAAAGCCATTTGCTGCCTCTGGCCCCAAACCAGTTAAGGGTCCCTAAGGACACCATAAGGTATGTTTAGGTTGGACATAAAGAAGACATTTTTTACAATGAGGGCTGTGAGGCTCTGGCACAGGGTGCCCAGAGAAGCTGTGGCTGCCCCATCCCTGGCAGTGTTTAAGGCCAGGTTGGACACAGGGGCTTGGAGCAACCTGGTGAAGGGTGAAAGGGGGTTTAGGCTAAATGATCTCTGAAGGTCTCTTTCAACCCAGACCACTCTGTGAGTCTGATTCTGTACCAAGCCCGGATCTGCACACGGGGATGTGAAAATAGAGGGGACTTTCAGGTATGCTGTGGTATCTCTGAGTTACCCCTTTGTATCTTGAGAGTTTCATCTTCTGATGGCAGTGCCTTGTAGCATAGGTTCATCTGTCAGTGGCACAGAGAGGAGCAGAGAAGTGAAATTCCTGAGTATCTGACAAAGAAGGAAGTCCCTTTTCCTGCTGAAGAAATGCAGAGACAGGAGAGAATAAATCAGGGTAAGCAGGAACCTGATAGCTTGGAATTGCTGGAGTCTGAAAGCCATGTACAGCCTTGCTTTGCCTTTTTCTTACGTACTCTTGATTTCCTTTTGTTACAAAGCCTTCCTCTTCAGAGTCAATGCTTGTGTCCTTCTGGTCTGCACCTCAGCGTCTGTTCTGGTGTTCCAGATTAGCTGTGTCTGTCACGTATCTGCTTCCTTCTCTTTGGGCTCTGCATCCACTTGTCCAATTCTGTTCTCCTTTTGTAGCCTCAAATGAGAAACAGAAAAGCTGTGGTTGGTTGGTGTCATGGTCCTGCTGTGCACTAACTTCATGGGACATGATTTACTTTTCTGGTTTTCACTTGTAATGGGTGGTGTGCCAGAATCCAGGTGAGACCCTTCCTCTTCAGCATCACTGTTCCTGCAGTGTCTCGACTCAGGGTTGCCACTGCTGTGGATCCACTGCTGTGTTGCTTGAAGAATTGCAGCTCTGACAGGATGCAAATCTTTGTGTTCCATAATTTTAATCCTTTCTGCTCACAGAATGACAGAATCACTGAATGTCTGTTTGTACCCTTTAAGTATTACAGTTCTTCCACTTCTGTCCTCATCCCTGATGATGTTTCTCCACGAAATGCTTCTGTGCAAGTCCTGGAGCTGTGCTGTTGGTAGGGGCAGGTTACTTCTGCTGGGAAGATGTTTGCTGTGTTCCTCTGTGGTACATGGTGTGAGTCTGCCCTCCTGCTGTGTCTAATCCTGGCACTGTCCACCTTCTTTAGGCAGACTTTTAGTGACGTGAACAGAGCAAAGACGTTGGCACCCTTTCTATTGCCTTCATTCTGGGCTTCTCCTTCACCTCCTGGACAGCATGCTGCTTGCCATCCCCTTCAGCTGTGCCTTCCTGGCTATTGTGTAGTGCCTGGCCTTGTGAAGCAGGGGGTTTCTGTTTGGTTTGGGGGTTATTTTGTTTTAATGAACACAACCTTTCTGAATACCGGTTTTAAGCCTTTTTTTCTTTTTGGGGTGTTTTTAAATCAGGTTATGGTGGTCGTTTACCACGTCTGCAGTGTGGAAAGCTGCTGCATCTTCACAATTCCACTGCTGTTGCTTTTCTTCAGCATCTCATTCTGTGCTGGCAGTTGTCATGCGTGTCTTGTGTTTGTTTTAGAGCACCCTGCTCAAGCTGTTCCCCACCGTAACACTCTTCAGATGGAGAGGGGTGCAAATTGATGCTGACAGTGAGCGGCCTGCAAGGAGCAGCTGCAGCATCTCCAATGTGTGTGTAAAATGCGACGTGCTGTGCTAGTCCACAATGACAAGATGTTCCTGCTCCATATGTCTCTGAGCAAAGCTGCCCAGGCTTTGGTCTGTTTGTATTTGGGGAGCATTGAAATGCTTTCCCACAAAGTGGTGTCAGTGAGGTACCTATTGGTGATGCCCTCAGTGGTGTGGCACTGAAATGATTTTAACATAGAATGGTTTGGTTTGGAAGGGACCTTAAAGCTCATCCAGTTCCAACCCCCTGCCATGGGCAGGGACACCTTCCACTAGAGCAGGGTGCTCCAAGCCCCTGTGTCCAACCTGGCTTTGAACACTGCCAGGGATGGGGCAGCCACAGCTTCTCTGCATCTTTTTTAAGATGCTTGAAAATCTCTGTTTGGCAGATGGATGCTGCCCTAAGGAGCGGCTGCTTGAATGGCATTTGAACTGGGATTTCTCATTCTCATGGGTGATGTGGATATCAACATGTCTTTCAAACAGGGCATCCAAGCTCCGTTATCTATCATATCTGAGAAGTTGTGGCAGTCAGGTTAAGGTCCTGCTGATTGGAAAAGGGGAAGTATAGGCCCCTGATTTAAAAAAGGAAACAAGGAAAACCCAGGGAACTACAGTCAGTCTCACCTAAGTGCCTGGGAAGATCATGGAGCAGATCCTCCTGAAAACTATGCTAAGGCACATAGACAATAAAGGAGTGATTGGTGACAGCCAGCATGGCTTCATGAAGGGCAAATCATGCCTGACAAATTTGGTGGCCTTCTACAGTGAGGCCATGGCAGTGGTGGATAAGGGAAGAGCAACTGATGTCATCTACCTGGACTTGTGCAGGGCATTTGACCCTGTCCTGCACTACGTCCTTGTCTCTAAACTGGAGAGGCATGGATTTGACAGGTGGACCACTCAGTGGATAAGGAACTGGCTGGATGGCCGCATGCAAAGAGTTGTGGTCAAGGCTCAATGTCCAAGTGGGGACCAGTGAAAAGTGATGTTCCTCAGGGCCCTGGGGATGCTGCAAGGGCTGGAGCAGCTCTGCTCTGGAGCTGGGCTGAGAGAGCTGGGCTGGGTCAGCCTGGAGAAGAGAAGGCCCCTTAAGAGGACACCTTAGAGCAGCTCCAGTGCCTAAAGCGCCTACAAGAACAAAAGGCTGTAGGTTGCAACAGCTTGCTTGGAGTGGGAATCCTACTGAAAGCCAAAGGCACCCGCGCCTTAAAAATAATGATAATTTCTATTAAAGAAGTAAAAAATCCACACTGCTTAATAACACTTTAACATTTACTGTGCAGTGTGGTGCTGGCTGTGAGAGGAGCTGAATGAAACTCCACTTTAATTAGTCAGTGTAATTAAGTGAAAAGAGCTAAATGAGCGTCTGAAACTTGCACTGCTTCAAGTGCTTTGACTTCCCTTCTGCAGATAGACCATTTCCATGTTGTGAGTGCCTTCTGCCAGCTCATGGGCATCAGTTGTGTTAATATTTCTGGAGTTAATTAACATTTTGTTTCCTTCCCCTTCCTCTAGCTGGGGCTAAGTCCTTCTACTTAAAATTAATGTTTTGTTGTTATGTTTTTAAATGCTCCAATTAGCCAGTGGTCATGGATACTGAGCACTACACAAACACAGGAACGCTTTCCAGAGTGGCCAGAGCTGCCAAGATGTTTGCAATCTGCTCCCGAGAGAGGAGGCTGTTGGTAGTGGGAAGAGCCTGAAATGAGTCTTAAGAGCTTGAACGATGTGTCAGATCCCTGTAATTTCTTATGGTTGGCTTCTGTGGTGGTTGTGTCATGCTCCCCACTAACAATGGTAGAAGGTACGTGCTTGCCCTGGAGCAGCCTTTACACGTGTTTCTCCTTTGTTTCTGGAGAAGGCTCAGGGGGAACCTTATCGCTCCCTACAACTGCCTGACAGGAGGATGGAGCCAGGAGGGGCTGGGCTCTGCTCCCAAGGAACAAGGGATGGGACAAGAGGAAATGGCCTCAAGCTGCACCAGGGGAGGTTTGGATGGAGCTGAGGAACAATTCCTGCACCAGAGGGTGCACAGGCATTGGAACAGGCTGCCCAGGGCAGGGCTGCAGTCACCGTCCCTGCCAGTGCTCACACACCGTGGAGACGAGGCCTCAGTGCCATGGGTCAGTGGTGGCCTTGGCAGTGCTGGGGAATGGTTGGACTGGATGGGCTTAAAGGGCTTTTCCAGCCTGGCTGGTTCTGTGGTTCTATGGCTGTGTCACAGCTGAGTGGGTAAAGAGGAGGAGAGGGCTCACTGAGGAAGTGGGAACTTCTTTGGTGAGGCTTCTGAAGTGTTGCTCTGGGCTTTTCAAAGCCTTCCTGCAGCTCTTATACAAATTCAAGCATGTGGGTTTTAGGTCAAATGGGTCAGTCCATTGTGTCACTGAAGGGCTTGCTGAATTTGGGGTCAGTGTACATCCTGGACTTCCTGGTTAGGTGTGATGTGACATGGCAGTTTGTATGTCATGCTGTGTCTTGCTCTGTGTGATTATGACTCCCAAAGCTTTAAAAGGATACTAATCTAGCCTGGTATTCTGCTAAATCAGTTTTAAATGGTCAGACATCCTTACTTAACACAAAAATAGATCAGCCCTGCTTAGGGGAGTACTGAAGCTGCAGTGTTACAAAAGAGGGTTGTGAACTGAAATCCATGCCTTTGCTGTTCTGATGTTAGAGCTTTGGCATAATCGAGTTATAACATTATAAATGCTACAGAGAGAGAGGGAGGAGGCACAGTTCTGCACTGGTGGCAAAGAGCTGCACCCAGCACGAATCCCAGTCATGAAAACCTCTCATGGGGCATGAGAAGAACAGTTTAACACTGCATGACTTAAGGAACTGAATCCCAAGAGGGATGAAGAACTGCCTGTGGAGAGGGCAGATTGACAGCTCTGGAAGTCAGCGCCCTTCCTTTGTCACCAGCATTGGTACAGAGTTGTGTCAAGCTGTCAAAGGTGTTTCTGAAATATGTGTCCTGGGAGTTTAATATTTAATAGGTGTTCTAGTTAGAAAATTGGTGGAGCCTGGTACAGTGTGGGTGAGATGAGAGGTCTCCTTCTTCTGGGTTGCCCCTTCTGACTTGAGGTGCTTCTGGGGTGCAGGATGAGTCAGCCTCCTCTTTCCTCTGCTGACACCCCTGGGAGTTGCCCATGTGAGGAAGCCTATTTTGCTTGGCTATTTTTTCCAAGGGTTTCTACACTAAGGTTGTCATCTGCATAAATCTGATTTACCAATAGATTAATCTCTGCTAATGTGGGTCTTATCTGGATGACAGGGTGTTTAATGGTAGATCTCCCAGACTAAGTGGGATCTATAGATTTATTCTGTGCAACTTATCCTTTACTGGAATAAAGGTCTAGCTTGCCTAAGGTTTTATTTGTTGTTTAAACTATATTGTCTGTTCATAGGGGCACATGTAAGCCTTCAGTTGCAGCACTGATGGGCCACAGATTGCAGTTGCGAGAAAACATGATATTCTGCTGGAGCTCTTCTTCTCTCAGGCCACCACTGACTGCAATGCACCCCTGAGAAATAGGATGTGGTGCTGGTTCCTGTGCTGAGAGCTGTTTTGCTCAGCACAGGGATCCTCAGGATATAGAGGATCAGAAAGTCTTTGTGAGTAGTTTATGGACAAATGTTTTCTTTATGCTTGGGTCAAAATGTGTGCAGCACCTGAAGATCTGTTTTCCCAGTTCAAAGGTGGTATTATTGATGCTCACATGTGGCATAACTGATAAAGGCATGTAATCTGGGTTTAGCTTTTTAGGCAAGGGGTTTATAGAAAGAAAGTAAGGCTTTAGGGGTCTTTTGTTGGGGTTTTTAATATTGTAGATCTCAATGGACACTGTCTAAGCTAAATGTACAAGAAAGCTGGAGAGAGGGGCTTTGGACAAGGGCCTGTAGGGACAGGCCAAGGGGAATGGCTTTAACCTGCCAGAACAGGGGAGACTGAGATGAGCTCTTAGGCAGAAGCTCTTCCCTGTGAGGGTGCTGAGGCGCTGGCACAGGGTGCCCAGAGAAGCTGTGGCTGCCCCATCCCTGGCAGTGTTCAAGGCCAGGTTGGACACAGGGGCTTGGAGCACCCTGCTCTAGTGGAAGGTGTTCCTGCCCATGGCAGGGGTTGGAACTGGGTGAGCTTTAAGGTCCCTTGAAGACAAACCAGTCTGTGATTTTATGACACTTAAGCAGGTCATTCCTCCATGTTTCTTTTGTACCTCTATACCTATAACAGCATCATGGCCTTCTGTGGCAGTGCAGCGTATGGTCTAACTCTGTACCATGAGGTTACAGAATTTTCTCTGCTAGGTTGGATGAAGAGATCTGACAATGAATAGCTTCCAGACAGACCCAAGCAAGGGACACAGAACTTGAATGCAGCGATCTACTTGGGCGGTAACTTTGGAGGGAGGATAGTCCTTGTGGAAGCTGCAGGCAGGGGTGAGCTGATAAACCTGCTTGTGTCCTGAAGGTGACAGTTAGGAACCTTTTCACTCCTCCCTCTGTTTGGGGAAGGAGAGAACGGAAGAGTAGACAGCCATATACTCTAAGCTCACGAAAGCACGGAGTAGGTCGTGGGTCCATCCAGCTGGTTTTTCTGTATGTTTGCTATGTAGAAGGTGCTGCCTTGCTCCAGTTGTGACTGCATTGCTGACAGCTCTGCAGCAGAAGAGGCCGTGCCTGTAGCAGAACAGAACGTATCTGTTGGAGTGCTCTTTTTCAGATGTTAGATGTGCTCATTAGAGGGCAGCAGCAGAACTCTTCCTTTTTCTAGGTCAGTTCTATATTTTTGAAGGATATTTTTCTGCTCTGCAGGGCACAGAACACAATTTTCCAGTTCCTCCTTCAGTTTTTCCTAGTGCAGTATGTGTATAAGCCAGCGATGCTCACATGAAAGCGTTAGCCAGTATAAAGTAGCAGAGGAGTTAGAGTAAAAACCTGCTTCTTGGAAGCTTGGAATTGTTGCAGGCTCAGACGAAGTGGAGCTCCTCAAAGCTTAAACCACAAATGGCTAGCGCCATATGTGGAAAAGCAGCCAAGTTGCACAGCTAACTTGTTTTTCCCTCAGCCTAATTCTTGTGTGACCTATATGTCCATATGCATCTATTGATTGTTTGCTTTACCCAAGCTGCTGCCGCCACCTTTTTCTGCTTGAAGAAAGTGTTTAAGAACCAGACTTGCTTCATCTGAGAGTAAGCTTTAAATGGGATCTGATAGTACTCTGTATTCTAAATACTAAAAATAATTATGGCCCAATGTTTAAAGGCTCAATGAGGCTGGGATTTGGAGCCCAACATCACAACACTTAAATGCATTATTTATTATGTAACATTGATAGGGAAAGGCTGTAGTGTTGTTTGGTATTGCAGCTTGTGTGTTTCTGGCTCAGCGTGTCCAAATCCTCACTAGGAGCAAATGTCAACAGCGCACAACTTCATTGCAATGTTTTGTACACTGTTGACCTTTCTGGGGGGCGTGGGCTGCTTCCAGGCAGCTGGAATAGCAGGAAAAACTGATTCAGCATTTCCATCATCAGCATCAGCTATTGATTTCCAACAGATGGCTCTGATTTTGCAAGGGCCTCTGTGGAAGTAAAACTTGGAAGAAAATGAGTATTTCAAAAGATGTCCGGATAGGTTTTGTACCTTGCGAACCTTTGGTGAATCCTCCTCTTCCTGAAGCTTCTTGGCCTAGGGCGGTGGAGCATGAGGATTGGCAAGAGGAGATACAACACCTTCTTCTCTTTTCCCGAATGTGTTTGGTGTTATCACATCCTGCATATTTTCACATCTCCCTCTGCCCTACCTGAAGGAGCAGATGTCCCCACATAGGGGCACGTAGCTATAGGTTCCTCAAACGCTGGGGCTCCAGCACAGCAGGGTGTACTTGGCTGCTGCTTTCTGTCCTACGTTATTTTTTAGAATGGCAGTATCCAAGCCTGCAAACCACTAAGATGGAACAGCCTTCTTGATCCTGGCAAACATTCCTGGTGCAGTGGCTTGGATCAGTCCCACCTCCTGGGGAAGTCCAGATTGTGCTTTGAACTTTCACTTTGGGATCCACTGGCAAGCTGGCATTTCTTCGTGTCTTCGCTGCAACACCTCAGTAAAGGAAGGTCCTCATCAGGAAAGGAAAGCTGAACAAAGCCAGAAAAATGTCTCACAGTGCTTGGCAGCTCTTGGTCCATTAGGTAAATTTAATACCTTGTTAGTAGGATAAAAGAGAAGGACGTGGAGCTGTTGGAGCAAGTCCAGAGGAGGCCATGGAGATGCTGCGAGGGCTGGAGCAGCTCTGCTCTGGAGCCAGGCTGAGAGAGCTGGGCTGGGTCAGCCTGGAGAAGAGAAGGCTCCTGAAGGGGAGACCTTAGAGCAGCTCCAGTGCCTAAAGGGGCTACAGGAAACCTGGAGAGGGGCTTTGGACAAGGGCCTGTAGGGACAGGCCAAGGGGAATGGCTTTAACCTGCCAGAACAGGGGAGATTGAGATGAGCTCTTAGGCAGAAGCTCTTCCCTGTGAGGGTGCTGAGGGGCTGGCACAGGGTGCCCAGAGAAGCTGTGGCTGCTCCATCCCTGGCAGTGTTCAAGGCCAGGTTGGACACAGGGGCTTGGAGCACCCTGCTTTAGTAGAAGGTGTCCCTGCCTGTGGCAGGGGGTTGGAAATAGATGAGCTTTAAGGTCCCTTCCAACCTAAACCACTCTGTGATCCTATGTCCTAACACAATATCTTGCTGGGGATGTGGGTGTTCTCAGCAGCTGTATTTTAGGCATGTCGAGCCTCAAAGACTGCTGCTTGGGAGTTGCGGGGTAGGTTTTTTGTTGGAGGAACCCTTTCTTCCCAGGAGTGATGCCAGACTATATTCCCCCGTATGTGTGGGGATACTGAAGCACAGGGAGGTGAGGGGACAGGTAGGTCTCAAGGCTCTGGTTTGGTGCTATAGTTCCAGACCTGATAAGATCAAGGCAATGCTCAGTGTCTGGCAGCTCTGCAAGCTGACAGCAGGGAGTGTCAGAGGAGCGACTACCAGGGTCTGGTCCTTCCCCACCCCTTGTTTACTTCTCCTTGTTCTTGCAACACATCTCATGGCTGCACTGGGTAGATAGGGCTGTGGTTAGAGCGCCCATTTGTGCCAGTGCAGGTGCAGTGTAAGTGCTCTTTGCTGAGGCTTGGTATCGTGTTTGTGCTGCTGGCAGGGCGCAGAGAGCATGAAGTGCAAAGTGATGGAGCCCTGGAGTCACTGAAAACCTGCTTGCTTTAGAAGAGATTCTACCAGGAGAATGTTGTTCCAGGATGTTCCTGTCCTGCAAGTTTTGAATTGAGAAAAGGGGAAGAAGTGAAGGGATGGAGATAAAAAAACAGCTTCTGCATCTCCTGGAGGAGCCCAGATCTTGATTTTTTCATTTTGATTAAGATTTCATCTTCACTGAAGTGAGCCAAATGGGCATATTGGAGCAGAGTGGCTTGCTCTAATTTGAGACTTGTTTGAAAAGAAGGAAATTGCCTTGTGTTCCTGGCAGAGTGGTCAAACCCAGCTTTGGCAGGAGATGAAGAATGCTGTAGGAGGTCTGTAGTGAGGTAATGTTCACTGTGGTCGGTCGAGGGGCTCGGTGAACCTGCAGGATGGTGCCTGTGTGTCCCCAGGAGCCAAGCAGAAGAGGAGCAGGGGACTGGACGTGGGGCTGTCCAGGGATAAAGATGCTGTGGGAGTGTCGTGTGTTGTGTAAGATGGCAGAGCTGGTGATGATATTGGTGCCTCAGGGCTTTTGGGCTCTCTAAAGTGTTTGCTGAAGCAGAAGAGCAGTTGAGATAGCACAAAAGTGTCAGCCACCAGAAATGTCAGAGGCTATAGGAGGAGGTGAAGCCATGTTTGGACCAGTTCCACTTGCAGGGCAGTCTGTGAACCCATGAGGAAGGAAGGAAGGAGCCTTGAGGTGCTTGGGTACCTCCTGGAATGAGTGTTTTCATGGGTTGGGCTCATTGGAGTATGTAATCACCATCACCAGCACAAAAGAAAAGGTAGTTCACAGTGTCACATTGGAATTCTAGACTTAGTAAGACCTTCTCAAGGTTAGAGGGATGTTATGATCATACAGTATTCGTGCAGACGCTGTGTCAACTTTGCCTGTGCTTTAGGGGCTTCTGCTTGGCATCTCCAGTCCTGATCTCGTGGTGTAGCATTTCCTTATGAGTGGTAGTCAGTTTTATAGTGCTTGTTTCTGGTCAGGACAGAACTTGTCAGCTCTTTGAGTTGGGAGAGCTGTGTGCTCCTGATGGGCAGGAGTGGGTATGTGAGTGCAGCAGACACTGACCTTCAGTGGGTGCTTGATACTGGGGCTGAGTTACCTCCACCATAGAATCGCAGACTGGTTTGGTTGGAAAGGACCTTAAGATTATCCATTTCCAACCCCCTGCCATGGGCGTCACATTAGACTGTGTCGCTCAAGGCTCTGTCCAGTCTGTCCTTGAACATCATAGGCCAGAGGAGCATGGATTACATGCCTTGTGCTTCCCCAGGTGATTATTTGTCTAGCTCCATTCTTCAGATGCCTTCCAGTTTTAAAATCTGCTCTTTGTGCTGCAGAAAGAGGGTTAGACCAGGCAGAGAGGCTCCAGCAGCGTTCTGCATTGCTGATCCTGTGTGCTGGTTGTTGCCCAACTACGTGCAGGCAAAGCTAAACAGTGAGCTGGGGCTGGAGGTCAAATACGTGTCACAAACAATTTGGAAGGCTTTCCTGGGTGTCTCCTTCTTACTTTATGTTAGCGTTGCAGTCCCCTGTGCATGCAGCAGTTTATAAAGCCACTTAGAATGCAAATGTTGTTGGAACCGACTGATTTTGACTGGGGTTGAGCTAGTAATTCTTTGATTATGTAAATAATAAGTCTGCTGGCATTATCCAGTCTGAGTTGTTGAGCTCTTTTCGATGTCTAAATCTAAATGATCTTGTATGTGTTGACTGAGCGGGCTATTGGGTAAAGGAAGTGAATGTGATTACATTTAACGCGTGGCTCTTCAGTGCTATTAGATGCGGGCGGACTTGCTGGTGCTTCTGAACTGTTAGGTGTTGGGGTTTCCTGGAGTGCAAGAGCTGCAGATGGTGGGATTAACTCCTTGACGTAGGGCTGTGCAATAGATGGGAGGGCATGGGGAGGGGGAGGGCGCCACATTAATCTGCCACAGAGACTTAAAAGCCAAAGGCGAGCTCTGACGTGATTAGTTTTTTCATTTCCCTATCAATGCACGGAGTGTTGGGAGTGGGGAAACAAACCCGCACCGTAGGGATCCTGAGAGCAGGCATGCTAAAGAATCCAAGGAAATCTGCCAGGAAAGGGGAATTAATCAACAGTTAGAATAACCTAGTGGAAATTTTGCCTAACGAGCTTTGAGTAAGTTCCAGAGTAATTACTTCAGGAAAGCTCAGGCTGGAGCAGCAAAGAAGTGTCTCTGGAAACTCTGCTCCTGCATTGCCTGAGTACTTCTGGCTCCGAATATGTAGGAGGTGATGCCAGAGTTCGCTGACCTTCTTTAGCACATGTGCCTCACCTCAAAGGAAAAGCCATTCTCCAGACTGGATATCTGAGCTCCTAACAGTGTCTGTAGTGAAATGCAGTCCCTTCAGAGCATCTGTGTTTATCTGTAGATGAGTTTTTCAGCATTGATGGTAAAGGCATGGAATGTGAGCAGTGATTAAATGGATCTGAGCTGTCTTGCCTGGAAGAGGTGATGGTCTGGAAAAAGTGATGCTGGTGAAGTTTAGTAAAGCGTGATTGCCACAGAGCTGAGGAGATACTAGACCTGTTCCCAGTCCCTATCTTCTAGTGAGATAAGTGAAAGAAATCAAACTAGGAGATGCTAGGTTAAGGATGGGAAAATATCCTTTAAGGAAAAGGCAGTTAAGTTTTAGGGCTTCATGCACTGAGGTGTTCTGAATTTCTGGTACCCACGTGGGCTTCAAAGCAGCTGGTCAGATACCCAAAACAAAAATACACTAGGGATACTATATGTGCGCCAGCTCTATACTTGGGCATTCATTGCTGACCCCGTGGGATACGTGGTAGAGGCTTGCAGGAAGCTTTGGTCAGGCTTAGTATGTTCTTAGCCCAGTGATACTATTTACTGGTGGTGAAGCTGGACACCAAAGCTTGAGTCCTCAAAGTGCCTCTGTTAAAGCTCTATGAGGGTTTTGTGTGTAGCTTCTGCTGATGCTTGGCAGGAGCAGTGCTTGCTCACCGGAGAGAGCAAAAGGCAAGGAGGGGGTGGTCCAAGGCTGTTCCAAGAGAACATTATGTTAGGCTGGCTGAATCCCTCGTGCATGTCACATCTTTGATGGGGCATTGGAACAGGCTGCCCAAGGCAGTGCTGGAGTCACCATCCCTGGAAGTGTTCATAAACCATGTAGATGAGCTCTCAGTGCCATGGGTTAGTGGTGGCCTTGGCAGTGCTGGGGAATGGTTTGGGCTTGATGAGCTTAAAGCTCTTTTCCAGCCTGGTTGGTTCTGTGATTCTATGATCATGGGGTTTCTCTTGTGTTTGCAACCCTGGCTTGCAGTTGCAGGTGATGTTCTGTCTCCTAATTCATGCAGATGCTTTAATCACCTCTATTGCATAACTGGTGAGCTGGGTTTGTCATGCTGCAGAGGGGACTTTTCTTACTGAAACACATGGGCTGCAAGTCTTGATTTACTTGTATGCCTGTCAATCTCTGGGAGCCTTGCAAAAAGGGGGAGGTATTCCAGTGAAAACCACCAAAAGAATGGAGGCTTTCTGGAAACGTGCAAGAGGGATTTTGGAGGCTTTTCCTGCATTCATCTGTTCTGCTAGTTAGGCTTTGCAGTAATGCCTGAAAGAGGCATGTAGCCACACACGTCACAGCAGCAATACTCGTCACCCTGTGTGCTGCAAAGGATCCTGATGTTTCCCCCAACCCAGCAGCTCCAGTGGTTCTTTTGTGTCTCCTGAAGCTGTGGACACCTACAGCTGGGGATGGAGCCAGGGGGATGCCAGTGGCACTAAACAGTGCCAAATCTTATTGTTTCTCTCCTGATCCCAGTCCCAAATACATTCATGCAGCAGTTCTGCCCTGTGGCTGTTTTAGCATAAAGTTATTTGTAGTGCAATTTAAAAACTGAAATGAAAATGTTAAGAATCTGACCCTGCATAGTTGCCTTTAACACAAATCTGTGGCAGACCTGCTGGAATTGAGAGGAGCTGAGTAAAATACTGCAGGGGTACAAGCTGAGCTTTGGGGGGTTTTGTCCTTTCTGTCTGTAGTGCTCTTGTAACTGACTGAAAACTGCTAAATCCTCCCAGTCTGTTTCACAGTCATTAGTCTGTACTTACTTTCTTCTCTCCTGCTCTTCCTCCTGGCCTTTGGATCTACCATGGAATTAACTGGTGACAAAAAAAAGAAGAGGGAAAGAAATTTATCCACTGCATATGGCAGGAGATTGCTGGCAGTGCTGTCTCACGTTAGGTACAGATATGTGACACACAGCCTTTCTGTAAGGTAGAATCACAGACTCAACCAGGCTGGAAAAGCCCTTTAAGCTCATCCAGTCCAACCATTCCCCAGCACTGCCAAGGCCACCACTGACCCATGGCACTGAGGCCTCGTCTCCACGGTGTGTGAGCACTTGCAGGGACAGTGACTTCAGCCCTGCCCTGGGCAGCCTGTTCCAATGCCTGAGCACCCTCTGGGGCAGGAATTGTTCCTCAGCTCCATCTAAACCTGCCCTGGTGCAGCTTGAGGCCGTTTCCTCTTGTCTTGTTCCTTGGGAGCAGAGCCCAGCCCCTCCTGGCTCCATCCTCCTGTCAGGCAGTTGTAGGGAGCGATAAGGTCCCCCCTGAGCCTTCTCTTCTCCAGACTGAACCCCCCAGGTCCCTCAGCTGTTCCCCATCACACTTGTGCTCCAGGCCCTGCACCAGCTCCATTGCCCTTCTCTGGACCTGCTCCAGCACCTCAATGTCTCTCTTGCAGTGAGAGGCCCAGATCTGAGGCATCTCCTCCATGCTTCTTGTTTCCAGATAGGGTGTGCAGGTTTTGTCAGGAAAATAAGGCCTACAGCCAGGACTGGAAACATCAGGTACTGGGGAGGAGAGAAGAAATTACGGTTAAACAAGCAAACAGGGCAAGCATATAGCAGACAATAGAAATGCTGACTCTGCTGGCCTGGAAGGAGCTGTTTGGAGACCCGGTGGGAAGCAGAGGCAGTTATCAGTTGGAAAGAGCAGGGACAGGTTGGATTAACGAGGGCAGCATTGAAAGGCAAAACTCATCACCAGTTAATCACGCACCACCTGAAAGAAAACAAGGTGGGGCAGTTCCTCATTGCTGTTCAGTCTCACCCAGGATCAGGCATTGGGGTAAGAACTTCCTGCGTCTTTGTGCCAGCAAGGGATGTGCTTGGTTAACCTCTCTTCCTGGAGCCTGGAGCTTTGCTGTCCTGGGCTTGTGATGGTGGGAAGCACAGCAATGTGTTCAGTGCTTCAAGGAGAGGTTAGTACAAGCTGCTGTGATGAGAGATTCCCACTCTACAGTGTGTGCCAGGACTGTGCAGCAGGTCAGGTCTGGTTAAACTTCAGACTTCAGTCTGTCAGGGTGATGGTTCCCCACATACGGCCTTGCTCCGTCTCCCCACCACCAAGCTGGAGGCAGGGGATGTCGTTCAGTGTCACTGTGCCTGTGCTGCTGCTCTTTCCTAGCTGAATTCATCACGAACTCCCAGTGTTACGTGAGGTTACGCAGCACTGCGGTTCAGCCCATCCCAGAAAAGACTGGAAGGCTCTGAGGCTGCCTGGGCTGGTTAACAGTGGTGGATATTAAATGGTCCTCTTGGATCATATGGTCTTCTGCCTGAACCCTCACAGCTGCTCCTAAAGCAGACTATAGAGTTTTTAGGCCTCTCCTGTGCTTCTCTTCCCATTCTGTTTATTGGCTTATTCCACAGTTCAAGCTGTATCTATTTATTCCTTGTGAAATTCCCATGTGCACATCCCAAGGGAAATTTGTACCATGCTCAAGTCTAATTTAGTAGCCTTGTGCTCCTCTCTGGCTATGTACTCTGGGCCAAACTGGGCAGTGGGGTGGCTGATGCTGTCCCAGTGATTTTACGTGTATCCTGCACTCTGTATGTGCCTGGGGCCAGTTCTGAATTGGATGGTTTGTCCTGTTAGAGTGCCAGTGTACTGACATACCAGAAGGAAGGAGCCCATTGCTGCCATCTGGGTGGCCTGATCTCCTACCAGCATCTTCTGGGTACCAGTACCTTCTGGGTACTGAGAGGGCAGTGTTGACATCCCAGTACCCCTACAGTGAATAGGAAAAGAAGAGGCTGCACCCAGCTGATAAATCTGTAGCTGGAAACATTAAAGGAGAAGGTGAAACTGAGGAGGAAGAAAGCTATTTCAGGCTATTGATGAGCTGGTGTTGAAGCAGATCAAAACCTGCCACTTTGATGTTGACCCCAAAGCTGTTTATGAAGCCACTTCTGCTGTGCACTCGCAGGCTGCTATCAGGGTGGGAATTGGTGCTGCTGTGTTTGATGGTGAGGTTTGTTTCTTCCCCCCCTTGTCTGATGGTGAGGAGGACACATTTCTGTGGTTCCAGGGCCTGGGCTTCTGGCAGCATGCAGAGAGCAGAGGGGAGAACTGCGCTCTGCCTTACAACAGATGTACTCATGTCGCAGCAGCTCATCTTAGAGAAACTGAGGCACAAGGCAGTAGTATTCCCAGATTGCAGCCCTTCATCCCTTTTCTTAGTGTGAATTCTGTAGATCATTGAGGGTTTTCTGGTCTGGGCTCTGTGAAGGAAACTTGAAAACAAACCAAAATCTCCACTCATCAAGCTCTGTACTTGGTTTCCAGCTGCTGGAATTCCCCCGTTAGGTCTTTATGCCAGAGGCATGAAGCAATGATTTTCAGGTTTCTCTTGTTTCTCAGGGTTTGGTTGGTGTTGTGACTTCTGAACCTCTTACTGTGACAAGGTCTTCCCCACTTTCCCAAGTAGCTTGGTATATAGTTGGTGTACCTTGTCAGAATGAAAGGGTAGCCAAGGTGGGCAATTCCTCAGGGAAAAACCTGGGGAATATAGCAGTACTTTCCTCAAAATGCTTAGATGAGCACTTAAAGCTTCCAGTGCCTAATAACTATTACAAACCACAAACTAGTGAGATGAAGAACTATGAGGCTGTAGCTACCAATAGTGCCAAATCCTTGGAGCACCTCTGTTCTTCCAGCCCCAAAAGGTTCCGCAGGCATTCCCTCTGCCCTTGCTTTTGAGCCCATCTGGGGGACTTGGAGTGCTTGTGTGCTCTTTCATGTCAGGCTGGAATAAAGACAACACTTGGCCTAGAGATCTGTTGCTACTGATAAATGCTGTTGCTACTGATAAATGTTAACTTCTGTTTAAAATAGATGATGGGCACTTTAGGGCTGAAGTCTGCAGATCAGTGTGACTGTCTCCAACACCTTGCTACTGCTGAAGAGGAGGAAGCCTGCTTCCTCCTCCCTGTCCTCCTGACCCTGTGTGCTCCTGATTTGGTTGGGCTCACTGAGCTAGTGGAAAACTAACCTGGATGGCAGTGAGTGAAGTTTTCCTCCTGGAGCTGTGCACCAGAGCTGGGGCAGGAGGCTGTGGGGCAGGCATGGTGGAAAGATGCTGCTCTTGCAACAACAAGCTCTTAGGTAAGCTAAGCTTAACATGACGTCTGGCTTGCCCAAACCCTGAGCTGCTCTGTGCTGGCATCTGCCTGCTGTTGTCTCTGTGCCAAGTTTCCAGATGTGATATGTAGATAATGCTGCTGGTATGGATACTGCTCCACTTACTTTGCATGTCGATCTTTCCAGAAGAAGCAGCCCTGTCTGTGTCATTAGCTGACAAGTCGATTACAATTGATTTAGGTTTTTTTCCCTCTAGTTCCATTAGAGACAAGCAATTCAATATTGCATTCAGCATTCCCTGGAGCAAGTCAGCACCTTCCAGACCTCTTCCCTGCTCATCAAACCACACCCAAGCATCCTACCAGCATCACAGTAGAGCTTGAGGAATATGTCTGCACAGGCAGTCTCCTCTTATCATAGAATCAAGGAATGGTTTGGCTTGGAAGGGGCCTTAAAGCTCATCCAGTTCCAACCCCCTGGCACGGGCAGGGACACCTTCCACTAGAGCAGGGTGCTCCAAGCCCCTGTGTCCAACCTGGCCTTGGATGTTTAATGTACATGAATGTAGATGCACTCTTCTTCATAGACTTGCTGGAGACTTAAGTTATCTCTCTTCCATCTGCATTAGAAGGGAGTTATTCTGAGAATGTGAATACAAAGCCTTTGTGCAGAAGCAGCTGCTCTCGCTGTGCTGATGGGTGTTTGCTGATGGATGGGAGCAGTCCCTTTAACGGTAGGTGGGGTGTTGGCACAGGGAGACCTTGGAGTGGTGTGCTGGAACTGTTGCCTGTGCAGGCTTGTAGTGTAAGAGGCTGCTGGTTTGCCAAGAAGGCAGATTTACTGAAGGAGAGTTTATTAAGCTATGTCAAGGCTCCTTGTGCATAGTGTAGCAGAGGCTGAGGACTGCATAACCTTAGGTGTGGCTGACTGCACTTCAGGCTTTTTGGCTGTTGCCTGACATGTTTTTCTGGAGCATGTGTTTTGGTGGAATCCCAGCTTGATTGTAGATGCTGAAGCAGGGAAGTCTTCTGAGGGGGAAGGCAGAGGGAGGGACATTTCAGCTTCTTTGTCACCCCTCTGCTACTGTGCTCTGAACTTGATGGGCCATGTGGCAAGGTGGTCTTTCCTACTGACTGAGCATCCTCTAGGCTGCTTCCTGGGAAGCAGCCTTGTTGTAAAGGCATCCCAAAATAGCTGCTTGCCATGGAGAGTCAAAGGAATGCATTCAATCAAGGCCATCCAGCAAATCCCTTTACTCAGGATAATGTTGACAGGGGCTCAAGGGCTCTCCAACTGGAAGACAATGCATACTTCAGACGCTGATACAGGAAATCTGCTAGGGAGAGGCAGGGAAGCTGTTAGCCTGGAGCAACACTTGTGTGGGTCTTCAGGCGCTTTCCTAAGATTTATCCCAGTTTCACACATGTGTTTCCTTTGTGTCCTTGTATTTCTGAATGCCTGTGAAGCACACAGGGCTTCAGGAAGACATTTTGGGCAGCCTTCTAGTTCATGCAATTTCAAGTCCTTGTTGCCATTGAAATAGTGGCTGTCACAGGGAATGGTGGGATGCAGTGGTCAGGCTTGGACATTACTTTTGTATTTGCTGTTTAAAGAGTAATAGGCTTGGATTTTTCTGCAAAGCACTGATTTGATGAGCAGGGTTGTTTCTGAAAGGGAAGGCCATAGAATCCAAGACTTGTTTGGGTTGGAAGGGACCTTAAAGCTCATCCAGTTCCAACCCCTGCCACAGGCAGGGACACCTTCCACTAGAGCAGGGTGCTCCAAGCCCCTGTGTCCAACCTGGCTTTGAACACTGCCAGGGATGGGGCAGCCACAGCTTCTCTGGGCACCCTGTGCCAGCGCCTCAGCACCCTCACAGGGAAGATAATGGGGTGAAGTACTTGATACCTCTTTAGCAAACTAGAGACTGAAGAGGTAATGGTGAGGGGGAATACTCTCATCTCCCAGCTCTTCTCTGCCTTCTGCTGTGCCTCTGAATCCTCATTCCTTCTCCACTGATGAGAGTTTGCCCAATCTGTTCCTCGTGTCCCCCATGGAGAAGAGAATGTTGAGGGAGCAGCCTCTTCATGTGAGTGGGCTATGAACAGAAATGATCCTCCTGCCTTCCTGAAAACACCTCTCTCCCTGCCTACCCTGGGGGGCTTCCTGTGTGCTTTGGGTTTGCTGTGACACCAGTGGCCTGGCAGCCCTGCCCTTGTCTGTTGGAAGACAAACCTCACTCTGCTCTTAATGGTGACTTGAAGATGTGCAGCTTCCCTTAACAGCCTTGTCTCTGCCTCTTCCCTAGCTGTTCCTGCTTCCCCCCTCTCTGTGCAACAGCTTCACCCTCATCATTTGAAACTATCATTTCAGCAGTTTTGACATTCATCTCTTGACCTTCACGGCTCAGTTCTTTCTCCTTCACTGTGAAGACATCTGTGATGTGTTCTGTTCTCTCCATGCGGCGTGTGCTGCTGCTGAAACTCCTGTACACGTCCTAGTTACTGCTGTTCTGGGGATGGCTTTGTTTTGACCCTGATGTTGTTGTATTGCCTGAAATTATAATTAAGTATTGATCACAGTGCACTCGGCAGTCAACTTAGTTAATATATTAATTACATGTAACAGTAATTCCAGTGATGGCTGTTACCTCCTAGTGTAAGTAGCATCATGTGTGCGTTGAGAGGAAGGGCACAGAGAGACCTTGGGATGGAAAAGCTGTGTTTGCCTTTGGTTTTGCCTTTTTATAGTTGGAAGTCCCTTGGCTAGTGGTAGTCTGGGCATTGCTGGTTTGCTGTTCCTGTTGTTTATTGCCTGTTTCTGCTACTTATTGTCTGCTGGTCATAAATTTCCAGAAGAAGCCTTACACCACCTCAGTGGTTCCTGGTAAATCCTCTCATCTGTTGGAAGCCAGGCTGCAGTACTTCCAGTTAACATCCCGCCTTCTGGGGGCTGCCTGAAAAATGCCAGCATCTCCCTTTCTCAGACAGAACAAGTGTCTGTCAGTAGTACTAGAAGTGCTGAGCCTTGGGATTCTTCCTGCCTCTTTTCCTTTATCTTCATCCAAGGAAAGATCTGGCCACAGTTCTTCCTACTGACTGCATCCCTGCCTTGTCAGGCAGTTGAGGTGGAGGCTCCTGCAGGCACGTGTTTCACCAAGTCATACTGGGATGTGGTCCCATTGCCCATCCTGACCCATTTCAGCTGAAAGAAATAATTTCAGATTATATTGTGTGACTGCATCACTCCCATGTCCTGCTTTTCCCAGCTGTTGGAGGGAAAATGGCTTTAGATGTTAAACCCGGAGCAAGGTGTCATGGTGTAATCCCAGCCAGCAATTAAGTTCCACACTCCTCCCTTCCTCCTTCAGTGGGATGGAGGGGACAATTGGAAAGAAAGGTAAAACCTATGGGTTGAGGTAAGAACAGTTTAATAATTGATATGAAGTAATATAATAATAATAGTAGTAGTACTGAAAAGAGAGACAACAAAAAGAAAGAGAAATAAGACCCAAGACAGACAAGTGTGTTATCAACATTATTCTTAGACTAAATCCAAAACACACAGCACTGTACCAGCTACTAGGGAGGAAATTAACTCTACCCCAGCCAAAACCAGGACACAAGGAACTGAGGAAAACTCAGTGTTTCTACCAGCAAACTACTGAATCCATGAAATACAGTACCTGGAGATGCTGAGGGGAAGATGGGTCTCCAGCAGCAGCTCCACAACTTGTTCTAGGATGTTCTAGACAACCTTCGGTGCACGGCTGGGCTGCTGCCAGTGCTGCAGCGGCCCCTGACAGTGACATAGCTGTCTGCCTCAGACGTCTCGCATTCTGTGCCTTTGCAGTTCCTCTGAGCATCTTTAAATACTTTAGTTTTTCCCTCTCTTGTCTTGTCTGCCCTTTCTCCCCCTCTAGCACCCCATCAGGCCATGGTGTTGGCACTGAGGGAAATGCAGCAGAAAATACAGAGCAGCACAGTTCTCTGCTGTGTGTTTTGAGGAGAAATACCTGTGGTTAAAACACAGGTGTAGTGAGCATGAATATGGATAAATGTCAGTTATGTCCAAATCTCCCATGCACCAGTTGCAGGAGCTACAGAACTGTGTGGGGTGGCTTCAGCTCTGTACAAATGTTCAATGGTAAGATCAGTATTTTGGATAGAACAAGTCTTTTGTCTGCAGTCCCGTTAAAGGAGCTCTTCAGAAACTAGGGACTGAAGTGAAGAAATCCAGGTGGGAAGAAATCTGCCTGTTAAGCCTACGGAAGGAGTTGGCGACTGGTTTGCAGGATCACCACTAAATCGTTGCATTGAGAATGTAATAACAAGTGAGCAGAGCAGGCTCTTCTGAGGAGCTCAAAGAGCATGTGTGGAGTGATAGGTAAGAATATACATGTAAGAGAAATGCCAGGTACCAAAACAAGTGCAAATTACAGGAACCAGTGGCAGAAAATGGAAAACTTCCCTAGAGAATGCCCATTTAATTGCCTGGTAGCTAATATACAGCTCAAAGAGAAGGACATTAAGGTAGATTAATTTTTCCTGGCATTTTGCATAAATGACAAGCGCCAGGTAAAATCAAATAATGTACCGCTTGCAGTTCTAGAGCTTTCACTGTGTCACACTGCAGAAGGTATTGAACTTGTCCAAGGACAGTGTAGGCAAAGGCAATCTTAAGAGCAGGAATGGAAAGGATATTTGGAGGGAAATCTCTAAAATAGAAACCTGCAAGGCACTGTCAAAAAGCATAGGGATGTTTCACTAGTCTGTCTCCCTTAGTAAGCCCTGAGGAGAGAATCTGCCCCTTGATAAATATGAATTACTTCTGGGGTCAGAATAAATCTCATTCTAGATATTTGTTGCTGTTCAAGCTTTTTATGGGGTTTTATATTTGATTCTTCCCACTGCTCCCCATTGAAACTGCAATATCCACACAAACATCTCTTGTGTATGGATCTGTTGCTAAAATACATATTTTCATCCTCTGTGGAAGGGGCTTTGCTGACTGTCCAGGCTGTGTTGTTGTGCTGCAGACTCCCTGGGGTCTGCTGTGGTGGTCCCCCTTTGTTGTGGCTGTGGCTTTGTACAGTACTTGCTGCAGGTTGTAGACAGCTCAGAACGACACCTCCGCATGCCCCCAGTGCTTTGTGGTTTTGGGTTGTGATGGCAAACCCATGAGTCATTATTGCCTTATAGATGTGTGCTGAAGGAACCTGGTTGCCAAGGTGACTTCAGATTCTGGTTTGGCAAGGGCAGGTATTTTCTGACAAGGGAGCCACAGATCTGTGTGCTTTCCCTGCTGCACGGAAACTGAGGGTGGGCTCACAGAGGAATCATCATAGAATCCCAGACTGGATTGGGTTGGAAGCTCATCCAGTTCCAACCCCCTGCTGTGTTTTTACAAACGTGGGTGGGGACAGGCCAAGGGGAATGGCTTTAACCTGCCAGAACAGGGGAGACTGAGATGAGCTCTTAGGCAGAAGCTCTTCCCTGTGAGGGTGCTGAGGCGCTGGCACAGGGTGCCCAGAGAAGCTGTGGCTGCCCCATCCCTGGCAGTGTTCAAGGCCAGGTTGGACACAGGGGCTTGGAGCACCCTGCTCCAGTGGAAGGTGTCCCTGCCCGTGGCAGGGGGTTGGGACTGGGTGAGCTTTAAGGTCCCTTCCAACCCAAAGCATTCCATCATTCTGTGATTCTATGAGAAGAGCATAATAATGAGGCTGCTTTCAATCCTGGCTCACTCTCTGACTGACCTGGGCTACAAATGCATGGGCTGCTGTAAAGTTCTTCATACCCCAAGCTTCTGTGCTACTTCCCAGAAACTGTGTGAGTGCTGGCTGAAAGGAGGAGGAGGAACAGCAGCTTGCTGGGCTTCCATGGCAACAGAGGAAGCCACTTTACCTGTGTAGTAATATTTAATTGCAGTGTACAACTCACCAGCTTTCCAGCCTGAGCACTGGCAGAGATGCACTTGTTCATGTTCCTTAAGGAATATCTTAAGCAGATTAGACTTGTGTCCCTTAGGTTGAAGGAGGGAAATGCAGTGCGGGTCCAGGCTCCCCTGGTGCTGCCTCAAGCAGCATTTGGCCTGAGCTCCACTGTCTTGTGCTGCTTCTGCGTGGATGATGAAAGCCAAGCAAGCCTGGTTGGTTCTGCTCTCTCAGGTGCCTCAGGCCGTGAAATCACCCTCAGAAACTGGCTGATGGGTTTCTGTGCTAGGAGTAGCAAGGCAGGAGGTTAGAGATGGTTGGGTTTCTTGATTGAGTGTGGAAAAAACAAGGCTATGCTGCAGACCTACATCTCCTTGGATCAGCTTGATTGCAAGAAGGCTTTGCAATTCACTCTGCCTCACATGCAGATATAGCGAATCCTTATCTTCTGTGGCTGTTCCCTGTGTAATTTGCTGTGATCAGAGAAGTGTGTGCAGGAAGGACAAGAATGGCTTGTGGTGAAACAGAAAGAAATCTCATGAACTGAGCTGTTCTGATGGTCTCAGATGTGCTTTGCCCTGCTCCCTTTACTTTGCTCCCAGGTTTCCATTAGTGCCTTTCCTGCATTACCTCCATCCTGCTTCTCTTCTGTTTGGCCTGGGTGACCAGTTGCAGCAGCAGCACTTACTGAGAGCTGCTGCTGGGCATACAATTCACTGTGGTGACAGGTACTTAAACTGTTTATGGGGCTGCACAGAAAGCAAGTACATGCCAGAGGAAGCAAAGAAGAAGTCAACCTTTTCAAATGTGCCATTCCTTGACAAATAAGGATATCTTAACTTGTGCTGTGGGACTTGAAGATACTTTTGGAGGACATCTTGCTGCTTTGTTGGAAGAAATGTACACACACTTGTTGCATGTACATCACCCTGCTTTTTGTTACTCCCTGTGGACATGAAAAAGGGTAAGGGGAATTGAAATGGCTTTTCTTCAAAGCAAACTTCAAAGCTGGAAACCCTTGTTTCTTATACCTGGTCTTACCTAGTCCCTGACACGGCATGTGTTTCCCAGGGCATCTGTCTATGGGTGAGCTTTTCTGCCTTTGTTTGGTGGGGTTTGAAGTATTACAGCTCAGGGAGTGCTGAGGACTGTTTTGTTTTTCTGGGTGCAGAGAAGATACGAAGGGAAGTAAGTTAAAAGTAATCCAGCATCTTTTGCAAAGCTGTGTTGAGTTCAGGCAGAAGCTGACCTGGCTGGCTGGTGAGGATGCACTACTGGGGGTGCTCTTTCTTGCAAGTGATGTGGAGCTCCTGCACTGGTGCAGTAACATCCTCAGCAGTTGCACCTTTTGCCAGCAGGTGTTTTTCTCTGAGCAGGGAAGCATTTGAGGAAGATGTAAGCAACTTTCTTCAGTGGAAGAACAGCAAGGGAGTACTGCCCAGTCTGCTGAGCACAGAGGTTGGTTTGGCTGTTGCTTGTAGTCATCCCAGACTCCCAGAGAAAGGACAGCCAAATATGCAAGTGGCAGGAAGAAAGGGTGATGAGTGGTATCCTCTACGTTATGTAGGCAGAACTACGTATCTGCAATGTAATGAGGACAAATCAGTTTAAAGGTAAAACTATACCAGAAAGGGTACTTTGTGCATGCAGAGTTTCAAGAGCTCTAGTGGATGTCAAATGGTTCGTCCGCTTGGGTTTGCTTAAAGCCAGGTTTACTGAAAGATGAGTTCAGTGCTTGGTTCACGTTGTCTGCTGTAGGCAAGTCCTCTTGTAGGTGCCAGCCAACATTCCTACAGCTCCTTTGTCTCCTGTGGCTCCTAATGCTTGTCTGGACAGGAAGGGGAAAAGTAGCGTGGAGTGTCTGATATCAGACAGTGGTACTGTCTGTCTGGTATCCTGTGTTTCATTCTCCCTCTTCAGTCTCACCACTACCCAGTGACTCAGCAGGATGTGCTAATAGTAGATGCACAATTTCTTGTCACTTTTTATACTAAACTTTCTAAAACCAGCAAAATGTATGTGAAAAAAGCATTTTGATGTCCTGGACTGGGGATGGGTCTGACCTAATTTGCTCTCCTCCAGTGTGTTAGCAGCAGGACGGAGGTAATACACGAAAAGCACTAATGGAAATGCAGAAACAAAATGAAACAGGACGTGGTTGTCCTGCTGTCACCAGTTAATGTTTCTCCCCTAAGAAGGCTGCATGTACAGAAACCATAGTGGGGTATTTCTCCCTCTGACCCCACAGTGTTTGTACCCTGCATGTGTTTTATGGGGAGGATAACTCCTGAAACAAGCTGACCTTCTTCTAGCAGCAAGAGATGGTGTTTCCCAGGGAAGAGCCTGTGGCCTAGCAGATAAGATGAGTTCCTTGTGACAGCCACAGATTCTCCATCAGGAGGCTCATGGTGGTTTCTGGGATCTCTCTGTGCCATGAAGTGGCAATACCAAGCACCTGCCTCAGACAAGGCATTTCACAATCCTTGTGGCACGCTTGGGTCAGAAATCCAGGTTCCCTGAGACATGTCACCTCTTTCTGCCTTGGCTATGGAAATAACTTCCAGCTGCAAAAGTGGCTTTAAGGACAGCGACACACGAGCATCCTTTGTGTGCCTGTCTACCTCCATGCTGCACAGGGCACATGGGAACACCAGAGACTTCTGAAGAGTGAAAAATGCCTGAGGCAGAGGAAGAGAAGGTACCTTTACCTCTTGACAGGGACTGAATGTGCCTGAGGCACTCCACACTTTGCTTGGGAGAACAGACTTTGTCTCTGGAATTGCCTTTCACAGGTTGCTGTGCAGACTGTGACTTCCCCATCACCTCCTGAGGGGAACTGCTCCCGCTCCACGTGGCATGTCACTTGTGTGCTGATGCAGCTAACTGGAGATGAGTCTTGGCTCTTCTGCAGAGGGAGGTTTTGTGCCCTTGCTGTAGCTGGTCAGAGCCTGGGGGTGTTTACCAGGCCTGACAGAGGCATGACCTTGGTGTGAGGACATGAGTCACACTACTCCTCTGGGTCTCCAATGGGAAGCTGGGCTTGGGAGTAGACTCTGCTTCAAATAACATGGGGATCTGGGAGGGTTAAGAATGCAGATCCCACTTTAAATAGGATGCCTTCCTCAGAGGGGGCAGGAGGAAAGCCTACGTATTGGTGTAACAATTAAGCGTGAACAAAAATAATATAGCTTGTTTTGGAACATAGAGAGCAAATGCTGTATCCATGGTGAAACATGCTCTGTCCCAGCAGGGGTTGTCATCTTCTCTTCCAACACTGGCTCATGAGCCTGCTCAAGGTGGCAGGGCTTGGACTGGGTGAAACCTCAACACCCCCTACCATGGGCTCTGTTCACCACATACAAAGCTGTCTCCAGAGGCTCCTGTAAGAGCAAGGGGGAGCAAAAAGGCCAGAGATCCCCCCCTGCTTCTGTCCTTGCCACCTCCCACTAGTGATTTGGACTCCCTGGACACTTGTGCATCAGTGAGAAGTGGAGCTGGAGTCAGTTGGCTGGGAGCTGGGAGCAGGGCAGAGCACTGGCTCTGCTGCAGGGCATCTGCAGGACCTTCTGCCTGGCCTGTGTTGTCCCTCAACCTTCTTCCCAGAGGTAAAAGAATTGGCAGAGGGTGCCCAGGGAAGCTGTGGCTGCCCCATCCCTGGCAGTGTTCAAGGCCAGGTTGGACACAGGCTTGGAGCACCCTGCTCTAGTGGAAGGTGTTCCTGCCCGCGGCAGGGGTTGGAACTGGATGAGCTTTAAGGTCCCTTCCAACCCGAGCTATTCCATACTTCTATGATTCTATGATTTTCAGTGGTCCTGCACTGGCATCTGTCAGGTCACACCATGGTTGTGCTCACCCCAGGAGCCTGTGGTTCCCATTTCCCAGGCCCTTTCAGTGTGAAAAGGTATCAGACAATTCATAAGTGACGCTGTGTAATTTCACACAACCAACCAAAACCCCAGACACACCCAATCTTCTGCTTTTGGACGTCCTCTTTGAATTTCTTCAGTGAACTCAACCCACAGCTGTAGGCATATGCTCCTTCTTGCTGCTGTTATACAACCAAGGCTAAAATTAACACAGCTGTTGTTATTTAACTTCAATTTATACTGTACCCTGTTTCGCCAAAATATTATGTTTCGAGCAGCAACAGCTTTCCTAACGTGTCATCGGAGTTCTGGGAATAATACTTAATACTACGTGCTATTTCTTAATAGCTCATACCAAAGTGGGGACTTGATGCTTCACTGCAGCCTTGCACAGGGGGAAGCAGATGCCCAGGGCTGAAGGACCCCCTCATCTGTTCATGTAGCATTGCACAGGCACAGGTTTCTTTGCTACTTCTGCTCATAGCTGATACTTCTGTTCATGGCTAAGTCGTCAGTGTGGTTTCCTGGAATGGGAAGACTGTTTTCACCCTCCCGCTTGTGGACTCAAATCGTGGGATCTTGGGACTTAGGAAAGCCTGAAGTGTTACGGCTTTAACGCAGTCCGGCTTCTTTCTGAATGCCTAGAAAAGGATCAAATGAGGAATTCTGAGGTCAAAGAAGTCCTTTATGAAAGGCAGTCATATATATAGATTAGATATAGATATATAGATATGAGGAATTTCTTTTTTCAGTCTAAGGTGTCCTTTACTGAATAAAACCCCTCAACCTTTTGCTGTAGTCCAAAACCCAAACCTGCTGGTTCACCAGGAAAGCAGGATCCTGACAATTGGGGGGTGGTATCAAATACTTGATGTGTAGGAGGCAAAAAAACTATTGGCTTTTATCATCTGTTTATACTTGAGATGTTTTGTACCGTGCAGATCAGAGGGAAGAAAAAACACATCCTTGCCAAAAGGAGTGATTATCAAGTTTACAGGATGTGAATTGCCCTCCGCTGGTGCAGAAGGGGTTCGCTCACCTTTCTTCCTTGCACCAGCTTTCAAAGCCACGTGCTGTTAAATTACATGTGGAATGGGTTGGAGGGGGGGAACCCAAACCCTTGTGATTTCATAGGAAAATAATTAAGCTGGAGCTGCGGCCTGGCTTTGATCTCAGTGGTGCTTGCAAGCTAAATGAAAATAAAAGACTACCTTGGGGACAGCCCGTGCTGCTATTTAACCAGCTAAACTCTGCCTTCGCTGCTCTCCAGTGGGTTTCCAGTGGCTTTGGCACTCGGCATCATCACTGGAAGCTGCCAAACACAACTTTGGCACCTTCCACCAGCAAAACAACCTCCGCAGAGGTAGGTGGGGTACATAAAGTGGAGGTGTCTGGGGAGAAGGCAGCGCAGAAGGGCAGAAAGTGGCCTCCCCACATCCCTCTGGTGATATGCTGCTGCCAACCTGGCCACTGGCCACCAGTGCTGGCCTGCAGCGAGGCTGGGCTCCTGCCAAGAAAACAGCTTTTGTGTTGCCTTAAATATTCTGCTGCTGTTTGGGAGGAAAAATAAAGAAAAGGGGAAAAAAAACCCCGAAATGTGAGTTGCTGTTGGTACTGGAACTGGCCAGCTGGCTGGCTGCTTTATTTAGTTATTTTCACCAACAAATCCCACTGAGCGCTGTTTGCCCAAGGGAGTAAGAAGCGTGTTTTTAGATCAGGGGGCACATCTCCTGGCTGAAAGCTGGGCAGGCTTGGGCAGCTCTTCAGAGAGCATTGGGCATGGTTTGTGTTCTGGGCTCTGGTGATTCATCTGATTTTTATCCCTGAAACCACAGCAATGCAGGGTGATCACATTCTTCCCTGTGAGGGTGCTGAGGCGCTGGCACAGGGTGCCCAGAGAAGCTGTGGCTGCCCCATCCCTGGCAGTGTTCAAGGCCAGGTTGGACACAGGGGCTTGGAGCACCCTGCTCTAGTGGAAGGTGTCCCTGCCCGTGGCAGGGGTTGGAACAGGATGAGCTTTAAGGTCCCTTCCAACCCAACCCAGTCTGCGATTCTATCTTTGAGGTCCCTTCCAACCCAGACCTTTCAAAGGTTCTATGATTCTGTGACCTGGGGTTTGGTTACTGGAACATGCAGTTAGTTGTTTTAGCATCTCCTTTGATGCCACAGCAAACAGATTGAGGAATTTGCCCTTAACAGGATGAGATATTTGTCTCTGTTATTGCCTGGTCGTATGGAAGAGCGGGGCTGTTCTGCTGGTCTGGGTGTAGCCGGGTTCCTGTGCACTGGTGCTTTATGCAGGAGATGGAAAAATTAATAGCAGCATCAGTCACATGCAAACCCTTCAAGACATCCCTGAGCTTTCTAAGTTAGTGATGGTTTTATTTCAACTTCTTGGGTGTATTGACTGTAGTAACGTATCTTTCTGGGACTTGAAGCAGGGAAAGCTACAGCTTCATTCTCTGTGCCCTCTAGAAACTCATAGATCCATAGAATCCCAGACTGGTTTGGGTTGGAAGGGACCTTAAAGCTCATCCAGTTCCAACCCTCTGCCACAGGCAGGGACACCTTCCACTAAAGCAAGGTGCTCCAAGCCCTGTCCAACCTGGCATGATTCAGGACATGGTTGTGGTTATTGGCTCTATGGATAAGTCCTTCCAGCCCCAGCAGGCTTGTTCTGGTCTTAAGCCACTGAAATGACTGAGTTATGGTACTGCTTTTGTTTAAATCACCTCGAAAGATTCGCAGCTTCAGAGTTGTCCATAGTAAGTTGTTTTCAGAGTTGCATTGAAACCCTTTCTCCTTGTTCTTCTGGGGAGAGAATGAGTATTTCTTTTCCAGGCTTAAGAGTAAGGGAAGAGGAGTGGTCTTTGGGGAGCTTGTTCCTCCGCTGGCATTCCTGTAGCAGTATTCCCAGCACATTTCAGGAGAGAAGTTCACTAAAGTCAATTTTGGTTTAAACACCAGAGATAAGATAAAATTTTATAGCGTCTGCAGCGGAACTCTGGTAAATCTGTTTGTGACGTTACTTGGTGCTGGATCTCAGCCATCAACAGCTGGGTTCGAATACTATGTTTGGTTATAGTAGGCTGCCTACTATAACCTGCTTGAAAAGCTGTTTGTAATGGGCTGTTCCTTAGGGCTACCACAACATCTGGGTGTTTCAAGCCCTTTGCAGTCCTTCCCCTGCCTGACAGTTGCTGTCCAGGCAGGCACTGAGGCTGTTGCTTAGGCAGGGGGATGCCAATAGCCATGTCAGGTCACCATTCCCCCTCCTACATAGAATCATAGAACAGTTTGGGTTGGAAAGGACCTCAAGATCATACAGTTCCAACCCCCCTGTGAGGGACACACCTCCCACTAAACCGTGCCACCCAAGGCTCTGTCCAACCTGGCCTTGAACACTGCCAGGGATGGCGCACTCACAACCTCCCTGGGCAACCCATTCCAGTGCCTCACCACCCTAACAGGAAAGAATTTCCTCCTTATATCCAATCTAAACTTCCCCTGTTTAAGTTTTAAGCCGTTACCCCTTGTCCTGTCACTACAGTCCCTGACAAAGAGTCCCTCCCCAGCATCCCTATAGGCCCCCTTCAGGTACTGGAAGGCTGCTACGAGGTCTCCACGCAGCCTTCTCTTCTTCAGGCTGAACAGCCCCAACTTTCTGCATGTCTGCAGTCCTTGGTTTCCTCCTCTTTAGCTTTATCAGCCTGAGTGTTTTCAGATTAAAACTTGCTTCTTGCTCTCAGTTATGGGACTTGTAGGTCTTCTTATAACTTCAGAAGAAACACCAGCTCCCAGACCAGGGTCATGCAGGACACTAGGCAGGGGTGTCTTAAAAAGCTTATCTCAAACAGCCGCTTGATCTGATCTACTTGCCCATTCCTCATATCTTAACTGACAGCAAGATGCGTTTGATTGTTCAGATGGAAGTTGAGGTGTAGCTCCCAGCCTGCCTGCAGCCTGCCCAACCTGCCAGCAAGTTCAAAAGTATCAAGGGTTGAATGGTGCCTTTGGGAAGAGCCCAGCACTGAATCAGTGTGCAGACGCCATGTCTCATGTCTCTCTTCTCTTCTAGGTTTAGAAGAAAAAACAGTTCTTTCCAAAAAAGAGAAAATGAAGCTGAGGAAGGAAAGATGGCTACAGAGTAAGTACTCCTTTGGAACACAGCACTACTGCAGGCATCACAGTGTGGGGCTGTTGGATCTCTCTCTGTGTGGGGTTTGGGTGGCAGTGTGGGGCAGTGCTTCTCAGGACCCTTCACATCTGCCCCATAGCACATGGGGTAAAACCCTCCCAGCTGTTGTTTAGCCACTGAGATTGAGTCATTGCCCCTGATCTTCCTCCATGTGTAATTGAAGTGACTACATAAAGCCTTTATTTACCCAGATAGGACACTGTGCGTGTGTAGGTTTAGCATGTTTCTCTATCTTTTAAAGTTCTGGTGCAGATATGAGTAGCTATGTAGTGGAGCTCCCCATCCCCAAGGAGCTATGGAGATGGTATTAGAGCCTGGAGCTGAGCCCCACCAGCTAATCCAAGCTTCTGTGGTGAAAGCCTGCAATGGGCCCTCCAACCCTTCTGTAAGGGAAGTCTCTGGACACTGCTGGCTGTGTTACTGCTCTTTCCCATGTGCCCCAGGTCAGTGAACCCACTTACCAGTCAGTCTGGCTGTGAAATATGAGCTAAACAAAACCAGCCCACAGCAGAAATGTTTGTGTTTCCTGTGGGAAGTGTCTGTATTTGTGCTTCAAGTATCTCAGCACAGTAAAAGACGATGCTGTGCTACCCATTGTAGCAGAGGGATTCCTCTTGCCACCTGGAGCTGTTCTTGGGACAGGTTTTTTCCCTCAACACCTTCTTGGTCAACAGATTTGCTGACAGACTCTGTTTGGGACTGAGACATGGCTTTCTGCCACACCATATGCTCTCTGCTCCTGAGGTCTGAGCTCAAGTCCATCAACCTGTGATTTCACCAGTTGCAGTGAAGTTATATATCCTCTTAAATAAGAAGGGGATAATTTAATGCCATGAGTGTGAAGGAAGCCTCTTCCTCTTCCCTGTCACCAACCAATAACAAGTGCCTTTGTCATCTGCAACCCTTGGTGTCCCTGTTGGGCACAAAGCATAGGTGGCTGTGCTAGTCCTAATGTCTGACCTGCCACCAGCAATTGTGATGCTCCTAAGAGGAGAGGGCTGCTGGAGCATAGCTGAGCTTTCCCTTCCCTTATAGCAGGGCTGGTACCAGGTGCCATGGGGAAGCCATGTCCTCAGCAGCATTTTATGAAGGAATCTAAAGTAAAAAGGGTACATGGGACTCGTGTCATCTGCAAGAAACAGAGGGCATGCTCCTGCAGTGAGGTGACAGCGCTGCTCCCATAGGAAAAACCCAGGAGCAGGGTACCTGCCCTCCTCCACATGTGCCTTTGTAGCATCAGTCTTTCTCGCGATAACGTATGTTATTTTGTCCTTGCTGTGGCCTCTTTCCTCCTCTCTTGGCTCTAAAATCACTAAGCTGAGGGAATACAAAGGAAATGCAGAGGCTTGGCTTTGAGGAGAACTCCAAGATGGAAAAACTTCAGACCAAATTATCTCTGTCTTAGAAGATACTAGGTGTTAGAAGTGCTTTACAGACACAGAACTACTTAAATTGCTGGCTCCCTTAATTCCAGCTCCAAACTGTGTACAGTTAGTTGGCAAATCCTAGCATTCCCTGGCAAATGCTTTGTTAAGGGTAGCAAATACCCGGGGATTTGTGCAAGTAAAGTCAGGAAGGGTTAGTACCAGGTGTGCATCTTGTTATTGAGGAAAATGGAATAGCTGGAAAGAGCCTAGGTAAACATCATTAAAGAAACTGATATTATTAGCTGATGGAGTGAAATGAACGCGTATTTCCAGAAATGGAGATATTTCAATGAAACTTGGCATTCTAACACTGTGACCTTAAAGAGCTGGAGTCAACTGAAAAGCATTGATTTTTGTCGGATGCAGATAACTCTGCCAACTCTTCGTGGCCTTTGCCACCCCAACAGAGGGCCCAGCTTAGACTGGAGAAGTTGGACATTTAGGAAAACATCCCTGTTTCCCTAGATCTTCCGAAGAGTTTGTTGTTTCTTCTTGTCCCAGAGCTGCTTTTGGGACACTGGATGCCAAGACCCTGGGAACTAAAGTTCAGCCCAGTAGTGCAAACGCAAAACTTGGAGATTTCTCCCATTCCAATAAATAATCTCAGGAGAGACACGAGAGGGGGAAAAAGATTTGTAATGCTTCAGCCATTAGAAGTATGCGCATTTAAAAATACATATATCTCATGGCTCCTCAGACAAACAAGACTTCATAGGAAAAGAATTTGGGATGTTTGCGCAGAATCAGGTGTCTGAAAATTTTGAGCACATACTGTTTATGAAAGCACGGAAGGAGTCGGCTTCATAAAGCCAGACCAAAAAAAGAAGTGATGCAGAACAGAAAGCTGGGTTCTTGGCAGGGATTGCTGTGAGGAGAAGCGTTTACGATCCAGATTTGTCACAAACAGCCATGAACAGCAAAATTGCACTTCATGAAAAGCTGTTGCTCTTCGATGCAGCCAAGCTGGGGAGCAAACAAGACAAAGGCATTAAAGGAACTAGTTGGGTTTAAAGTTCTGCCTTCTTAAACGTGAGCAGCAGGATTAGACCCAGAATCGCAGGAGACATCTTTCCTGCGGTCTGTAAGTGGAACTGGCTGCTTTCATGTTCCCACCAGAAATACCTGTGCCGATTGGTCCTGCTGCTGTAGCCATGCTGTGTTGGAGGCTGTTGGCTTCCCTGTGTCACCAGCTTGGCCCCATGGCCAGTGGCACTGTGCTCCACCATAGAATCAACCAGGCTGGAAAAGCCCTTTAAGCCCATCCAGTCCAACCATTCCCCAGCACTGCCAAGGCCACCACTGACCCATGGCACTGAGGCCTCGTCTCCACGGTGTGTGAGCACTGGCAGGGACGGTGACTGCAGCCCTGCCCTGGGCAGCCTGTTCCAATGCCTGAGCACCCTCTGGGGAAGGAATTGTTCCTCAGCTCCATCTAAACCTGCCCTGGTGCAGCAGGGAGTCTCAAGGTCTGAGGCAGAAGCTTATGGGTTTAGGTGCTTACCTCCCATGGCTGAGAAGAGAGATTGCTGTAACGTGTAGAGCCTTATGTGCCCACCGACTTGCTCAGAGCTGTTGCAGGGAGACTGGTGAACATGGTCTGCAAGAAAAGCCAGCGGCCTCTGTGTCTGCACTTGGTGCAGTGCTTTTCTAAGGACCCAGTTTATCCGGCATCTGCCTGCTTGAGCTCCACCTTGAGTCATGAAAGTGAGACCTTGACTTGCTCCAAACCAAGTAAACAACTGCAATGAGGTCCATCTTTTCTGCCTGTTGATCCCAGCAGCAAAGCAGAGATGCGGCTGTGACTGTTCAGTGCTGCATGTGGAGCTGTTTGGTTTGTCCCTTCCCCTCTTGTTTCTTTCTCCTAATTCCAGGCAAGGTGTCAGTGTGGTTTTGTCCACTGCACAACTCCTGCGCCATGTTACTGTGTGCAATGAACAGTGCAAGGGATGGAAACAGTTCAGACAAAATCCGGCTGGGAATTTCACTTCCCATGCACATGTCAATAGGGATATATAGTTAGAGGCAAGCACAACAAGGGAGGGAACTACCCAGCTGCATTATTCTTCAGTCTTTCCCTGGTTTAAATGAATTCTGGCTTGTTTTTCTGTCAACGGTGAAGCAGCCTATGAATTCCTTAGCTCAAGGGTTATCTCTTGCAAACGCTTCCCCTTCCTCCAGTAATGTCCTGTTTCTGATTCAGAAATAGAGAGTGTGAAGTTAGCCAAGCAGAAGCAAAAAGCCGAAGCGAAGCGGAAAGCAACACCCGTGGTGGGAGACATGCAGCCACTGATGGAAGCCCTGCCCGAGCTCTCTGACCTGACCACTGGTGGCAGGGGCAGGAAGCCACCCAAGAGGTATGTGCCATTTAGGGATGGGCTGTGTATTTCCCTTCTTCCTGCAGGATGGAGTGTCCTTCAGATCAGCTGGTTGCTTGCAGCCAGTGCAAGCTCAGTGCCAATGGTCAGGAGAACAGGGCCTCGTTATAAACACCATTTCACCCCTTTCCATGCTTCACTTGCTGCCAGGAAAAAGCTTGAATGTGTCTTCTGAATCTACAGCTAAAAGGGGAGTTGTATTGCTCAGGGAAGGCTTGGCAGAAGTGCCAGGCTTGCTTCTGTGGCAGTTCAAGCCCTTTGAGCAGAGGTTAACACTCTGGCCAGACTCCTTGTTCACTCTGTTGGCTTGCAGTGTGATCGTGGACAAGAATAGAAAGATGGTGTTTCTGTTCCCTTTATTCTACTGAAAGAGCATGGCTATTTCTGATCTCTTAACACCCACATGTCAACCATCCCAACCAGCTGCAGGATGGGTTCTGGCTGCCCTTACATTTTCTCTTTTTTAGTCATGGAATGGTTCATGTTGGACGGGGCCTTAAAGCTCATCCATTTCCAGCCCCTGCCATGGGCAGGGACACCTTCCACTAGAGCAGGGTGCTCCAAGCCCCTGTGTCCAACCTGGCCTTGAACACTGCCAGGGATGGGGCAGCCACAGCTTCTCTGGGCACCCTGTGCCAGCGCCTCAGCACCCTCACAGGGAAGAGCTTCTGCCTAAGGGCTCATCTCGGTCTGCCCTGTTCTGGCAGGTTAAAGCCATTCCCCTTGTCCTGTCCCTACAGGCCTTTGTCCAAAGCCCCTCTCCAGGTTTCCTGTAGCCCCTTTAGGCACTGGAGCTGCTCTAAGGTCTCCCCTTCAGGAGCCTTCTCTTCTCCAGGCTGAACCAGCCCAGCTGTCAGTCTGTCTGCAGTGCTGTGCCAGACCATCCAGTCAGTGCTAGAGCTGCTTTTCCATCTCCTAGTGCAGAATGAAAGTGCTCTGTGAGCTGCACAATCACTTGTACCTCCTTTCCACTTGCTCACTAGGAGCTGGAACTAGAAACTTGTTTTGACGTTAATACGCAAGCATTTGGATTAGAGAGCAGCCAAGAAAAAGGCTGTCTGGCAAAACATCCGCTTCTTTGGTTGTAGGTCCAGGCTGGGGATGCCATGAACCTTCTTGTGACTTGCTCAATTCCCCAACAGTGAACTCTAACCCAGGTGGGGCTCCAACCTACAGAGCATGGCTGAGTTAGCAGCTTCCTGTGCTTCTGGAAAGCCACTCCTCAGACAAAAAGCAGCTCTGAACCTTGCGTCTAAACACGGGAAAACATTTCCTTCCTTAACTTGGCTTTTAATTCTTCGAATAGCATTTTTTCCCTTTCTGCAGCCATTCAGTCTGACTGAGTGGGAATGAGCAGCAAAAGTGCACGCAGAGGTTTCCAAGTCTTGCAGAGTACTAAGAGTTGGTTGGATGGAGTTCTGGGCCAGGGCGCAGCCTGAGCCTAAAGTGGTGGCTTTGCCCTCTTTCTGTGACCATGTGCCACAGCCATGTGTGGCCTCTGACTCCAGGTGGTGACCAGAAGTCATTCTCTTTCATCATTTTCCCCCAGCCTCCGTGTTGCCTGAGCCTCTCCTGTCTAGGAGGGTGGCTTGCTCCAAGTACATCTAGGGGAGGGAGGACAGGTAGGGTCCTTCCTTTGGGAATTCTTTTTCTGGGTGGTTGCTGCATCCAGTACAAATACCCTGCAGCTGCAGTTCTGGACCAGCTCACAAGGCAGAGTAGAGCTGGAAAGACTCAGAGATGGCTGACAAGGATGACAGTGCAGGATCTGGCACAGTTTGGTGTGACTAAATGAGCTGGGGAGTCCTCAGCCCAGACAGGAGATAGAGGCAAAGAGCTTGGGAATGTAATAGTCTGTAAAATCAAGTGTGATGTGGCTAGGAAGTAACTTGTTCATCTTCTTTTCCAATATGAGAAATAAAGCACATGGAACATAGCTAGCAAGAAGGCAAACAGAAGTCTCGGTGCTCTGCAGAGCTCCTTGCTGCAGATGTGGTGGCTGAGGGAAGCCTGTGGTGATCCTGACAAATCCAGCGAGGAGAACTCCATGGAAGGTTACTGTATGTCTATGAAATGGCACAAGCTGCAGATGCTGGAGAGGGTGAAGCTGTTTGCTTGCCTTGGTCTTATCTGTGTCTGTCCATCTGCTGCAGGATGCTTCAAGGCAGAACACTGGCCAAAATAGTCCTTCCAGCTCTTCTCTTCTGTAGTACGCTTCATGGCAGAGGATGGGTGGCACATTTGGAAGCATTCAGTGGTCTTGCACATTCTCCAGCCTGACATCCTCAGAGCCACTGTCCAGAAACAGACCTCCTGTGGGAACGTGGCAGCCCTTCTCTCCCTTTGGAAGCCTGAGCGCAGGCTCTGGCTCTGGTTTCAATTTGGCTGCAAGGCTCTGCTGTCTAGAAAGCCCAGTGGGCCTATGGAACAACACAAGCGAGAAGCCCAGCCCTGACTGAGAACTTCAGGACTGTCCATCATCAGTTGCTGTGGGCACAGTGGAGGTGGCAGATTGGCTTTGCCTGTGACATGCCAACCAAAAAGTAGCCCTTGGTACATGGAGAAGGTACAGGGCTGTTCTTCCCCCTTTGCTGGCTTGTGGCTTCCTGGACTGCATGAGGTTGTGTGTGCATCAGTGTTTGAGATAATCAGAGGAGGCTTTTATAGGATTTGAATCATTACATAAATGCAGGGTAATACTCTGGTGATTTGTCAGCATTATTAATAAAAGATTAGATTCTCCAGGAATTTGATCTCCTGCTGGGTAAGAGAGCATTACAGTGAAGGTTTTATTCTGTTTTATAATGAATGAAGGCAATGAAGCGTAATGAAACAGGGCTACTAACGTGGTCAAAGTGAACAGGCAGCATCCTGGTGGCTTGGTGGGGGGAATTCAGGCAGAGCCTTTTGAACCTGCTAGACCAGTGTGGCAGAGCTCTTGAGTGGCACTGGAAAGCCTTCAAGAAGGGACTGTCATGGTGACTTGTGGCAAGCCCTTTCTCTAGTGACTATGGGTTGCCATCCAGCTTGAGAAGGGATTTCTTTGTGCTTCTGGGAGGGATTGCAGGCAAACTGGGACAAGTTGTTCCTGTGCTGAGCAGTTAATGGACATGAAGACAGCAGAGATGCTTCCTGCTCCTTCTGTGTCTTGCAGTCCCAGTGGACACAGCAGTGTGACAGGAGCTGCTCAAACCCCTGGAGCTCTGTTTGCTCTTGTTCCTTGTGAGAACTCAAGCAGTGCCAGGGTGACCTCGAGGGCTCTGAAGGGTACAGGAGCAGCATGCAGGCATTGATCTGCCCTTTCCTGTACAGGCTCTGTGCTGCGCACCCTGGCTGACATGCATTTCTCTGGATGGGAAGGGAGCTTTGATGCTGGGGCACACTGTGCTGGGCTGAGGGTCATCTACTTGGACTCATGTGAGGCATTTGACAATTGTTGTAAATGACATCCTTGTCTCTAGATTGGAGAGACCTGGATTTGATGAATGGACACTGGCACAGGGTGCCCAGAGAAGCTGTGGCTGCCCCATCCCTGGCAGTGTTCAAGGCCAGGTTGGACACAGGGGCTTGGAGCACCCTGCTCTAGTGGAAGGTGTCCCTGCCCGTGGCAGGGGTTGGGACTGGGTGAGCTTTAAGGTCCCTTCCGACCCAAACCAGTCCAGGATTCTATGTTTCTGTGATCTTAAAACGTAAGTGACAGCTGATACCCCAGTTGTCCCACTGCAGGATCCGAAGCAGGACTGGAAGTTTCTTCTTGCTGAGCAACTGTGGCACTGTGTATACCTGATGTGTGCTAATGCTGGCGCTGTGCAGTGCTAGCAGGGAACATGAGATGTGCAGAGGTGGTGAGGGGAAGTTCGATGGCATCTTTTCACTAAGCAACAGTATCAGTTTGACCTGGAGGTTAGTGATAAGTAGAAAGTGATCTGGGCACAGAGAGCTAATGACCAGGTCTAGGAGTAAGTGATCTGATTTTAATTTACCTCCTGCCTGTTCAGTCCTGACTCCTAAGTTGTGATCAATCTGTGTCAATCTCCATTACTGGCTGACTAGGGAACTAATTGCCTTTCAGGACAATTTCCATACAGGACAATCCCCACACTCTTCCCATCTCCACAGCAATTGCTAAATTAACATTCTTCTGTAACACTCACTCGCTTTGTTTGTTCTTTCCACAGCCATGTAAAAGTAAAGGCAGCACCAGCAGACTTCTGTCTGATGAAGCAAGCTCAGAAATGCCAGCTCTTGTAAGTACCCAGTTATTAGTGTCCAGTCCCTGCTGAGCATTACGGAATGGTTGAGACTGGAAAGGACCTCTGAAGGACATCAGGTCTAATCCCCTTGCCCACCGGGGTCATCTAGAGCTGGTGGTCCAGGTCTGTGCTCACACAGCTCTTGAATATCTCCAGGGATGGAGATCACACAACCTCTCTAGGCAACCAGTTCCAGTGTTTCAGGCTTGCAGCCCTGAAGACCTTAGAAGAGGTGGCAGCTTTGGTTTCTTTCCCCTTTCCATATTGCAGGATGTTTGTGGGTGTCCTCCTGGTTTAGTCCCTGTTAGACTTGGTCAGTTCTAAATTAATTCAGCCTGTTTCTGCTTCAGTCTCTTGTAAAACTTAAGCATCAGAAGCTGCACTTGCTCCTTTAAGTGTTCCCTTTCGCTCTCTCAGGAAAAGAAAGTGATGGCTTGGGCCTCCTGGGTATGGTGTCTGGGCTTTCAGGACAAACCCACCCCAATGTCATCTTGTTCCTCCTGGCCACAGTTGTAAGTTCTGGCTGTACCAAATGAGTATGTCCGTGCTGTGTCCCTCTGCGTGGCACGGACAATGTGGTTATCAGCCTAGTGGTACATCCTTGCCTTGGCTTACTGAGTTGGAGCTGCAGTATCCAGCTGTGGCTGAGTCTCTTACGACACCAGGCCCATGTAGCTCTAGCTAATACCCTTCAGGAAAGCCTCCTGTGGTGGTGTAGTTGAGGAGCTCCTGGAACTCTGCATAGCATCAGGAGCTACAGCTGATGTGTCAGAACACCTCTGGGATGCTGACTGACATGTTCCGTAGGAGTACAGCTGGCCATTGGCATCTGCCAAACCTTTTCTTCTAAAATATACCACTAAATGCTTTGGAATGACTCCTGGACTTGGTCTGGCAACTCCTTATTCCACTCTATAATCTGCTGAATATCTTATACTGGCACCAGGCTTCAAGAGCTTCATTTCCTCTCAGCACAGCACCCCTGGGGCTGGGCACTGAGACCTGGCAGTGTTTGCTTTCTGTGGGCCTTGTTTCTAGGAATTCTGTCAGTTCTGAGCCATTCAACTTCAAACTGAGACTGACGAGAACAGCCTACAGACACCAGCACTGCTCTCCAGCACGCTCTCTGAATACCCTTCTCTGTGTGGAACTGGTCAGAGTCAATCCTGGGATGCTTTTCTTGTTCAGTTTTCCCTTTCTGGAGAAGTCACTCCTTGGCTTTTTGCAGAAACCCAAGGGTCATGGCCTTGAGTGTCACCAGTGGGTCTCATTGTGCTAAAACTCACGGGTGAGGAACACTGCTTGAGGAGGAACTTGTATACTTGTATTAGGGGGCCTATAAGGATGCTGGGCAGGGACTCTTCATCAGGGACTGTAGTGACAGGACAAGGGGTAACGGGTTCAAACTTAAACAGAGGAAGTTTAGATTGGATATAAGGAGGAAATTCTTTCCTGTTAGGGTGGTGAGGCACTGGAATGGGTTGCCCAGGGAAGTTGTGAGTGCTCCATCCCTGGTGGTGTTCAAGGCCAGGTTGGACAGGCCCTTGGGTGAGATGGTTTAGTGTGAGGTGTCCCTGCCCATGGCAGGGGGGTTGGAACTTGATGGTCTTAAGGTCCTTTCCAACCCTGACTATTCTATTATTCTATACAGATCTGCAACAGAATAGGCAACCACCACAACCTTCTGTCTCAGCAAGATGGTCCCTTGTGTGCAGAGGAGACGAGGGGGGCACAGCATGGGGCAAGAGGCACTGAGTATCCTACCGGAGTGATCTGGGAAGTCTGTGCTGCTTGGTAGGGATAAAACTGGGAGGAAGATCTTGAGTTTGCTTTTCCAGGATGTTAGTTAGGACTGGAGGTTCCCTGAGCCTCATCTTACTGCCCCAACTGCCACAACCTGAGTTTCAGGTTTGGCTTCTCTCTCTGTTCTAATGACGGGCAGGGCTGGTGTTGAAGGGAGTGAACTTAGCTCCAAGCTGGAGAGCACTCTGCTGATCCACAGCAACTGCTGAGGACGTGGAGATGGGTATCTGCCTGGGCTGTGGAGAGCCTGGTAGCCTGTGAGAGGGAGATGGGAGGCTGCAATGGACGTGACTTACTGGTTTATGCACTCCTGCTCTGTTCTTACTCCTCCCTGCTTGCTTGGTTTTTAAGACAAGGCCATTTCCACAGCAACCAGCCATTGACCAAGCATGCAGAGGCAATTCTGTCGTGCTTCTCCCATGGTGGCTAACTGTGCTGCACACAGTATTACCAAGCCTCTACATTGAGCAATAGAGAGTCGGTAGATGAGCTCTTCAAAGCAGAATCTGCTTTTGTCCTAGTGCAATCTGAAGTTGTTTTCATGCCTAGTGATTTATCAGATACCCAGCCTCTTGTTCCTGATTTACTAGGGAAAAGCTCTAAAAAACCTCATTTCTAAGTGATGCTGGACACTGCTGTGATTGTTTCTGTCTCTGTGGCATGAGATCAAGTCTCTGGCTCCTGTGAAGCTGGCAGCAATTTGAGCTTTGCCCTTGGGTAAATGGGCTTTATTTCTTGTGCTGTTTCTTTCTGAGGCGATTCTGTCTCTAAAGAAACCCACTGCTTTATGAGTGCTGCTCTTACCTGCTCAGTTCCTTTCGCAGGAGGCACTCAGCACTTGTGTGTTCTTTTTCTTTTCTCAGAGAGGAGGAAGTGGCTCGGTTTCACGAGGTCATCACCAATCCCAGCTACAGAGCCAACCCCCTCCTGGCCGTCAGTGAGCATCTCTCCAAGAGGCTGAGGCAGGAGGGAGAAGGTAAACCCCTCTAGAGTGTTAAGCTGGGACCAAACGTGCACACTGGAGCTGGTGCGAGGGCTTCAGGCTGCAAAGGAGCACATCACTAGCGTGACCTCTCAGCCACTTCAGTCCCTGGAAGCAGTCCAGCAGATTATTAAATCCAACAGCCCTGCTTTCTGTCTGCAGGAATAATGCAGTTCTCTCCTGACAGTGGCAGCTGCTCCTTGGCAAGCAGCCTGCAGAGAGCAGGGTGATCTGTGAGATCTTTGTGCAGACATAAAGCTCCCTGCTAAGTGTCTTGACACCTCTTTCTCTTGTAGCAGACACAATGTCTTCAGTTGTGCCACTGGCAACATATCTGTTTTCTGTCATTTCCCTCCCCTTTCTGACACCTCTGACAAGAGAGTCTCTAGTGCTCTGTTGAGATGGTTCAAGACCCCCAGTCCTTGAGCCCAGAAGGCTGTTGGAGATCTGTGTAAAGACCAATGCTGCTGTTCAGAGACATTGTTTTATGTGAGAACTTTAGCTTTGGAATAAACACACTTTCACACAATACTCAGTTTGTCTTGTTTTGGTAAATACTAATAGAGATATGAACTTATTTCCATCACTGGTAAAATGACTTGACAGAATATCTCCTGTCCCTGTGTACAGTGAAGCACCAGACTGCTGCTGCAGATGAACCAGAAGCCATGTGAAATCATTGTGGATCACATCTAACTCTTTGACTTGCTTCCTGTGGGGGATGCTGATCCCTTTTGGCTTGGGTTGTGTTCCCTGCTTGGCCTGCCCTATAGGAAGCATCCCAAAACATGTCCTGGCTGCAGGCTGTGGGCTCCAGCTGGTCATTTCCATGTGTGGCTTTGGGAAAGTTGAGGCTTTTCCTTCTTCCAAACACTGATTTTCACAAAACTCCAGTGAATTTTCATGGGGACAACTGAAGGCAGCGCCATTCCCCATTGGAGATGATCCTGATTTGACACCCCAAAATGTCAGTGCTGTCTTTTGTGAACCATACAAAAGTTTTCTGATGCTTCTTAACCTTGGAAGAGCAACCAACTCTGAGGAACATCTGAAACCTTTAAGAAAGAACATGGAAGCTGGAGCTGACCCTTATCTAAGTTAGTGCCTAAGAACAGCTTCAATGAGAGTGGGAGGCACCTTGATCACACCTATCTCTTGGGTCACTATTAATGCTCCTTTTTCTCCCTTCAGGCTGGCAGAGGCCACATAGAGGTGTTGGCTGTGTCCCATCTTCCACCCTGTTGCTCTCAGGCTGGCAGAGAGCTGGCAGGGCCTTCATCCTTTTTGAGAGGTTGGAACTAGATGAACTTAAGGTCCTTTCCAACCTAAATGTTTCCATGATTCAATCTGTGGTCATCAGAGCTGGGAGGCAAACACTGCTGTGCTGGAATGCCCTGCAGGACCCAGGCTCTGGAAAGCAGAGGGTTGTGGTTGGGTCAGACATCTCCAAGTATCTCCCCACCTCCTGGCTAGTTCCTGCTTGCTCCCTTACCACTATCTGCTTATGTTTCTTTGAGGCCATGTTGGATCTTGACATCTGAACGTCAGCCCCAGCTTGCCCTGCTCATGTTAGGTAGGTTGGACACCGCATTGGAGAGCTGGGCCTTGGATGGGGTTGCACACTAGGGGCACCTCCTGCAGCTGCTGTTGCTGCCAGTGGCTCCCAACAGCCCAAGATATGACTAAAACTTGGACCAAGCTAAGGTTTTCTCCCTACATCTGATCTTTATCCCTTTATCTAGTTGTCTCCTGAGAAAGGCACCATCCTTGTGCTTAAATGGAGGGGAGGTGAGAGCTGAAGAAGGTGAAGACAACCAAGCACAAATGAGGATGGAGTTTGCTCCTCTTGTTAATGAACAGCACACTCAGCGATGGAGAAGTGCATGTGGAGGGCAGGAGGCAGAGAAAGGCAGCTTGCAGGGCATGGTAGAGAACTCATGCTGCTTGTTTTCTGGTCTTTGCAGGTTTCTCATTGTCTTTAAGGGTTTACAAAACACCCTCCTAGGTTGTGCACTGTGGGTGGGATCATATCCATCCTTCAGAGCTGCGTGTGGTACATCATGACTGTGCTTTGCAGAGATTAGCCAGAGGGCTGATTGCATTTGACAAGCACCAATTTCCTGGGGACCATCTGTTTTCCACAGAGCAAGCCCAGCCTTTCAAGCCTCTGGAGAGCTGGATAGTACCACGCACCTCTGCTCCAAACCAGTTTCTTCTTAGTAACTTTCCCTAGGGTGGTAACAAATATCAACTCCTGCCTTCCTGGACCACTTAGTTCTCTATTCACAGTCCTAGAGTGGAAGCAATGCCTGGATGGCCTGAACTGCAATGTTAGGGGAAATACTGAGCTGGTAGAAGGGCCAGGTATAGTTAGGATCTAGGGTAGATGTTGCTGTGGGTTATGTGCCAAGAGATAGGAGAGGGCTGGAGCAGCTCTGCTCTGGAGCCAGGCTGAGGGAGCTGGGCTGGGTCAGCCTGGAGAAGAGAAGGCTCCTGAAGGGGAGACCTCAGAGCAGCTCCAGTGCCTAAAGGGGCTCCAGGAAACCTGGAGAGGGGCTTTGGACAAGGGCCTGTAGGGACAGGCCAAGGGGAATGGCTTTAACCTGCCAGAACAGGGGAGACTGAGATGAGCTCTTAGGCAGAAGCTCTTCCCTGTGAGGGTGCTGAGGCGCTGGCACAGGGTGCCCAGAGAAGCTGTGGCTGCCCCATCCCTGGCAGTGTTCAGGGCCCCAAAAAAAGTATTGCCAGAGTGAAGGGCTCTGTGGTTTGTGTAGCTCTTCCAGGGTGGAATCAAGACAGGGGCTGTCCCCATGTCTCAGCCTGCAAATGGACTTCCCAGTTGCCAGCTCTGATGATTTATGGCCAGAGCTAGTTACTGGAAATCTGGGCACCAACAGTACAGTCATAGAATCCCAGCCTGGTTTGTGTTGGAAGGGACCTTAAAGCTCATCCAGTTCCAGCCCCTGCCACAGGCAGGGACACCTTCCACTAGAGCAGGGTGCTCCAAGCCCCTGTGTCCAACCTGGCCTTGAACACTGCCAGGGATGGGGCAGCCACAGCTTCTCTGGGCACCCTGTGCCAGCGCCTCAGCACCCTCACAGGGAAGAGCTTCTGCCTTGTATCCAACCTGAGCTTCCCCTGTTTCAGTTTGAACCCATCACCCCCTCTCCTGTTACTACAGTCCCTGATGAGCAGCCCCTCTCTGGCATCCAGCACTCAGCTTGGTTTCTGGCTCCACTCCCATCCCTTCAAACCACTGGGAGCCAACAGAGCTGAAACCTCATGATCTGGGCAGCAGAGGGGTGACGGAGCACAGGGCGGTGTTGAGCTGGGCAGCCCCACGTGGTGCAGCTGGTGGCCCTTCATCTCCATGCCCAGCATCACTCAGCTGTGTCTGGCTCTTACCCCTCTGTTTGAAAATGTTGATCTCCTGGGTCCTGAGCTGCAGTTAAACATGGGATTGTTTGAAGCCACCGTTCCCAGCCTGCTGCAGGCATCTCCTGCCCCCGCCAGCCTACCAGTTGAGCAAAGGACTTAAAATCTGCCAGGAAACAGGCGTCTGCAGCACTGAGTCGCCTTCGCACTTGGCGCGTGTTCAGGAGGATGAAAGCTTCCGTGCCAACTTTCCCGGTTTTGTTTGTAAGATAGCAGGTTAGGAAAAAATAGCTCCAAGGAGTGCTTGTGCCAGAGGGGAGGGCAGGGGCCTCCCCAAGCTGCTCTGTGCTCAGAGGAGTAAGCAGTGAATGCACCACACTGCAAAGATCCACTTTTCACAGCTCCTTCCTTTCTCGGTGGTGGTTCTGCCTTAGAAGGCTGTTCGCAGCAGCGTGTCTCAAAGCAGAAGCTGGGGTATCCTTGTCCATCTGGTGGTATCTGGGTATTTTCTGCTACACGCAAAGCACCCGAAGCAGCAGTGGGTGGATGGGGATTTTCCTCTCGCAGCAGCTCAGGGGTAGAGTCTTTGGTTTGCAGGTTGCAAATGGAGAGGTTTTTATAGCAGCTCTTGCAGCTCCTGTGTTTCTCCTTGGTTCTGTGTGTGCTGGAGCAGAGCTCGCAGTAGGGCAGCAGCGTGTCTCACATCAGCACAGTGAGTCACAGGCCTGGCTCCAGCCTGTGCTCTAACCCAAGGAAGTCCCTAGTGTGAGTCTGTAACTGCTGGCTCCTTCCTTCCGCTCCCTGCTTTCTCTGCCCTGGGAGGTTTTCCTTACAGCCCTTGTTCGAGTGAGTTCCCCCAGCCCTTCACATATGGAAAATATGACTTAGGCCAGGTCAGAGCACTTCTCTGCTTTACTTCTTACAAGGCCAAGTGCAAGGTCCTGCCCCAGCATTGGGGTGATCCCAGCACAAACACAGGCTGGGGGAGACTGGATGGAGCAGCCTGAGAGGAAGGACTTGGGGATGCTTGGTGAGGAGAAACTCTCCGTAACCTGGCTTCAGTGAGCGCTTGAGCCCAGAACCCCGCCATGTGCGGGGCTGCACCCCCAGAGTGTGAGCAGCAGCTCAGGGAGGGGATCTTTTCCTTCTGCTGCACTCTGGGGAGACCCCCCCTGCAGTCCTGATCCAGCTCTGGGGCAACAGCACAAGAGGGACCTGGAGCTGTTGGAGTGAGGCCAGAGGAGGCCATGGAGATGCTGTGAGGGCTCATCCTCCCTCACTTTGCGTGTCACCAGGATAGGTGTGAGGAGGAGCTGACTAGCACCCCAGACCACAGGAGCATCTGCCTGGGACCTGACAGGCTGTGACTCAGCCTGGACTTGGCTGTTCTTGCTGCAGCCGGGGTCCTGGTCATAGAATCACAGCCTGGTTTGGGTTGGAAGGGACTTAAAGGTCATCCAGTTTCAGTTCCCCTTCCTAAGAGCTCATCTCAGTCTCCCCTGTTGTGGCAGGTTAAAGCCATTCCCCTTGTCCTGTCCCTACAGGCCCTTGTCCAAAGCCCCTCTCCAGCTTTCCTGGAGACCCTTTAGGCTCCAGAGCAGAGCTGCTCCAGCCCTCTGCCACAGACACTTCTGCCCATTCAGCATCTGGATCCCACCACTGCAGCAGGTGGGATGAGGCTGATGAGCCGCACTGAGCAGATCCCGGCAGCCCTGTATGGTAATGGGAGCAGTTCATGTACAAATCACAGTGGGTTCACACAGGGTCACCAACACACCCTGTCTGGCACGAAATGCCGATCGTTAGAGCAGAGAGAAACCCTGCGATTATATTTTATGCACCCTGCTTGGAAGCAAGTGATCTGGAAAATCCCGGAGCGCTCGGATGCAAAGGTCTAAATCTTAACGATGCTCCTGACAAGGCTCCTCTGTGTTCGCACTCTTTAACAGCTTCTTCATAAGGAATCAGTCAACTTGGTGAAGGACAAAGGCCACCACAGAGCTCCCAGCCCTGCTGCTTGGACAGCAGAGCCCCATCAGCAGCATCACTCTAGATGCTGGTCTCAGTTTGGGTTGCTGGAGCTTCTGCACCCAGTGAGGTGTCTGGACCACAGAGCTGAACATCGCAACCCTGGCTGCTCTGGGACCAGCTTCAGGGACCTAAAGGCAACCCTTCATTTTTGCATGGTTTTGGATCGACTTCCTTTAGCATTTAATGTATTTTTCTGCCATCTGTAAATCATATCGCCCTCAAATCTTTGTTTCTTTTTACCATAGGTCTAACGTTACATCAGTTTGTGCTTAGGAACTGTAGCTTACTTCAACACCTCACTTACTTTCCCTTTGTGGATGGCGGCAGTGCTTTTTCACATGGGAAGCCCAGCCCTGATCACTGCTATGCACCAGAACCAGCACTGCTCATGTGCCTGCTTTCACCCCTGTGCACGACAAGGGCAGGAGGGACATCCCAGAGGCTTCATGAAAACTGGTTTCATGGTCAAGCATCTGCCTATGGCCAAGCTGCTGGTGTCCAGCTCCCTGGTGCCTCACTGAGGAGATGCTGCTTCCATCCTGGATCACAGCTCCCAAGGGGTGATGGCTGAACAGGATTAAATTGCTCAACACAAAGCCAGGTTTAACACTTCCCGTTGAAGCAAGCCATGGTTCAGAGAGGTTCAGCAGACACCCGGATGGTTACCACTGTGCAGTAGTTGGGAAGCGTTAGCATTGCAGGGCATGGTTTTTCCTTGCAGGCAAATGGTAAGCATGGAGATAAAGGTGATCCAATTAACCAGGCTTGATGTGGATTTCCAGCCAGCATGTGGCAATGCTCTTAAGCACTTAAAGAATGCCCCAAAGCTCTTAAAGAAAGTGAGCTGCTGTGGGGTGAGAGGTGGAGGCCTCCTGGGATTAGGAGCTGCTGGAAGGTCAGGGAGCAAAGAGCAGGACTGACTCTGTCAAGAGAGTCTGCCCCATCCTACCCCTCCCTGCACACCCAGGACATAGCAAGGTGATGGCAGGGCCGCCACCAAGGGCAGTGGAAGCAGCAGACAAAGGGTGCCACAAACAGGCTGTGATGAAACCATTGCTTCAGGGCAGTGATGTGAGGGTTTGGGCTCTGGGGCAAAGGCTCAGTGAGCTGTTGATTCACATTGTGCAGCCCTGGGTGAAAGGAGGAGTTGCTGGTGCCTGATCCCATCTCCTCCCAAAGCCAGGGAGCAGCTCAGATTTGCATGCAGTTGTATGTGCTGAGGTTCCTGCTATGGCTGCAGGAACAGGGCTTGGGTTAGTTTCACATGTACCCATGCTGTAGATAAAGGACAAAAGAAGGTTTGGAGCACCCTGCTCTAGTGGAAGGTGTCCCTGCCCGTGGCAGGGGGTTGGGACTGGATGGGCTTTAAGGTCCTTTCTACCCCAAACCATTCCATGGTTCTGTGATTCCTGTGGTTTAATCTAGTGTGGATTCTCCTTGCAATCAAGCAAGCTGCAGCCTGGGAGATGGAGAGCAAGGTGTCTGTGAGGCATCTGTAGGCATCTGTGAGGCTGCTGTAGCTGTTTGCTGGGCGGCCCCATGAGCGTGTGGGATGCAGTGTGCTGTGGAGGATGCTGGCAGCACAAAGAGCAGCGTGCAACACCTCGTTCACTGCGTGTTCCCAGGGCAGTCGCCTTAGTTTCAGTGGCACAAGTAGGAGAGGAAGCCGAGACAAAGGAATATCCCGAACAGGAAGCTACTGGGAAGGGAACAAATGTCAGGGCCCCGGTAGGTGAAGGCAGATGATGCCAGGATATCCTCCCAGGGGAAGGAGATGGAGGAAGCGATACCAGCCCCAGCACTCATGCCCCTTTGACCCACGCTCACGGAGAGATGGACGGCAGAAGGTGCTATGGGGACAGACTGAAAACCTCATCTTTATTTGAACATGCAGATGTTTTCCCAGCTTTAGCAGGTACTGGGATGGGGCTGCAGTGGATCCATGCTTCCCGGAGCCTGGACGGAGTTTGATGGGTTTATGAGTGCGTCAGTGGCGCCACGGCCCAGAGATGGGGCTGGAAGAGCGGTGCCAGGCCAAGGAGACGTGAGTGTTTGCAGCTCTTCTGGATGTATTTCATCTGAGTGTGTTTACAGCCAACCTGGATCCGTTAATCTCTGCTCAACAGCAAGGAATTCAACAACACTCCACTGCGTGAAGCAGCCACCACCGGTGTCCTGAGCCCGTTCAGTGGTTTGGGAGTGGGGAGGTGGGAACCGCGCTTAACTCTTATAAAGCTGTTGATGGTTGTAGCAAGGTGGGGTCAGTCTCTGCTCCCAAAGAAAAAGGGATGGGACAAGAGGAAGCGGCCTCAAGCTGCACCAGGGCAGGTTTAGATGGAGCTGAGGAACAATTCCTGCCCCAGAGGGTGCTCAGGCATTGGAACAGGCTGCCCAGGGCAGGGCTGCAGTCACCGTCCCTGCAAGTGCTCACACACCGTGGAGACGAGGCCTCAGTGCCATGGGTCAGTGGTGGCCTCGGCAGTGCTGGGGAGTGATTGGACTGGATGGGCTTAAAGGGCTTTTCCAACCTGGCTGGTTCTGTGATTCTGTGACGACAGGAAGGATGCTCCACTTGGTCCAGCAGCCAGCACCCAATTCGGGTGCTCAGGGGTATGTGCTGGTCCGGCAGCACCACCCTGCCTGCAGACCCTGTTTGGGGCATGGCGTAAGCACAGGTCTGCATCTCAGCATTGGCCAAGGGGCTGCACAAGCAGGTGACCGCAATGGAGCTGCCAGACTGCATTGAATCATGCTCTGGCCTTGGAAATCCAGGTTCCAGACCATCCACAAAGCAGCTCTGTTGCGTACTGCCACTTGCACATGTGTAACATCGGTCCCGTAGGAACAAGGCAACGCAGGCACACACGTGGTGTGAAGTAGGAGCTGGGTCTTGGCAGCCAATGCCAATTACCCCAAACCAGTTTGATACCTGCACTGCATGGAAACCTCAGCAGCCAAGCTGGGGCCATGGCGGGTGTGAATAATCAGAGCGGGGATGGCAACCATGCTTCCCATGTGTGCTCCTGCAGGCAGGCACGCACTGCCCTGGTGAGGATGCTGTTGTGCTTCCATAGGACAGAGAGCTGGCCACCCATTGCACGGTCTGGGTTAAACATCCTCCTTTTGCTGCGTCACTTTGGAAGCAGGTTCCCCAGAGCTGGCTGCTGCTCCATCAAGGATCACATGGCAGCAGTGAGGGGAAACTCCCAAGCTTGGATCTGCTACTTAGGGCTGTCTGGGGATGCAGTTTCTGTTGGGTTGGTGGCACGGATGGGATGGAGGAGGTGATAGGGCCGGCAGCGGATCCACCATGTCCTGCAGGTCTGGATGAATCCCAGCCTGGTTTGGATTGACAGGGACCTTAGAGCTCATCCAGTTCCAACCCCTGCCACGGGCAGGGACACCTTCCACTAGAGCAGGGTGCTCCAAGCCCCTGTGTCCAACCTGGCCTTGAACACTGCCAGGGATGGGGCAGCCACAGCTTCTCTGGGCACTCTGTGCCAGCGCCTCAGCACCCTCACAGGGAAGAGCTTCTGCCTAAGAGCTTATCTGAATCTCATTGCTCATGGGCAAGTCGCAATCAGGAGATGGCAGCACATGACATGGAGGGCACATGCAGGGCCATGAAAGGCAGCAGGAGGTTTCAGCTGGAGGTCAGACATGGCAGCAGGGCAGGATTGCAAGACACAATTCCCTGAAATCACAGCAACACTTGTGGGAAGATGGCTCATTTCTGCAGTCTGCGGCTGTGGCGAGCCCACAGTCACCTCAGCTCTTAAACCCCACAGCCCCCAGGGACCTCCAGTGCTACACAAGGCACACTGGTGACACTGGTGGCACATTAGCCATGGCTGGGGAATGGTGTGGGAGCATCAGCCTTGTGCCAGGCACAGCCCTGCTCCCGCTGGGGCTAACTGAGCTCAAACATGTCCTGGGCTGTGGGGGCCTCAAGGAGTGAGTCCAGTTTGCAAATCAAACTGCCCCAGTGTGGGAAAGCTGCTTTTGGTTTGTGGTGCTTGGAACACGCTGTGCTTGGCCTTACAAACAGCCGAGGATTTCCAGTTTCCCAGGGCTTTGATGAAAATGTCAGTGTTAAAAAGCCGTAATTTCATTAATTTACCACGAAAATGCCAACACAAGATTTGGATGAAAATGAGGAAGAAAAGGAGCAAATGGTTTGGAAAAATGTGATGTTTCATAAACACCAGCAACTGTGTCACAGCCCAGCGCTGCTCAGGGAGCCACTGGGAAGCTGATGCGCAGTGGAGTCGGGCTGGCCATGGAAGTGGGTAAGGACCTTGAGGACACCCTCACTCCCGCCCCGTTTGCCCAACGTGAGTCCTTGTCACCCCAGCAGTGATTTTCCTCTCTCCAGTTCAGGGCTGGAGCTGGCAGAGACCCCCGCATGGTCCCTTGTGCAAAGGGGATGTCTCTGCCTGCGTTTCTGGCTATCCTGGGGGGCCAGCACCTCTCAGCCTTCTCCAGCCCGTGGCTCTGCTGTGATCTTCATCAGTGATGCCTGTCAGCCTTGTCCGGCCCCAGCTCCAGCAGTGGTTTCCCCGACATCCTGTGAGGACACAGCCGCTTTGATCCGTGATGTAGACGTGGAACTGAGGAGCGCAGCTGTGTTCTCGCTGGCTTCACTGCTAATCTTCAGGGGGGAGGAAAAGAAGGAGTAGCTGGCGTTGAATGCCCGGAGCCGAAAACAAACCAGGATAAAGAGACGCAGACAGGCGTTTCCAGAGGCGAAGGCTTTGCCAGGCAGGAGCTGCCCACCGCGGGCAGGGCAGAGGCGCAGGATTGTCTCTGGGAGGGAGGAAGGATAAAAATAGATGGGTGTTTCCAGCACGGGCTTTTGTGCCGGTCCTCTGCACCCTCCCATTGAACATCCCTATGGGTCCGTACCCTGCCGGGAGTGAATGGGGAGAGGGCAGAAGCCACGTGGGAGCCTGTGTGACAGTGACATGAGTGCTCTAGGGAAAGCACGCCAAGTTCTCAGCACCAGGTTTAAACAATACCGAGGTGGTTGCTGCAGCAACGTGTATAGGGTTTGTCTGATTGGTGTCTACGCAAGGCCCCTGCCATGGCTGGGCACACCCCGCTGTGGGATGGATGGGAGATGCCAGAGGCGCTTCCCACTGGCACATCTGTGGGTTGAAGCCTTAGAAAACTCTTTGGCTTTCTTTAAATATTTTATCTTTTATGTCCTTAAATTCCCTTTTGGATCCTAATTGCTTTAAGGAAAAGTTTCCTTTTCTGGTAGCCACCCGTAGGTCTGTGGGCAGCCACAGCAGGATGGACATCAGGACATCAGGAATAGTTTCCCCACCTCGCTTCCTGGCACATTTGCTTCACCATTGGCTGCTGCAGTGCTGGGTATTCCTCTCCTGCATGCAAAGGTCAGTGGTGCCTGCATTCTGCTTGTGTGAGCCAACAACAGGCAGGGACTTTGAGCTCATCCATGGTCAAACTGGTTTTATTAACTGTGGGTGGAGAAACGCATCTCTGCTTGGGCAGGGAGGTGGGATGGGGGAGCTGCTCCAGCTCCTCTTGGTACCCCTGGTACTCTCTGTATCTTCGGTCTGGTTTGACCCATTGCAGAGAATCCTGGGGCTGGTGCTCCCCATGGTCCTGTGTCCCACTGAGCCCCTGGAGGATCAGTCCCAGACTGGTTTGGGTTGGAAGGGACCTTAAAGCTCATCCAGTTCCAACCCCTGTCACGGGCAGGGACACCTTCCACTAGAGCAGGGCTCCAAGCCCCTGTGTCCAACCTGGCCTTGAACACTGCCAGGGATGGGGCAGCCACAGCTTCTCTGGGCACCCTGTGCCAGCGCCTCAGCACCCTCACAGGGAAGAGCTTCTGCCTAAGAGCTCATCTCAGTCTCCCCTGTTCTGGCAGGTTAAAGCCAGTCCCCTTGGCCTGTCCCTACAGGCCCTTGTCCAAAGCCCCTCTCCAGGTTTCCTGTAGCCCCTTTAGGCACTGGAGCTGCTCTGAGGTCTCCCCTTCAGGAGCCTTCTCTTCTCCAGGCTGACCCAGCCCAGCTCTCTCAGCCATATGAGAGCTACTCGAGCCCTTCTGAAGATGTTTCCAGCACTTACTCTGCCTTTCACTGACTTCACATTTAACACCTTGCCTTTCTCACCAGAAATACCCGAGTGCAGAACAGCCATTACCTCCTCACCATGAAGAGCACAGCTTTCATGATGGTGCAGCTGAATCTACCAGCTTGCCCTTTGCTCCTGGGGATGGAGCTTTTGTGGCTGGATCCACCTCCACCCTGAGTCCTCCCATGATGTGCAGCTGGGACTGAGGGTGTCTCAGGATGGGTGATGTGTGATGGGTGATTGCCTATCCCTGTGCTCCAGGCAAATAGGCTGCAGTGTATAATGTTTAATGTGGCTTCTTAGAGCGAAACATATTACCCGAGGGCAAATTAAATCAGCTGCTGGTTTATTTAATAACTCTGTGTGTTCACTGGGTAACCTCAAAAGGACAGAAAGCTGGGAAAGGTAGACTTGTGCTTGACCAGTCAATGTCTGTGGTCAGCTGTGGCTGGGAATGAGATTCTGGGACATGATGAAGTGCTCCGAAGGACAGAGGAGTGATCGTGGCCACGCAGAGCGAGGCCGGTGCGGTATCCTGCTGTGTCCTGCTGCATCCCACAGGCTGAGCTGCCTTTGAGACCTGCAGATGCCAAGAGCAAAATGCAAGCCCTTGCTCGGAAACCTGCTCCCCAGGTGACTGCACGCCTTTGCTCTCAGCCTGCTGCCACGGCCAGACCATGTGAGAGACGGGCTATAAAGTGATTATTGAAGCCTTTTTGTGTCCTCTGTTCTAGGTTGAAGCCTTAATTTACACCGTGAGCTGTGAGATACACGCAGCAGAAGCACTGGTGAGCTTTGCTGCTAGTGGAAAATACTGGCCTTCTCATCTTGGCATGGTGGGACACACTCAGACACAGGCAGAGTCTCCATCCTTGGGTCCTCCTGGCTCTGAGGACATGGAGGACACAGGGAACCATTTTTCCTTCTCTCTTTTGAACCAATGTTAGCATTTCTGCACCTCATGGCAAAAAGTGACTATTACGAAAGATAAATTGAAGACATTCAGGTCTAAAATGCAAAGCCAAAGGGACAAAAGCTCCTCAGCAGCTTATATGCTGAACACGATGAATGTCTTGGTGTGTCCTCAAACAGTGCTGCAAGTAGGCATCTCCTGCACGTTACAGTGTCCCTGTGGGACTGTTTTAACACTTCTTAAGCCGCTTTAATCACTTCAGCTGTATTTTGGTTCCTGCTTTAAGTATTTGCAATGGGCATCTCGCTTGCAGCCCCACAAGTCTGGTTTGTGCCACTGGGCTCCCCAGGCCGTATGAGCCAGGCCCCAGCAGCAGGTGACAGCAAGGTGGCCCTGGCCTGGCTGAGGAGCTGTGCCCAGCATCAGACCCTTGCGGAGGCTGGTCCTGGTACCCACCACACTGCATGGGAGGGTGCGGCCACCGAGCACAGCACCCCATGGAGCCGGCTTGGTTCAGAAGCAGATGGGGGTAAAGCGGCCAGACCCGAGCCCCTATCCCTATCCCTATCCCTGCCCCTGCCCCTGCCCCTATCCCTATCCCTATCCCTATCCCTATCCCTATCCCTATCCTTATCCTTATCCTTATCCTTATCCTTATCCCCATCCCCATCCCCATCCCCATCCCCATCCCCATCCCCATCCCCATCCCCATCCCTGCTCCACGCCCCAGGCTCTGCCCCAGGCCCAGCCGCTCTCCTCCCCCGCCCGCCCCTCCCAATCAGCGGCCGCCTCTCCCCAGGCAGCCTATCCGGGCCGCGCTCCCGCTGCCGGCCCCGCCCCGCCCCTCCTTCTCCCCGCCAATGAGAAGGGCAGTGCTGCCGCGGCCCCGCCCAGCCCCGCGCGCGGCCGGCGGGCCAGGCGCGGCCTGCGCGTCGTCGGGGGCGCGCACGGGGGCCGGTGGCGCGCAGGCGCGCTCGGGAGCCGGTGTCGGCGGCGCAGCGGGGGCCGCGGCTCGGGGCTCGGCTCGGCCGGGGCTGCGGATGGCGGAGCGGCGGCGGCGGTGGCGGCGGCGGGGCCCGGGCAGCGGCGCGGCACCGGGCGAGGTGAGGTGCGGGTAGGGCGGCGGGAGCGCCCCGCGGGACCTGTCCAGGTCCTGACGGGGCGGCAGGTGCCGGTGCCGGTGGCGGCGGCCGCCCCGCACCTGTTGATGGCGGAGGGGCTGGCGGTGCCGCCCGGCGGGTGCGAAGGGGCGCAGCGCAGCGGCGGGGCCCGGCTGTGCCCTGCGGGCTCCCGGGCGGGGTGACCCGGCCGAGGGGCCGAGGCGGCGGCGACGAAGCCATTTTGAGGGGGGTGCCGGCGCGGCGGGAAGTTTGGCCCGGCCCGTGCCCTGCCCGGGGTGCGCTGCCCTGGGGCGGGCAGCGGGGCCGGTGGTCGCGGCGCCGCGGTGGCCTGGCCGCCCTCCGCTGCTGCCGGGGCCGACGTGCCCTCTCCGGTGGCTGGCGCCCGCCCCGCCGCCCGCCCTCTGCAGTGGGGAAGGCGGGCGCGTCCTTGCGAGCGGAGCTCGGGCGTGAAATGCGGGTTCACCTCGGCGCCTTCCCCCCCACCCCCGGCTTTAAACACCCCGAAACCCCCCTTATTGTGCCGTGCCATCTGTTGCTGTTGGGGTTGGGTTTCCTGCTTCCCCCTGGGTTCGGGTGGGTTTAAGGCTGCGCTGGAACAAAAGTGTGCCCGCAGCGTCTTGTGCAAAACCGTAAAGTCTGGTTTGCGGAAAAACACGCGGTTTTGAGGACTGAGGAGCGCTGGGATCCCCCCGAGGGGTGTCGGGCTGAGGGGTGGCTGTTGCTGCCTGAGTCCAGCCCCGCTGCCTGTGTACAGCCCCGTGTGTTTGCCTTGTCCCTCTCCAAACTCGGGAGGAGTGGTGCGAGAGCAGGCTCAGCCTGGTGAAACCACAGAATAGATCCATAATGGATCGACGAGCAGCCAGCTGCAGCCGTGCTGGTCCCGGGAAACACGCTTGGCCTGGGCTTTTATGTAGTTGTTCAGGCAGATACATCTGCGTGCAGGAGCCTAACCCCTGTATTTGTTGTGTTTATCCCATCTCCAGGAGGTTCTTCTAAACAGCAGGAAAATGCAGTTGATGTTTCTGTGTTGCGCTGTTGGAGTCCCAGGGCTCTGAATGTGGGGCTGCTGCACAAGGGCTTTTGCCACTGTTTGTAGCATGGTTATTCCTCAGGGTATCATAGAATAGTTTGGGTTGGAAGGGGCCTTCAAAGCTCATCTATTCCAACTCCCTGCAATGAGCAGGGGCACCTTCCCCTAGATCAGGTTGCTCGGAACCGCATCCAGCTTGGCCTTGAATGTCTCCAGGGATGGGGCATCCACCACGTCTCTGGGCAACCTGTGCCAGGGTTTCACCACCCTCACTGTAACCAGTTTCTTCCTCGCATCCAATCTGAATCTCCCCTCTTTTAGTTTAAACCCATCACCCCTCATCCTATCACAACAGGCCCTGCTAAAAGTTCCATCTCCCCATCTTTTCCAAGGGTGAATGAGAACTTCCTGTTTTCCTGGAGCATAAACAAGATCCTGCTCTCATTTGATGTCTCCCTTCGGCACGCAGAGAGGGTGATGCGCTCGTCGGGCTCACAGGGACACGCTGCTCACTCAGAGAGCGATCTGTTACCCCGGTGTCGCGTGAGGGAAGTCGTAGCATCATTCTGCCAGCCGTTTGGCTGGGGAGTGGCAGCGGGCCAGCCCCCAGTGCGCAGGAGATGTTTAGAATAATTAGTGATGGACTGCCCTTTTACAATAATTGTTTGGGTTTATCTAGCACTCAGCTGTAGTGATATCTACCTCTATAAATAGGCAGGCCTCCTGTGTAATGAGTCTCATAGTATAAACAGCCATGTCTTCAATGACTGGTGTTACTTTAAAGATGGCCAAGACAGATGCTTTTGGGGGGGTTGCCAATTTCTCTGTTTTAACTTTCTCCCTTCAGTGAATAATGCGGTTCTTGGCCCTTATGGCAGGATGACCAGGGGAAAAGCTCAGTACAACCCTTGCTGCTCAGAGCTGGCGCAGCTTCCCACTGCTCCTCCGGCAGCCCAAGGTCAAGGAGTCCTGTCTTCTCCATGAGACTCCTGCTCTGTGCACAGCCACCTTGCTGGAATCATGGGCAGTGCTCAGCTCTGACAGGTGACGGTGCACTTTTGCTCTGAGGCACCGTTAATTCAGCACAGAGCTCCCTCAGCTAAATTTATACTGGTGCAAGCAAGAGGTGATGCTGTCCATGCCGGTGAGTCCTTGGCTTTTGTGTGAGGAGGAGAGAGCAGCTCGGGTGTGATTATGGTCGCACTGCTTGCTCACCCTGTGCTCAGTGTCACCTTCTGGGATGCCTTCCCCCTCTTTGCAGCATGAATGCACAATTCCTGCTTTCAGGAGTGAAGAAAAAGGATTGTGCAAGGAATTCTCTCATGTTTTGCCGTGCAGTTTATCAGAGCGTAACAGATGAGCTGTGGGCCCTAACCCCTCATGCACACGTGCTGGCCAAGGTCTCTGGCATGGCTTGTGTATGAAAACACTGGCTCCTCAGATCAAGGGAAGGCTTTCCAGCCTTCCTTTCTCTTTTCCAGCAGGAGGAGAACTTGCTTTATGAAGAGTTGCTTGTGTATGAGGACATTGTGCTCAGCATTTGAAGCAGGAGGTGTCTCATAGCATAGCTCACACTGTGCTCACAGAACTCAGGCCGGTTTTATATTTGCTCTGGGCTTGTTCAGATTTATTCACCCCAGTGCAAGTTTTGTGCCATTTTGTGGGCTGTATGTGGTTTGGGAATGGAAATGCGATGCCTTTAAGACTTCAGGGCTCTCTTGCTTGCTGTGAGCATGTAAGAGTGCCTTTATCTTGTTTATTATATGCTAACGGTGCTTATTTTCTCTTTTAAATGCCAACTGTGTTTTGACTTAAGTGAGTAAAACCTTCTACATGGCTGGGCTTAGACAGGACATCATTGCAGTGTAGGGCTGCAGCCAGGTCAGGCTCTGCTGCTCCCCAGCAAACTCACTTCTGTACTCGCATACCCCATACTGGTGCCTTCAGTTGTTTGCAGTCACCAGGTCACGTATCCTGCAGGGGAATGGAGGTTTCCTGTTAAACAGGGTGATGGCAAATGCTGGTGTGGGAGAGCCCTGGGTCAGACCAGGAATATAACATGCCCTTGTAGCAGCTCGGTATCTGTGTTTTCAGGATGTTGTCTGTGACTTCGGGGATGGCAATGGTGGGTGAGGAGTGTTCCATCGGCTGAATGAGTATGTTGGCGCTTCTGTGTTCTGGGAGGATTTTAGCCAATGCTTAAAGAAGCTGAAATAGGCTAAAATAGGCTGTCTGCAGGTGCAAGCAGAGAGCATGGCTTGTCAGGGTCATGCTTCTTGTGTCTGAAGTCAGTTCAGGGGGTGCAGGGCCACGTTAGGTGAGGATCTTCACGCTGATCTTTGAGGACCAGAGGATGTGCTCTGATGAAGACAGACACAGCACTTGCTGTTTCTGCTACTCCTGAAACCAGTAAGTGCTTGGCACCTTTGAAACTCTGTCCATCCAGCTGCTGTGTGACTGATTTCAGTTTCAGCGACAAAGGTAAAACTATGGTTTTGGACTGTATTTGTCAGTAGAAGCTGTTATTTATGTACCTTGGCTTTAAAGGAAATACCTTCATAATATAAACGTTGTGTGACTGCAAAAAAGAGCTCCGTGTATGATTATGTAAGCTAATGAAATGGCATTTTAAAGCAGGTTTCTTTCCCGTTTGCATACAATGTGAATGTTTTTCTTTGCTCCTTCTTACCATTTAACAACAGAATGCATTATTTCAATCCTATTAGTGAATGGTTTTTATATGGTAGGTCTGAGAAATACTTGGTTTTGCAATTTGAAACCCTGAGGAAAGCATCAGCAGGCTCTGATGATGGGTGTTGGGGTGTGTAGCTGCCCAAAGCAGTAGCACATCTATGTAGCCAGAAAATAACTAAAACCAAAGAAGAAACCCACATAACTGATATTACTCTTGTCTTGGAGTAATGCTCTGGAGCGATCCTCTCAAGGATATCTGGTTGCAAGGGGAATTGGGATCTCTTTACATTCTGCCTTTGTGCTTTGTTGTGGGTTTATATCTTCGTGGGTTGTGCTGTTTGTTTTATTTTTAGCTTTATTTCAATTTATTGATGTGCCTTGTTTCCTTGGGGAAAAACCTCCCTGACGCTGTAGGGTTAGGTCTCTTTGTGTTCCTGTCTCTTAAAGTGAGCCTGCTGTCCGTGCTGTGCAATCAGGCTTGCTTCCTGCTACCTCCCTGTGTTTCTGAGCTCAGTTTCCCATTGCATAAGCGCTGTCAACACATTGAAAAACACATCAGTTTTGACAAGAGGGTAGAGATGTCACAGGTAAGTGCCGAGAAGATGTGTGAGTACAGGAATCTGCGTGGAGAAAACTCAAATTAGTGCTCTGCTGGAAGCAAAGCTGTTGGCTGAATGCAGATGTATTCTTAGACATCAGAGGATCTTTGTGGTAGGGAGACAAATCAAGTTTCGTAAGGAGTTCCAGTAGACACTGAGTGTTCCTTTACTCTTCCTTTGTGAGAGTGGGGAGCAGCGATCTGATGAGTAATCCCGCATTGCTGTAGGTAATAGAAGAAAACAAAAGGGTTTGGGTACAGGCCTTCACCCTGCCCCTTGGGGATGAAGAGGGAGGGAAATGAGTGGGTATTTTTGATGTCACTGTAAAGGTATTTGCGGTTGTCCTGATAATGGTGACACGTAATCGCTGGGGCCAGGATTTCTCTGGCAGAGATGCACAAGGCAGGTCTGCTTGGGGATCACCTTTTTCCTGCATGCATCAATACAAATATAACGTATTTATACAGATATTCTTGACCATTTTGGTCACTCAGGCTTTTCCTTTTTGAGGCCTCCTGAAACGGGAAAATGTATTTTTTTTATATTCTCTTTCTTTTAAAGAGATTTTAACAGAGTGGAGGGCTTGGAGCCATATTTGAGTCTTCCAGGTGAAAAGCTGAGTATCCTGAGTATTGTCATTCAGAGACAGTGCGGGAGGCATATACCGTATCTTGAATTTAAAGGAAAATAGAAACCTCCATTGTTTGGTGATGAGTTTGGTGCTCTGTTAGTTTCCTTCAGATGTTCTTACATAGGATTGTGAGGCAGCCTCAACTGGAAGTCTTTTTTTCCCTACTTTAATCTGTTTAAGTTTGGAGATTGGCAAATATAATTAGTACCTCCCTCTGCCGTTCTGAAGGGCTTCTGCTGAAAGAATCCAGCATGTCTAAAATTAAGTTGTTTTTTATTTAGGTTGATTTACTCAGCTCCTCATCTTTATTAGCCAGTGAGTCTTGGAGTTTAAACTGCCTTTTTCCTTGCTTAATTATACGCCAGTGTTTGGGCACAGTCTGCTGGGAAACTATTAGGTGGGGGAGACTTCTTTCTTTCAATGCAGAGTTTAGGAAGCTTTTGTTTACAAAAGCTCATTCTGGGTCAAAATAAGTTTTTACCTTTCATCTCAAATATTGAGCACAGGTACTGAGTCCGTAATAAAACATGAAGGCTTTAGTAGGAGAGCGTAGTAGGAGCTTTAATTCAAAAGCATGGTCAGCCCTATGTTTTCATTAATAAAGTCTGCAAATTCAGATTATCATAGAATCCCAGCCTGGTTTGTGTGTGAAGGGACCTTAAAGCTCATCCAGTTCCAGCCCCCTGCCACGGGCAGGGACACCTTCCACTAGAGCAGGGTGCTCCAAGCCCCTGTGTCCAACCTGGCCTTGAACACAGCCAGGGATGGGGCAGCCACAGCTTCTCTGGGCACCCTGTGCCAGCGCCTCAGCACCCTCACAGTGAGGAAACTGAATGTGTTCAAGGCCATGTTGGATTTTATGGTAATAAGGAAAAAAATGTTTCCTGATCAAAACCAGGCTATGGTAACGTGTTTTCAATGCTGCTTTTGCCCTTAGACTTGCCATGTTTTTCACAGCTAAAGATAGAGGAACAGTACGGGTATACTTAAGTCTCTGAAAAATGAGAAGAATGAACATAAGCTGGTGACTGACCTGTGCTTTGTTAGTGAGAAACTTGTGATCGAGCTGTGGGGAACTGGATTTATATCCCTCCTCTGCTGCCCGAGCTTGCTGTTGTCGCACAGAAGTAGCTCTCACTGGGAGACCAAAGGAGGAGGAGGTAACTTCTGTTTTGTCAGGTGCTTACTCATATTTTTTTATCCTGATAGGCTGTGGTCAAGCTGGAAGGAACATCGTAGCGTGTGTATTTTATGTTTTCCACACCATGGGAATGAGGAAGTTTTATATAGGGAGAGATCTCCTTTGGGATGGCCTCTTAGTCCACATCAGAAATAGCATTTTCTCACCTAACTTTTGGTAGTTTTGGTAGCTGAAACTTGTCATCTGGTTGAATGGCCCCTTTTGGACACTGACTCTATGAGGGTTTGCAGCCGTTTGGACCTGTTGCTTGTGGAGCCTGCAGAAAGTCTGGGTGGTGTTTTGAAGCTGTGGAGCCAGGCAGCTGTAAGTCTCTGTCATATTCCATGTTAAACCGGAGTCATCTCTTCCAGCTAGGTTAAAACCATGTCCTTAAGCTTTTCGGAGCAGCACTTCCATTTTCTCAGCAGCGTTGGCTTTGATGTCTTCTCTAGAGCTGCAGCCCCTCTCTTGGTTACAAGCGCTGTTACAGCCAGCAAAGTCATCATTGGAGTGCTGGGAGCAGATGTGCTTTCCTGGGATTTGATGTGTGTAATACAGACGTTCTCATAGTTGTATTTTTACAGATGCTTTTTATCTCCCGCTGCTCACCAGTGCCAAGTGGTGTTCCGCAGTTTGATACCATGTGATACGGTGTTTTGATAACAAAGCAGAGCTGGAAATTAATGCTTAACTGGAAGCAGGGATCCTGGCGGCTGGGTGCTGGCTGTGTACCCTGAAGCACGTTTTACTCTGCTTCAGGAACATGCTTTCGACAGCCTCCTGCTTGTCTGCACCTCTGTGCTTCAGAGCGGTGTGGGACCATGGGCTCCCACGTGAGTGCAGAGATGAGCTGCAGCGGCATGTTGGCCACCTCTATGTTTGTGACTGCATTGTGCCTCAGTCACTAATGAGCACTCAGACTTAATCAGAAGCTAAATTGGGACCCTGTGCTGAGTTTGCAGCTCTTAAGAACGTGAAGCAGGAAAGTGCTGCTGACTCAAGTGAAAGCATGTGGAGGTCTGCTTGGGAGAGCGTGTGCCTGTGCTTTTGGCAAAGCGCTGGCGGAGGGGAATGTCTCCCACACTAAAGAGCTTTCAAGAGTGAGCAGAAAATCCTCTTTTAACTCTGTAACCTACGTTACATGCTTGGACTGGTGGAGCTGTAGCATCCCTGCTGTCATGAGAACTCTCGGGTCCTTCCAGTACAGTAAAGCCTTGATTTTCCTCACATCTTTGAACCCTTTGCAACAATTCAGGGAGCTAGGTTAACCCCAGCTCTGCTGTTTTCCATGATGATGATAATGAGTTGGAAATGCTTCCTGTGTGTGCCAAGGGTGCAGTAGTCTGAAAGCCTTTGGGTAGTTTATCCCCCTGGGTGCTTTTCTCTCAGAGTTGATTTCTGTAGACCTTAGCAGTGATGAATGCAGCTGATGAGGGACAGCAAGTACTACTGCAGCTGGGTCTGGGTTTTTTCTGGTGCAGCCTAGTTTCTCTTATCCCCTGAAAGCTATTTTTAGTAAGTGGTTGGGTTTTTTTTGAATCGAGTGAATAATCAGTATTTCATTCACTGCCCTTACATATGCTTAAATATAGTATTTACATAATCTTCTTATATGCCTTTCCTCCTGCTGCTCCTAAGTTCATAAAGGAACCAGGTTCACCGTTAATAAGATCTATGAATGAACTTGCCCAGAATAGTTCTATTGGGCTGTGGCTCGGATTTATTGCCAAAATGATAATTTATTTATGCTTCTAGAAGATGGCGTCATTCTTCATACATAAACGGCTTCTTCTGTGCCGGCCCCGTCTGTTTCCTCTGGTGCTGTCAAGAGTCATTTTTCTGTGTACAGATTCCTTAGATGCAGCCTGTGAAACGGTGGGGTTTTTTCCTGCTTTGAAGACAAAACGACTGTCTGGTGGCAAACTTCTGTGTTTTCCCTTCTAGGCAGGTTCATCGCCTTGAAAAGGCCGAGGTGGTGATTGACATTTGTCAGACTCCCCGCGCAGGAGGTTCGCACACCCCCCCTAGGGCCTCAAGCCTCGCTGAGCCGTCGGGAAAGCCGGAGGGAGGGCCGGGAATGAGGTTATTCCCGCAGCCTTCCTCGGCGCTGGCGCTGCGGGGATGGGCTTCGTGTCCCCGCGCCTGCCGGGCGGGAGCGAGGGAGCTCTCCGTGGTGCCGAGCGGGGCGAGCCTGCGCGATCCTTCCTTAGGAGCCCGATCCCTCCTTAGGAGACCTGCATGGAGGCCCTAGTCTGATGATTCCCTCGTATTCCAGCGTTGGATGTGTGTGTGGCATGGGAGCAGACCTGGTGTCTTGCTTTGGATGTAGGTGGCTCACCCCAGTTTGCCAAAGGTACCAGGTCTGGTTGTTGCATGCAGCAGATCAGCCCCTCATGCTCCTGGGAGCTTCAGCATGCCAGAAATACAAACTTTGAACGTTAGGCCATGGAGATGGAGTAAATATAATATACCCTAAGTAAACATAGCTCGTGTTCCTATAATTCCATGTTCTTTTCTCCCTTCACTGCATTTCAGCTCGTGATGGCTGTTTTTTCTGTTGCTCACATAATGCTCAACGCTGTTAGAGTGTTCCCAGCTCCACTGTTCATTTTCCATTTCCTTTGGCCTCCTTGTGCAATATTGCTTAGGCAAAGCTGCCTGCTTTTTGTGTAGGGTCAGTCTGGTCCAGCAGTCCGGAGGTGAGATCCCAGTCAGTGAGCCACAGTAGATCTGAGGCTGGGTTTGCCAGCCCTGTTATGAACATACATGGCTTCTCTCAGCATTGGAGCCAGAGAAGCTGTGGCTGCCCCATGCCTGGCAGTGTTCAAGGCCAGGTTGGACACAGGGGCTTGGAGCACCCTGCTCTAGTGGAAGGTGTCCCTGCCTGTGGCAAGGGTTGGAACTGGATGAGCTTTAAGGTCCCTTCCAATCCAAACCAGTCTGGGATTCTGTGATTTGTGATGTCCTGGCTGGCTCCTTCAGCACCAAAAAAGTTGTCCTTTGCTCTAGTTTTGATCTTTTCTTTCCTGCCTGTAATTCATTCAAGACTTTTACTTGAAAGAAAAATTGGCTTTCCAGTCTTAAGCAACCTTCTGTGATAGCTGTGGAGCATTTTCTAAATAGCTGCTCCTGCTTGCTTTGTATGGAAGAGCCAAAAATAAAACATTTGATTCTTGCAGCAAAAGCTTTGTTGAGGAATATGGCTATTGACTTTTATTCTTTAAGGTCCTTTCCAACCTAAATCATTCTGTGATCCTAGGATTCTCTTGCCAGATATCACCTGGTCTATAGACAGCTTGGATGAAGCAGGCTGCTTTGAATCCTATGGGAAAAAAGCCGGTATTTTGAAGGTCGTAGTTTCTAGGCTGTGATGGCAGAAAGTAGGGAAAGGAATTTTTCTCCTGGTATCTTCAAGTGTAAGACAGCTTCTCACCATTAGGGAAGGTTTTGGCTTTGGCATTCATACTTCTCCTTGGATTGCATATCTTACTTACTGCCTTCTTGTGGTTTCTTGCTTAGGTTGAGTAGATTTGCTATAATCCAAATGGGACATAAATTGTATTAATCAGGACAGGATAATTCCTTTTCCTGGGAAGATGTAGGCATTACACTCTCCATTTAGCTGCAGGCTTGTCTCATAAGGAGACCCAGAAGAACAACTAGACATTGGCCTGTCCTAACAAATGTGAGTGAATTGTTCAATACAGAATACAGCACCGCCTTTGTAAAGTATCTCCTGCTCATGCTCTTTACCTATAACCATGTCTTAACTATACCCGTAATCAGCTTTTTGCATTGCGGAAGGTTGACAGTGGTGGTTCTGAGACCGGTATAGGTCCCTCTGATGCGGTTGTCCCGTGAAATATGGGCACGACACAGCCCTTTAAGCAGTCTGGAAACAGCACCTCCCCCCTTCATGTGCAGAAGTCTGGGAAAGTGAGTATAAATGAGTGTTTTAACCTCCCCTGGTACTTACAACGCATGCAAACTCCTCTTGCTGGAGCAGTTTGCTGGGCTTCAGGTGTCCTTTATCCTGGCAGCACTGGTAATGAACACTACTTAACTGTGTGGTGCAGAGGGATAGTTTGATTCAATGACTTTTGGAGCTGTGTTAGGGTGCTGCAGGTGTGTTTATTGGAGGTTTTCATCTCACAGAGCTCAAGTCTTGGCTTCTTGTTTAGTGTGTGTTCATGTTGCTTAGGTTGTCCTTCAGAGAAAAGCCAACTCCCTATGTTCCCAAATCAATAGCTGCTTCTTTACACCACAGAAAACGTGTGTAGTATATGCATGTATATGAAATACATGAATATGTGTAATGTTTTATGTTCGGTGCTTTGTCAAGAATAAAGGTTTCAGTCTAAAAATAACTCGGATCCAGTGGAACATTACTGAAGTAGGTGCATAATCTGAATTTCACTCAATAACATGGCTTCTTCTTGTATGAACTGAGGTACTGTTTGCTTTGGTGGCTGAGCTGGTCTTGGTGTGGCTCTTCCACTCTGTCATTCTGTTGTCATGGACCTGAAGCACGCTTGATGTCTTCCCTGTGTCTGTGTGCCAGGGGAATGGGGAATTTCCACCCTGGTGCAAGAGCATTTGCAGCACTGCAGCAGTGCTCATTCCTCTGTTCATCTCTTGCTGGTTTTAATTCCTTCAGGACCTATTTAGACCTTACGAATGTGTTGGTGGATGTGTGAGAAGTGGCAGAGAAGGAGGAGGCCTGTGGTGATGGTACAGCTATGTCCATACCCCATGAGGTGGGGAGGATGGTAGCAGCATCCCGTACCACAGCAGGCAGCTTGGATGCCACCACACTGCTGTGGTTTTGGCTGCAGTGGAAGGAGATACAACCAAGAGATGCAGCTCAGCAAGGTGCCCCTTGTCCCCAGGTGAAGGCTGGCTTCTATCAGCTTTTCCATCCTTCCTTCCGTGGACAGCTCCTGCCCTCCTGGGGCCACTTGGAAATGCTTTCTGAAAGGCTGCAGAGGAGTAAAGGTGCTCATGGCTTCATGCAGTGTAGTCCCTGCTCTGCTGTCACTTGCAGCAGGTATAATTTTGCCTGAAAAGCATTGACTATTTCTTGCCTTCAGACAAAAAGCCTCGTTTGGTTCCGTGCAGCACTCCCTTCCAGGACACATAATTGCTTCCATTTTTTTCTCTCCCTTCTGTATTTGGAGCAGTCATACTCTGATTTGTTCTGTTAGACTGAGCAGCTCTTGGGAGGCTTTCCTTGAATTCCCTGTGCCCTGTAGTCCTTCGCTACTTGCCTTCTGCTTTGAGATGATACTGATTTGCAAGGGATGGCGAAGATGAGCAGGGTCCTGTGTGTGATTTCAGCATGCAAGGTCCCGATATAAGTAATTCTCTTGTATTGTTAATTTCGCCCCTCCTCCCCAAGAAAGTGTCCCCTCTGGCAGGATTCTGTCCTTTCTCCTTTTGAGCCCTTTCAATCTGGTGGGCCACAGAGATGCTGCGAGGGCTGGAGCAGCTCTGCTCTGGAGCCAGGCTGAGAGAGCTGGGCTGGGTCAGCCTGGAGAAGAGAAGGCTCCTGAAGGGGAAACCTCAGAGCAGCTCCAGTGCCTAAAGGGGCTCCAGGAAACCTGGAGAGGGGCTTTGGACAAGGGCCTGTAGGGACAGGACAAGGGGAATGGCTTTAACCTGCCAGAACAGGGGAGACTGAGATGAGCTCTCAGGCAGAAGCTCTTCCCTGTGAGGGTGCTGAGGCGCTGGCACAGGGTGCGCAGAGAAGCTGTGGCTGCCCCATCCCTGGCAGTGTTCAAGGCCAGGTTGGACACCGGGGCTTGGAGCACCCTGCTCTAGTGGAAGGTGTCCCTGCCTGTGGCAGGGGTTGGAACTGGATGAGCTTTAGGGTCCCTTCCAACCCACACCAGGCTGTGGTTCTGTAAAGTTGCCATCATCTCTACAGAACTAGGTAATTATTATGATGTTATATCAAATACTGTGTTGATTTATATATACAAGTGGTGTTAACTCTCACTCACTTCCCATCTCACTGCTGGTGACTGTTATGAAAGATGTGCCTCAATATTTCTTGAGGGGGGGGACATGGCAAAAGTAATTTGAAAGTGTAGGTGGGGTCAGTTCTGCTGCTTCTAACCAGTGTTTCCCTGATGCATTCCATCTCCAGTAAACTGAGGATTCACAGTTTGACCACTGGTGTCCTTCCGAAGCTCATCCTCCTGCTGTTGCTCAGCAAGGCTTTCTTTTTGGCCAGTCTTACTCAAGAGTTGGCTCAACTAATATACGGATGAATTCATTCCCATTGAAAGTGGGGTTTTATCTTCTAAAAGCCAGTTTTTTGCATCTTCCACCAGGAGTATTCGTGCAGCTTTCCCAGTTATCACAGGCCTAAGGCTGCTAATGAATCAGCAAAACACATTTGTGGGTTCAAAATGAAGTCCCATCACAGAAGCAGAAGCATAGACTTTACCACTATGTATGGAATACAGACACTGGCAGCATGGAAGTACTGAAGTTGAGGAGCTGATGTGGGAACAACAAAAAAAAAGACCCACCAAGATGTTGTAATTACACTAAATTGTATTAAAAATAGTATCTGAAGGTCAATATGTGTAACTGAAACACCTCTTCTCTCACCCAATATTTAAACTTGGATTTGACTAACTCGTGGAGGGGGAAATGAGACTTACGCTTTTGTCCTTTTAGTAAGACTAAAGTTTCTTCACCCCTCTTTTCTAGCATGACTTCTAGTAGCTGTTCCTACCTATAATTCTGGGGGCAGCTACTATTTAAGTAACTACAACCTCCTGCTTTCAAGGAACAGTAATGAATTTGGTGGCAAAAGCCTGATCTTCATGCCCTGCCATTTCATTGTTTTGGTTTATGGGATCAGCTAGATCCTGTATTGGGGGGTTTTGCTGAGTTCTGTCTTCAGTCTTAAACAGTATTTTATATTTCCCTCTGTTTTCACAGAATCCCTGACTGGTTTGGGTGGGAAGGAGCCTTAAAGCTCATCCAGATCCAGGCCCCGGCCACAGGCAGGGACACCTTCCACTAGAGCAGTTATTTAGTAGGTAAAGTAAGTGTAGGTATTTCTGCTCTCCTTAGCCTCATTTCCTTTGACTTATCAGGAGCAACTTTTACTATTCAGCAAGAGATGTTGTATTATCTGAAAACATATGTATGTAAACCCAGAAAGACAGATGAAGATGAGTGTATATGAGTTGCCTACTGACAACTCTGAATCGAATTCATCTCCTGCAGTCTCAAGTCACTGTCTTGATAAGTTTACAAGTTCTGTTCCAGTTGCCGTCAGCTGTGGCTTCTGCTCAAGAATCAGGACATACAGACCTTTTCCAGCCTTTTCCTATATGCATGTAATGCAAGCCAAGGGGTTGTTCAGGACATGCCACCCTGAGCTGAGCCTGGGGCATGCGAGCATCCTCCTTCTTTCCTGCTCTCCTCCTGCCCTATCCAGTTTCTACTGGGTGTTTCCCTTGCTGGTCTTGTGAGACTCAGGGATGTATTACAATTTCTTGAGTAAGAAGGTGGTAAGTACCATTTCTGCACAACGTGGCTGTAAAATGTCTAATGTTCTGTGATGGCAAACACTCTGCCCACACACCAGAGTGGTGATGAAAGTCAGATTTTACACCATAAGTGTGGTTGGTGGTGGTTTTTTTTCTAACATGCAGATATTTGATATTGAATAACACGACTACTCTGGAAGCAGTTGTTTCAGGTTTGAATCAGGCTTGGGTTAGAGAGATCCCAAACAGCCAGCTGCAACTGCTGGATCCAGAGGAAGGCTTCCAGAAGACTGACAGAGAATGGAGCTCTCTCAAGAGTTAACTTGAAGTTCATCTGCTTCATATGATAAAGTTCATCGTATTTATCGTGGGGGAAAAGCAGAAATGTGATTTTAGATGTGAAAGGTGATGCTTTCATGTTCTTAGAAGTCCAGCAGCTGGTTCTTCCAGAAGCACTGCAGTGATACAAGCATCCAGAATCCCACCGTGGGGATGCAGGCTGTTGGTGAGACTTGAGTGATAAACACGGGGTGCTTTGAGTTCAGCTTGCCAAGGCTGCTGCCGTGTGCTCACCATGCCTGCTGTGATGGCCCGAGAGCAGGCCTCTGTGGGGAAGTAAACCCAGTGTAAGATGCAGACACAGGTCTCTTGGCTCCTTGCTGCATTGAGGCAGTTTGTGTGATCCCTGTTTCCTCGCAAGGACTACCATGTGCCTGCAGGTAGGTCAGAGTCCTTGCTTGTGGCTGAGCCCCGAGGCTGGGCTTTGAGAAGAGCTGCAGCTGGACTGGGATGTTGGGAGAGACTGGTGTGTGCTGGGATGGGAGTGATCCTGTGTGCAAGGGGAGGATACAAGTTGCAGCTCTGTGCAGCCTTTGGCAGCTCTTCCTTTCCCAGCTCCCTTGGGGCTCTATCCCTGCATCACTCTCCTGCAGTCTCCAGCTCAGCCTGGAGCACAAAATGGGCCTGCATGGACAAATAGGGAAGCAGGGAGAAAACAACTGACCCGGAAGCGTGATTTCCAGCTACTCACACCCTGAGCCTTTGTTTGGGAAAACAACGTGACTCATTTTTCTCCCACGGGCTCTTAACTTCCCTGTGCATGGAGTTCCTGCATGTGCAAGGTAAAGCCAGAGGATTAATGAGCTTTGAAACCCTCCTAATGTTAAATGCATAACATTTATTTGAATAATAATAATAGTAATAATAATAATCTTTATACTATAGCATGCACAAGCAGTGACCACCACAACCTCTCTGGTGGGGTAGGGTGGCTGCTGCTGTTGGATGCCCGGGCTTTTGGTACACACACGCAGCCCAGAGCTTTTGTTTCCTGGTTTAATTTGTGCTTCCTGGCTTTTTGTGTGCAGTGGCTGCAGTTTCATGCTGTTTCTCCTGGTGGGGGGGGAGGCTGCTGGCGAGCTTGCAGGCTCATGAAGAATGGTTAGCACTGGGATTCAGCTCAAAGGCTAAGCCCAAAATGTGCACAAACAGTATCTGTGTTAAGCCCTGTTTCCAGCCTGTACGTTTTATCTCGGTGTACTCTTTCTGTTGAAGCTGCAGCACCCTCTTCTGCTGTTTTATCTTCTTAGAGGTGCTATGAACTGCAATCAAGTTGCCTTCCAATCTTCCACTGATAAAACTAATGCAATTTATTGGCTGGGCTATGTAAGATGCTTTTTCCTGCAGTTGTTTGTATGTGGAGGGGGGTATGCCTGTGCCCTGTGGATCTTGTTGGCAGGAGGGGGGGTTTAATCTCCTTCATGTCATTTGACCTCTGTCAGGTAACCTTGGTTTCTTTCATAGTGAGCATGCTTCATCCCACCTTTGCTCATGGCTGGTCCATCTCTCAGCTTGCTGCAGCAGGAGGCTGGAGGGAGCTGACAGCAGCACTTTGCTTTTCTCCCTGGCATCATGTGTTTAAAAGTCTCTGAATAAAGTGTGTTGTGTCAGAGGTCATGAAGCAGTAAAGTCTGAGAAGTGACTTCCCATAGCAAAGGCTAGAGAAGATACTCATACATCCTTAATGCAGGGTGTAATCTCACAGTTCGGAACACTGTTAAACTCGGTGATAATTATTTTGCGTCTTTTTACCAAACATTGATTTCTGAACTCTAATGTTAAGCTCTACAATCACAGAACTATGGAATGGTTTGGGTTGGAAGGGGCCTTAAAGCTCATCCAGCTCCAACCCCCTGCCACGGGCAGGGACACCTTCCACTAGAGCAGGGTGCTCCAAGCCCCTGTGTCCAACCTGGCCTTGAACACTGCCAGGGATGGGGCAGCCACAGCTTCTCTGGGCACCCTGTGCCAGCGCCTCAGCACCCTCACAGGGAAGAGCTTCTGCCTAAGAGCTCATCTTAGACTCCTCTCTATCATCTGAAGCCATGCCCTTTGTCCTGTCAAAGGGAAGCATTTATGACTTGTGCAAGCCTTGAATTACCTATCTGCCTCCAGGTGGGATGTGCTGGAGATGAGAGCGTCATTACTGTGTTTTGTAACATAGTGGTATTTCCCTTTCTTTCCAGTTTAGCATCTTCACTGGTTTAAAGTGTTCCAAGTCTCATTTTTCCTCTCTATCCGTCTTTACTGCTCCCAGTCCTTGAGCAGTGAAGCTGGCTTTGTCAGTCCATGCTTGCCAGGGAAGGGGGTTAGTGCCAGACCACAGGCTCTGGGCTGGAGCCTGCCTCACAGGGGCCTTTTCTGCTGCTGACATCGGTGTGAGCCACAAGAACTGGGGACAGAGCCATCCTCTGCTGAATGAGCACCCTTGGAGCCCTGAGCTGGCATCTGCCCGCATTGCCCTGCCTGCTGCAAAAGCCCAGTGTGATGGAGATTAAAATAGAAGTGGTTTCCATCAAGAAAGCATAAAGCATCTTCGTTTCTGATGTTGAGAAGAAACGTGGTGTCTTAAGGTTCGGCATGGATGTGCCGTGCTGAAGGAAGCAGTACCCAGCTCTTGGTGTTGGACTGCTGCAGTTTGCCAGCTAGAAAATGAAGAGTTAGAGGAGGAACGTCTGGGTTTTCCCGATAGATACGTTTTTAAGCTGGACTTTAAAACTGTTCCTTATGCCTAATGCCTGTGGGCTGCTTCTTACCCTGTAAAACTGTCCACAGCCATCAATATATAAAGGCTTTTTGTACTTAGTTACAGTAAACTTAGTTTAAGTTCCAAGTCTCATGTTTGTTTGAAACTCAGGGAATGACTGAGTGGGGTAATATAAGGAATAACAGTTTGTGAAGCAACTAGATGTTATAATAGCGTGAAAACCTAGTTAAAAGCTACTAGCAGTTTGTTGTCTCAGGATTAATTGTGACTTTATTTAAAGCAATGCTCATGTAGAAAGGCAATTGTCAAAAACTCTTTAATTTTTTTTTGTGTGTGTGCCACAAATATGGGAATTCCATGTCAAACATTGTTTATAGCTTATATTCCGAGGGTTTGGGAGAGGTTTTAGTGGATATAGGCTGCTAGGTTGGGAAAAATTAGAGGAAATGGTAAAACCTCATGCTGTAAATGCAGTATTCCCATTTGGTGGACTTGAGTGTAGTCCATTGCAGCATGGGAAGCTGACTGCAGTTGATGCTGTGTTGAGCTTTCTAGGTATTTTCACTACTTCATGCTAGAACCAAATTATTATTGGCATATTTTTCAGGATTATTGGAAAATGCCACCATGAAATGTTGGGAAATTGAAATGTCTTTGGAAAAAAAACCCTGAGACTGAATTAATGCAACTGTCATTGAATCCCAGCCTGGTTTGTGTTGGAAGGGACCCTAAAGCTCATCCAGTTCCAACCCCTGCCACGGGCAGGGACACCTTCCACTAGAGCAGGGTGCTCCAAGCCCCTGTGTCCAACCTGGCCTTGAACACTGCCAGGGATGGGGCAGCCACAGCTTCTCTGGGCACCCTGTGCCAGCGCCTCAGCACCCTCACAGGGAAGAGCTTCTGCCTAAGAGCTCATCTCAGTCTCCCCTGTTCTGGCAGGTTAAAGCCATTCCCCTTGGCCTGTCCCTGCAGGCCCTTGTCCAAAGCCCCTCTGCAGGTTTCCTGGAGCCCCTTTAGGCACTGGAGCTGCTCTGAGGTCTCCCCTTCAGGAGCCTTCTCTTCTCCAGGCTGACCCAGCCCAGCTCTCTCAGCCTGGCTCCAGAGCAGAGCTGCTCCAGCCCTCGCAGCATCTCCATGGCCTCCTCTGGCCTCGCTCCAACAGCTCCCCGTCCCTCTTGTGCTGTTGCCCCAGAGCTGGATCAGGACTGCAGGAGGGGGGGCTCTCCAGAGAGCAGCAGAATCTTCTAGTATACGGTATTCAAATATGTTGTCAGATCTCTTCTTGCCGAAGTTGTCTAGTCCAGTTTAAGACATTCTTGATGCATCCCTTTAGTTTGTATTGTCCCAGGCTGTGCTGTGTAACTCACGTACAGCGAAGGTTTTGTAGGGTGCCAGCACCCTCTTGTGGGCAGTGTCACAGCAGAGGATTTTTATCTTCTCAAGGTGCAAATACCCAAATCCTTTACAGGTACAGGTGATGCCCGCACTTTGATCAGCTGTGACACTGTGTTTCTCTGTCGGTTGTAGCTGCTTGACTCAAACAGTCTGTTCCTTTGGGAACACCTTCTGAGATTTGCTGGACCAGTTTAGAACAGTGTGATCTTCACACTGATGAAGTCATGTATTTTCTTATAATTAGGAGGTTATCTATAAAAATAAAGCCATCTGCTCTTGTTGGAACAGCTGGGCACTCTTCGTGTATTCATGGAAATAAAAGACAGTTTCTTCCCTTTATCCTGTATCCTCCTTACCCTACATCTGCCATTTCTTCTCCACCCCACCGCTGGTACTTGAGGGGTCTTCCAGTTTTGCCGTCACTGATGCCCGCAGCATCAAGAAGCTGGTGTTTGAAAAGGGGGTTGTACTGGAATGTGGTGTTTTTCTTGCAGGATACGTTGCCTGTGCTAACACAGAAGCTGATTTTAGTCTTAAGCTATTATTGACCACAGTTTTTGCTGACCTTTACTGCTAGAAGGTGCAGAGGTAGCACATGGTGTTCTTCTCGGCAGCTGCTTGGACCTGTGGGATGTTTCTCCTGGCCCCAAGCATCTCCAGTCTGGATTAATTTGGGTTTATTCCCATTTATTTTCCCAACCAGGAATGTCCAGAATTGTTTCTTCCTCTGCCTTTGCTGGGATTACTGGGGAGTTGGCACTGGGACTGTGTATGTGCATTATGTACTATTCATTCTTACAGAATCAGCCATTTGTCCCTTTTAAGGTTTGAGTTGCCATTTGTAATGCGCTTAAATGTGGAAAAGAAACAAATCCCGTGTTTCCTCTTTTTTCCAGGTTGCAGGATCAGCATGTGTCTCTAACAGTTAAAAAGGTAAGCAAAGGTCTTATCATGACATTCTTTGTGTTCTGATTGCTGCATTCAGATCAGAACTTGGAGCAGGGGATTCATCTGAATGCATTTAAAGAGCTCTTTTAAACTTTATTACTCATATAAAACTGTTGTGTTTGTCACTGCTTCCCTTCAGTGGATCAGTCCAGTTTGAAAACTAAAATACTGTTGAAATAGCTCACTCCGTTACAAAACATGACTTCCCCTTCTGCCTGCAGATTGACCCCAATAAAACTTCATAATAGATCTACATTACAAGCCAGTCTACCGTAGAATACAACTGCAAACATTGGAAGTTATTTCTAATCGGAGCTGGGCTCTGCACTGGGTCAAGGGAGCAAGAGGTGTAAAATCAATTCTTTGGGCCGTGTGGCAGTAGATGGTGCTGTTGGAGTGGGTTTTACCACCCGAGGAGCTGACCTGCAAGCTGAGCCACATAGTATGGGGGCTCCTGGGGTTCCTGGTGTGCAGCCAGCAGCTTTGTGTTTTGAGGTTTGCTGTGCTGAGCGATGCTGAGGCTGAAATTAGCCTGTAACAGTTGTGGTGGTTGCTGTAGTTTAGCTTCAGTATTGCTGCTGTACACGAAACTTGAAGCAATCATACGATCATAGGCTGCTGCCTTGCTCTCTGCAAATTGTGCTGTTTGCTCCAAGGAGCAAAATGAATTCTCCTAAGGAATGTTTTTCCCCTTTTCCTCTCTATCAGTGGTGCCTTTCCTTCAAGGCTGTGTAGTTATAGATACCTCACCCTCCACTTAATCCACATTATTATAATATCACATTATCCCATAATGTCACATGTTGCTTTTTTTGTTTATAAAAAGGCTGGAAGATGCCACAGTTAACATTGGCATTGGGAAGTCTCTTGTTCAGGCCCAGCATACAAACCCTCATCTGGAAAATGTGTGACTAAAACATTGCCCTTTAAGTTTTCCATAGGTTTGTATTCCTGCTCTTCAGGCAGTGTCTGAAATTGCCTGAAGAGGAAAAATTGCCAGGGTCACTGAAGGTGTTTGGTTTCATGCATTGGGATGTGCAAACTTCTCCTTACTTACCTCTCTCTTTGTTTCTGAGATGCGCACAAGACTGAAGCCACACCAAAGATTTGCCCTCCTGTTTTAATAACAAAATAAAGAGGAATTTGCCTTTCCACACTGAGTAGTGAGGATGTCTTTGCTATTGTCCTTCTAAGAACACTGCCCTTCCGTGTCCCTTTGACTTATGGAAGGGTTAATTGTCACATGTGCCTCTTGTGGTGGGTAGGGATGAGCTGCAGCTTTCATTCATTGGAGCATCCTGTGCTTGGAGCAACTGACCTCAGCTGGGTGAAGGGATCTCATGGCAACACAGGGGCATTTTGGGGGTACACCTCTGCCTCGTGAGGGGTGCTGGGGGTGACTTCAGGGCTGGTCATGGCACCTCCTTTAGCTGCGGCACTCAGCCTGGGGACCCCCTCCAGCGCGCTCCGGCAGCGCTGCAAACGCAGGAGGAGAAGCCGGCGAGCAGAGCGGAAAGGTAGAGTTTGAATTGCTGTGTGCTCACAACAGGGTATGGATGGGGGGTTGTAATGTAGGCATTTTCAGGGGAGGTTTGAACCTGTCATTGCTAAGTGCAACTTTAGTTTGGGTTTATAAGAAGTATTTTGAACAGGATCCTTCAGCATCTCCCAACATTTCCTTTTATTAGCTTTCAGAGTTTGGAAGGAGAGCACTTTTTAACACATATGAAACATATCTAAAGCTGTGGCTTTCTGACTTCTACTCTCTTCTGAGTTTTGGCTCATCCATCAGGCTATATTTTTCTTCTTATATGCCATTCTCTGTTAACATAAAACGTTGGGTAGTTGCTGTATTTTCTGTTCAAGATAATCTAGTTTTTCTGTAACGATGAGGGTAAACCATGACATCTGTTAAGAACCTTTTACAACTTCTTTTTCTTGCATTGAATACACAGAATATTCAAACAAAAGAAACTCAAGTTTTCTCTCTCTCATACTCACATAGCACATCCTTGCTATAGACAACATCTAGTTTAAAATCTTTCAGTTAGTTTCTTGGGGAAATAAAACAGACACTGTTGTAGTCTAAGGTTGCAGAGTGTGGTGCTGTGCAGAATCCCTTGGCTTCAGTGAGAAGGTTGGGCCATCAGGTGGACTTTGGTTTGTTAAAGGCAAAAATTCCCTCTGCTACACCAGCATAGTACAGTTGAAACCTGAGAGACATTGAGGTGCTGGAGTGAGGCCAGAGAGGGGCAATGGAGCTGGTGCAGGGCCTGCAGCACAAGTGTGATGGGGAACGGCTGAGGGACCTGGGGGGTTCAGTCTGGAGAAAAGACGGCTCAGGGGGGACCTTGTCACTCCCTGCAACTGCCTGACAGGAGGATGGAGCCAGGAGGGGCTGGGCTCTGCTCCCAAGGAACAAGTGTAGCTAGGGACCACATTGGGATCAAGTTTGGAAGATTAATTTTCTAATCAATATGTGAATGAGAAGTGCTGAGAAGTTCTCTACCCCAGTTAAGTACTGTGTCCTGCATGTTACGTGTACTGTTTGGATGCTTTTTGCTAGGAAAAGTGGATGTTACTTGGACTTCTTGAATAAGTATATCTAATTCATTCATTTAAAAGTTGAAGGGGGTCGTTTTTAGAAGTCAGTTGTAATGGAAATCAGTGGGGTGGTACTTCTCTAAAATGCACACAGTTGTCTTGCTGTAGTGATGCACTTGGAATAGGGAGTCACAGGGAAAGATACACAGCTTCCCAGGATAGCTTCCCACCTCTGGTGCTCTGAGAGACTTCAGGTTTACTTTACAGCTTGCTTTAGGCATCAGTCAAATCCTAGCTGTGGTAGGACAGTCTTGGGGTAGGATCAGTTGTTTGCCAAGCAAAGGGAGGAGTCTCTGGATGCTTGTAGAGCCCATGCACCAGGATTCCGTATCTGTTAGTATACTAAAATATGATATATATCTTAGTAGTTCTTTTTCTAGCTCTTCCTTGCCTGGGAAGGTGGGTATGTCTGCAGTGGGAGCACATGTTGTTGAGTTGAAATGTGGTGGGATCACATAGGTGGCATAAGTTCCACATAGGTGGAACCCTTCCTGCTCTATGCAGGGTGAGTTTTTGTGCTTAGATGACAATATCTAATGAACCAAAGCACTGGAAAGTATGGGCTTACTAGTTTGGGGTCTGTGCTAGGTGTCTCCTGCAAGAGAAGAGGTCAGCAAGCAGAGCAACACAGAATGATGGGGTGTTGCAGTGCTGGGTGCTAGAGGAAGGTGCTGAGTGCACCGCTGACTGCTCTCAAGTGTATTTTCTGTATAAGGAAAGGATTGGGAAAAATGTGTTCATTCATTATATACAAAGAATAAATTCAGACTCACTCTTAAGCACATATGGTTAAACTGTGAAAGGACACGTCATTAGGAAATGTGGTCAGACAGCTTGGTGTTGTTTGGCTGCATCACTTATTACTCTCGCATCACATCTCTTACATACCTTATAGCTCTTCTGTCAACTGTCCTTCTTCTGGGCTATGTTAACTGATGCTACCAAGTCTGTTTAGTACATTTATATAGATTAATAGTAATAAAAGGTATAAATTCTGTCTCATGTGAGCTTCAGTAATGCCGCAAACAGTCTCCATTAACTTATACACATAGTGATGCAACTGGCATTCCTCTTTACCTGTGCCTTTAGCTTTTTTATGCTTTTCCTCTACTTTATTCTGGAGAAACAGGATGGTCAGATGTGGGGAGGTAGTGCTGAACCCTGACTCAGAATCCAGCTGTTCAGGAGGGTTTCTGTCTGGGTCTGGGGCAGCTGAACACTGTTCCTGTGTTCTCACCTCTGTAGTAATTCAGCATTGTCCAAGCCTTCTGCCCATGAGCACAGTGGTGCTGCAGAAGTCACTGGGGCCAGTTTGATGGGGTACATAAAGTGACAATTATTTACAAGCCCTGTTGATTACAGTTAGCTCATTTCCTCTTGTTACACCGGAGTTGTGCTGATGCTATACAGTGCAAATGTGGCAATGCAGCTCTGGTACTTCAGTAAGAAAAGGTCTCTTCATACTGTGCTGCAGAAATAGTCACCAAGGGTAAAACAAATGGGAAGATGAAGCCAGGTATTAGCCTACCTTACAACAGCCTGTTAATTTATCCTGAACTCACACGCTTGGCAAACAGAACATCTTTTTGAATACAGTACTAATAGAAGCATCCCCCCTTTTTTCATGCATGCTTGCAGTGCTTGCATTTTTAAACAACAAATATACTTTGGTGTCAATGAATAGTTAAAAAGGTTCTTACTCATCACTTTGGTTTTGTTGTCTTTGCTGATCAGTTCAAGGGAAAATGTATTAAGTTTTCATACTTGCTTGAGTTGTGTGCTTTAAAGCCCCAGATGTGGTTAGTAAGGACGTACAGTTTAGGCGGTGGACAGTATATGGTACTAGCAGGGGTTGTTTGCAACTAGTGAGCATCCCTTTCCTAAATTCAGCACTGTGTACAGCAGGCTGGTAACACTATGGAGATGTTGGAGTTTGATTCCGGTTCCAAAATGCCACGTTAGTCCATGCTTGCTATGAAGTATGTATCATCCCGATGCAATAAAATCCCAGTGCTTTCATGGAAATGCATAAACTTTGGTTTCTGTAGGCCACAAAAGAAGTCACCTTTTTGTAGGCACCATTTTTATACCACTTTGGCACACCTGCTGACTGGTGCTGGTGGTGTCTGAGCTGTGCATCTATACAGAATCGGTGCTGCTGCTTCTATTTCTGTAGAGGAATGTTTCCTCTTCACTGCTACACCAAAGTGTGCATAATACTGTCCATGATACACATCATAATCTGGTGGATGATAGTATTAGTATGCCCAAAGTCATAGACTTACTGATAGTTTGAGTTAATTAGGATCAGAATCAGCTTTCTCTATGGGAATAGCAAAGCAAATTTAAGCAGCTTTTATAGAGCAAATGAAAGTAGCCTGGTTAGTAAAAGTTCTGCTTGAATTTCTAATCTCTTTAAGGGAAAAAAGCTGATTTGCCTTTCCCTTCTCCATCTGCTTTAGCCAGGACAGCAACCAGGGCTGAGAGATGCCCAAGCTAGTGCTGCTGCAGTGGAACCATGGCACACTTTGGCCTTAAAAATTGATGTATTGGGAAAAAAAAATGGAATGGATTGTGACATTTGAAGTATTTCCAGGTGTGATGGGGACCTGGATCAGACAGGGCTGTGATCCTGCCATCCTGCCTTGAGCCTGTTGCACTGACTAGTGGCATGGGTACTCCTGCATGTATCGTACTCACTTTCAGAGCGTGCACTAACACAGTGACTCAGACCTTCTCAAGTGGTGTCTTCTTTCCAAAGTCCCCAGCTGGCACTGAGGAAATCTCAACAACTCAGTGTCTCTGGCTCTTTATTTGTGTAGCAGTCAACAAAAATCAAAGTAAAGTGCATCCTGTCCTCCTTTCCTCCCACATCCTCTGTGAAATCATTGTCTTCAAGCTGTAGGTGTTTCTTTTGACTTTCTCTGGAAAATAACTCTCTTCGTTTCCCAGTTCTCTCACTCATCCCTTCTTCCTCGGTAAGGATTTCTGTTGTTCATCAGTTACTGCTGGCACTTGGGTACTTGGCATTGATGTACCAGCCCAGTGACAGTGGGTCTAGGGACGGGTGGTACTGCAAGAAAAGCAATAAAATACATGTTTTGCTTGCTATGGAGCCACAGCTTTCAGTCGTTGATGATCATCTTGGTTTTGGGAGGGATCTTGGCTCAGGATTTAACCAAACCAGACATTCATCAGTTTGGTGCTGGGTAAGAAGCTGCATCTGCAGTGGCCTGACTGCTTGAATTGTCTGTGTGGTGACCTGCAGAGTGTATTGGATGTTAATTTTGAGTTTACCCCTCCCCCCCACCAAAACAAACAGTAGTGAGCAAAAGTAGTTTACATACTCTTTCAGATCAAAAATGTTGCAGTTCCTCATACAAACCCCCAAATTCTTGCAAACCTGGTGAAATTTGCCATTCTGCAGAGTGCGCTTCAGCTGCAGAAATAGGCACTTTGGGGAAATACTGTGTGAAAAGTGAGCAAAACCCAGGGGCAGCCCAAAGCAAAGCCTGTGCCCAGGCTGCTGCTTTGAGGAGAGATTTAATACTTTACATTGTGTTATTGGTACCTCAAAGCTGAATTATCCCACTCTCTCTTTTCCAGACAGAAGCAGTCTCCGCCAGCCAAGAAACCAGCAGAAGTGTCTCACAATGGATATAGACGATGAAGAAAACATGAGTAAGATGTGTTTATTTGCACAGTAATCACTTATGTAATCATATCTGAAGGTGACTTTTTCTCCTAAGCATAGGGATGGCTGTGAAGAAAGTTGGGAAGCACAAATTTACTTCTTCATATGTTTTAAACCATGGCATAGAAGAGTGAATCAGACCTTTTGCCTTAGGTGTGTTTTAAATGCACATGATGCTAGTCTAGCTATACCTTGTATCTCATATTTTAATTCCAGCAACTGACTAATCAAAGAACATACTTCCCTGGGTTGAACCAGCAATGAAGAAGAGAGGGAGAATCCCAGTAGTGCCAACGCTAAGGGTGAGGGACCAGTCAGAAGGGAGGAGTGAGATGAAGGAGATGGAGTTTAAGTGTATAAAATAATGAGGGGAAGCAAAAATTGAGGAAGGAAAAACAGAAGGAGGAGCGAGGGGAGCTTGCGTGGCTGATTATTCTTATTCAATACTGATTGTTCCAGCCCTGAATTATTGAAGTGCGTTTAAGCATAGAAATAGTCCAATATAGTGATCATCTCGATGCATACACTAGTTAAGTACTGCTAACGGTGCCGTGGTATAATTAAGATAACCTGTGGAGAGAAGTGTTCTCACTAAAGCATACAAATATTTGAATTATTATTGGCTTTTTAACTCTTTTTTTGGTGAATAAGAGAAATGTTCCATTGCTGCTATGCTGACATGTTGTGTCTGATTGTACAAATATGTTATAATAACAAGTGTGCTCCTCTTTCCCCTGAGTGACCATGGCTAACCAGCGCATCACTGGCAAAGCCCAGCAGCGTAGGAAACTTCGGAGCAGAAGAGTTGTAGTTCAGGCTGGAGGGGTTACAGAATGTTTTTATAGGGAGATAAAGAAGTTAGGTTATTGTGTTTAAAAATACAAAGCCAAAAATTAAACATCACCACCCCATACCCTAAAACTCTTCTGTTGATGAGAAAGCATCTTCTGTTTTTTGAGTGCAACAGGGAACTCAACTGGAAGATGCTAGCTAACACTTTCTTTTCCTTGCTATAAAAGAAATGACTTCATTACTTCAGCTATTTCTAAAAGTGGTCTGCCTAAGGAGGACTCCATAAAATGCAAGAGATGGAATTGAATAATTCACTTAAGAGATTTTTTTAATATAAAACATCCCCTTATCTCAATAAGGAGTGTATCTGAGCATGAATAAAAGCTCCTTTCTAAGCTGGGGAAAGCACCACTTTACAGGGGCATTCTGTAAGCAAAATAATCAATTTTTGTCTGCTTTTGGGTTGTTTTTTTTAGGTGTGTCTTAGTGCATCCCTATGGGAACACATTCACTGAACATTTTGTCTTACCAGGAGGCTGGGTCCATGGAACTGGGAGCCAGAGGTTTGGGACATGCATGGTCTCCCGGCCACTGTTGTCTCCCGGAAATAGGTTCTGAGTTGTCATCTGTGCCATGCTTTTGAAAGGGAGCTACAGATACCAATGGCTAGTTGCATGAGCCCAGTCAATAGAAGGTGCAAGAAGACCTTCCTGCATCTCTGTGCCCACACGAGCATCATGAATTTGAAATGTTAAACCACCAGATTTGAGGGGGAGAAATCAAAGGTGAAATCACTGAGTTCTTCACCTTGATTTGTGCAGAGATCCTTTAAAAAAATTAATAATTCTGTATTTTTCTGTCTCTGAAGATTAAGAAGTTTGATATCAAAAGTTGGCTATTAATTTGTTATTATTTTATGTAACTCCTTTTTGGGGAGGTATCATACGGGGGAGGAAAGTAGGCACAGGCAGTACAGCCTGCAGCTGCGTAAGTAGAATTGCTCTGCAGAAGCCAGAATTAGCTGAAATCTTGGTTCAGCTAAACTGTAAGACAGTGATGACCTCCCTGCAGTCCCAATCCAGCTCTGGGGCAACAGCATGAGAGGGACGTGGAGCTGCTGGAGTGAGTCCAGAGGAGGCCATGGAGCTCTGCTGCTCCATCCCTCACAGTGTTCAAGGCCAGGCTGGATGAAGCTTGGAGCACCCTGCTCTAGTGGAAGGTGTCCTGCCCATGGCAGGGGGTTGGAACTGGATGAGCTTTAAGGTCCCTTCCAACACAACCCTTCTATGATTCCATGATTCTACATTAATATCCTGGATAAAATGCAGTGTGTCAGGCTTCAGTTTTTAAGGTCTTCCTCTTTTATCCTTTGAACATAGAGAAGATGTTACAAGAGATTTGGGAAAGATGTTTTTTTAGAATGCTTTGATTTGATTTTCTGTTGCTTTGCATGGAGTTCATGTCTGCAGCACTCTGAACACCCCAGGAGCTTGTGCCAGAAGCCATCTGTCTATGATCTGAGCATCAAATCACTAGAAATAACTGTTTTGCCAGGTGTAAATTCATGCTGTGGCCTATCCTTATTGATTATTACAGGCAAGGGAGCAGTGGGGCACTTTGGAGGACATTTGGGCCACTAGCATGTGGCTGTCCTGACCTTTCTCTGTGATCATTTTCCGCCTTTTTCTAAAAGGATGCTTCGAAGAGATCACATGGGGTATTTTTCTGCCTGTTGTTTATGCAAAAATGACTCGATTTGGAGTTTCCCCAAGCAGTAAATGAGAGCAGCAGTATAAGGGGTAGGTAGAGACATCTTTCAGTTCAGCTAAGAGTAATCTCCATTTAATTAAGTGTGCTCCAGATCAGACAAAGCAGGGGGAGTGTTGTCTCTCAGCAAGCAGGTAAGTTCCCCCGTGGATAAACCATCTTAATTAGACAGTGTTTAATTACAGGGAGTAAACCCAGCAATAACCCAATGTGCTCAGATGGAAGATTTCATTCTTTAGCAGCACCAAAACTTCCTGTGCCTCTTTCCTTCTTGAAAGGCTCTCAGGTTTGTCAGCCTCTCAAACAAGACTGCAGGGTTAGGACTTTACTTCCACTGACGTTGTTGTCCTGTGATCCTGTCAGTTACGATTTTTACTAAGGCTTCTTCCCCAGACATCAGTCACATTGTTTTGAGTGACTGGAAGATAAGCCAGTCTTATGAAAAATGCCTTATTCTTCGATCAGGGGTAGTATTAATGCTTAAGAAAACAGGATCCCATTATCAAGTGTTGATACCTGTATTAGTGTTGAAGTATTGAATACACAGCAGCCACGGTGGACCTCAGAGGGCTCCCTAAAGCATTCACTCCTTGAAAACTTCCTTAAAGACTGGAAAGCACATAGGCTTGACAGCATATTTCAAATCTAGGATTAGGCTGGTTTTAAACCCGGTTTAGGGTAGGTGAGGAGATCCACCAAGACTATGTAACCTTTCTGAGGTCAGATGTATGATGTTAACATATGGTCTCATGTCAACCCCAATAAAAGTTCAAGATGAAAGGAAAAAAAGGTAATGAAGAGCAGACATATTACATATTTTATAATTCAGATGGGAATTTCTTTTCTCCTTCCAGCTCTCTTCTCTGCTTTATCCTTTCCAAGAGTGTTTCAACATTCACATTTCTCATTTTCCTGCCTAATTTTAGCTGTGATGCTGTCAGCACAAAGCTTAACACTGGTCTCCAAATCAGACCAATAGACTTCAAAATGATCTGAGCTGGTTTTTAGAACATACATGGAGTGGTAGGTCTACATCTGCCACAACCTCTGCTGTGCAGCAACCTAATTTTGCTCCTTTTGAGTACTGATGCTCTCAGCTTGAGCTATGATGGGGTCCTGAATCAGCCAGAGCTTTCAGGGGACGAAGATGCCCTCCTTCATGCTCCTTGCAATGAGTAAGAGACTCCCCAAAGTCTTACGGTCTCTAAACCAGCATATTACCACAATGAAGAAGATTGCAGAATAGAGCATGAAGAGTAAAGGTACAGAGCGTCCAGCAGTGGGTCTGCTGAGAAGAGGATGACCCTGGGCCAAGGCCTCCAGTGTAGAGGAGGGATGACAAGGTTGGAGACTGCTGTAAAATCATGCGCAGGAATGGTTATTTAATATTAGAATCATCAAACTGACAAAACAGCAAAGAAAACCCAATAAATGCATTAAGTGAGACTAGAAGGTGGGGGTTCAAAGCCAGCAATGGGAGATATTTTCATGCAATGTGTAGTGCATTGCCTGGGATACTGTGGATACCAAGGGGTTTATGGGGTCTTGAGAGGTAGATAGACAAATCTCTGGGAGAGAAAACCCTATTTGTGGCTCCCTGCCTTGCTCTCTGAGACAATCCAGAGCTGTGGTTTGTCCTGGGGAAGGGCTGCTGTGGCCTTGCCCTGCTTTGATACCCTCTCTTAGGGTCTGCTGGTGGTCCTGTCAACGGCAAGGATGAGCTAGTAGGGCTGTTCTTAGCTTCTCTAACAAGGTGAGATGCCTGGGGCAAAGGGAGAGCTGTTTCTGGACAGCAGGGAGAGGCTGGGCTGGAGGAGTTACTTCATGTCTGAATATAGACAAGATTAAAGGAGGCAACTCCTCTAACATTGTGGTGATAGCTAATCTTCTTTTTTGACTAATCTGTCGGATCTTCTCCAGCCCTAAGGACCTTGCCGCTGCTGGGCAGGACAGGCTAAAGGAAAGGTCCAAAAGCATGTCTTCACTCTCAGCCTGCGAAGACGTTTCTCTTTCTTGCAGTCCAGTGGCTCTGTGGGTTGAAACAAACCCGGGTCCTGGTTCTCACAGAAAGTCTTTTCCTTCCCATCACAAACAAGGCTTGGATTTGGATCACCTGCATGATATAGAAACTTGCTCACCTTCATGGTCTCTGCTTTGACTTGGGCTCCTAGCTCCCTGCTTGCTTTCTCTCCTAGTTTCTCCCACCCTGCAGGTTCTCAAAGCTCACAAGCCTGGTAGCTCTCAGGCAAGGAGTAGTTTCCTTCCCTTCTTTCATATTGAGACAAGGTAAGCATGCAAGTTTCTCTCTTGCTTCCTACAAGGTCCCTCTCCCCATCAGGGCATCATTTCCCCTACCTGTGTCAGGAGATAGATTAAAGAGTTCCTCCAGCTGCTGTACTTCCATGAAAAAGATCGGGGGGGTTGTTATGGGTTTTTTTAACATTCAGCTGGAGATGTTCAACTCATATTTTCTTCTTATGGTTTCTACAGGCACTTGTAGGAGTGTTCATATAAAAAGAATAATAAAACCAGATTTAGTATTAACTAAATTACTGCTGTTTAGCCTAAAAGTCATATTGGTTGATAGCACTAGTTCCCACGAGTAAGAGCAATGTTCCACAAATGGTAGTTTAGATAAGATATAATTTTTGGAGATGACAGCTTCAGATAAGAAACTCACTACAAGGAAAATTTAAAATGTCAGTATATTATCCTTAGATTCCTTCACCATGTATATATATGTATATATAAAGAATATATATACATGAACACTGTGTACTGATAGTTGTGGCCCTCTAGTACACATTCTGCAGGCAATACAATTTGTGGATGAATATTACAAGAGATATTCATTAAATTCAGCAGCTTTCTAGCAATGAAATGCTTCAGAATATTGAGTGGTTTATTCTTGGCTGACTTTAATTGACTGGAGTTCATCGTTCAGTACTGTACCGTTTGTTGTGCTGTTGTGATTTAACAAAATGAGTTCCTGCTCTGGCTTTTTCTTTTGATCTCTTTCTTCTTCTTCTCCTTCTTTTCTCTTCGAGCACCGAAAGGAGTAACCTATCGAGCTTTTGCTGGAGGATGTTATAAATGAAAATTTAGTAACTATTCCATCAGCTTTGTAATCTGGGCGAAGTGATGTGTGCATGGTAGGGGCTTCATAGGGATGGCTTCAAGAGCGGCTGCAACTTGTCGCTGTGAACAAGAGCTTCCACTTGAGTTTGCTCATCTCAATTCATACTTAGCATCTAGTTACAGTGTAGAGGTAATATAAAGAGTTTGAAGTTTTGGAACAGAAGAGTTAGAAATATTTGACCTACTAAATTTGCCTTTTCATTCACAAATGCCAACATAAGCACAAATAATTAATGTCCTTATTTTCTTTAACAGGGTGAAAATGAGGTCCTTGCAGTTCTAGCAACTAGAATTCCTTAAACATATGTCTGACATACAACACCACCAACGCTCTGCTTTAGAAAATAATTCATTAAGTTAATATTACAATCCCCCCTACATTAAAATATCACTGGGATTGCTCAGCTTTTGTCGCTTGTGTTGTGGTCTTAAGAGAGGATCCTTATCATGGTGTTTGTAACTGTGACAGCAGCCTTCTTCCTTTGCAAGGAAGTACAAAATAGCTTGTAAATGACAAATACAAGGCTTCTTAACAAAAGGCTCTATGGAAATACATAAAGTAATATATATATATAAAGTAATATATAAAGTAGCCTTGTGGTGATGCTGGCACAGTGGGCAGCTTACATTCCTCAGCAAATGGGGGTGAGGTGAAATGAACATCTAGGAAAGGTGTAAAACCAGTTAAATTCAGAAAATACAGAGTAGCTAGGAGAACTGAAAGCATTCAAACACTTTCCAGCCATGGTGCCTACCAAAGAGCTGCCTAATTCTTCATAGCTGAGGTTTTATTTGTGTCATTTTTCAATTTGAGCAACTACAATCACTAAGAAAAATGTGCCATGAATAAAATCAGGATGAAGTATAACTAAATATCCATCTCCTGGTCTTAAGCATTCATTTGTTAGTTTACTAGTAGTTCTTTGTTTTATAGGCGAATGCTACTATATTTCTGGTTTAAAGCACTCTTCAGGCCAAACACAACTTGTCAGTGAAAGTTTTGTTCCAGCATGATTAAATGCAGAACACCAACAAAACAGCTGCAGTGCTTTTTGCTATCTGATCCTATCAAATGTGTAGTTTGAGAATCAGTCTTGAGTGTGTTATTTCTTGAGTTACCGACGTTTTCTTGCGTTGTTATTGTGTCTGATTGTGTTGTGAAGCTTTAACCTGTGAGCACACATCACTTAACCAGTTACAAAGAGAGATAAAGGAATCTATAAATTTTGCATTTACAAGATCCTGCACCGAAGGCATTGTAAGTTACTCTTTCTGGGCACCACAGGTTCGAGCAGCACCGACGTTAAAGAAAACCGCAACGTGGACAACGTTCCCCCCAAGGAGGGCAGTGGGCAAGGTGCCGGGGAGGGGACACAGCTCTCCAATGGTGGTGGCAGCAGCAGCAGAAAGCGTCCTTTGGAGGAGGGCAACAATGGCCACTCCAAATTTCGCCTGAAGAAGAGGAAGAAAACACCCGGCCCCATTCTACCAAAGAATGCCCTGATGCAACTTAATGAGATTAAACCCGGTTTACAGTACAAACTCCTCTCCCAGACAGGCCCGGTTCATGCCCCCATGTTCGTCATGGCGGTTGAAGTCAATGGGCAGGTATTTGAGGGGTCTGGCCCAACAAAGAAGAAAGCCAAGCTTCATGCTGCCGAAAAGGCTCTCCGGTCTTTTGTCCAGTTCCCAAATGCTTCGGAAGCCCACCTGGCAATGGGGAGGACTCTGTCGGTCAACACGGATTTCACCTCCGACCAAGCGGACTTCCCCGACACCCTTTTCAATGGGTTCGAAACACCAGTCCCTTCCGATGCTTCCTTTTACCTGGGGTCCAACGGGGACGGGTCCTTTAGCTCTAGCGGGGACTATGGTTTGCCATCATCTGCCGTAGCCAGCAGCCTTTCCCAGTCGCCTCTCCCTGCACCATCACCTTACCCCTCGGCCAGTGGGAAGAACCCTGTCATGATCCTGAATGAGCTGCGGCCGGGGCTGAAGTATGAGTTCCTCTCGGAGAGCGGGGAGAGCCATGCCAAAAACTTTGTGATGGCCGTGGCGGTGGATGGGCAGACTTTTGAAGGCTCAGGAAGGAATAAAAAGCTGGCAAAAGCTCGTGCCGCTCAGTCAGCCCTCGCGTCCTTGTTTAACATGCAGCTGGACCAGACCCCATCTCGACAGCCCATTCCTAGCGAAGGGCTCCAGTTACACTTGCCACAGGTGAGAAGCCCTTTGGGTTTTGTTGATGTCTTTGGGTAATGGCCAAGAGTAGCCAAGTCATGAGTACTGAGTCAGCTTGAACAGCATTTCTGCTGTTTATTCCACTTCTGTAGATGTGTGGGCACGTGTCTGCATATATAGATATACACATCTATATATATATACATACCCACACATCCATATATATGTTATACATATATAGACGTGTATATATATAGATAGATATACCTCCCATATGAAGACAGGCTGAGAAAATTGGGGCTGTTCAGCCTGGAGAAGAGAAGGCTGCGTGGAGACCTCAGAGCAGCTTCCGTTGTCTGAAGGGAGCTACAAGGATGCTGCAGAGGGACTCTTCATCAGGGATTGCAGTGATAGGAGAAGGGGTGATGGGTTCAAACCGAAACAGGGGAAGTTCAGGTTGGAGATAAGAAGTTCTTCCCTGTGAGGGTGCTGAGGCGCTGGCAGAGGGTGCCCAAAGAAGCTGTGGCTGCCCCATCCCTGGCAGTGTTCAAGGCCAGGTTGGACACAGGCGCTTGAAGCAACCTTGCTCTAGTGGAAGGTGTCCCTGCCCATGGCAGAGGGTTGGAACTGGATGAGCTTTAAGGTCCTTTCCAACCCAAACTATTCTATGATTCTATGTATGTATGTATTAGGTGATTTATTTACTTATGACTTCTGACAGTTGAATGAACTCTTTGTATTCTGTGGGGACAAAGGGGAGACTTTATTGCTGATGCTTTCAACCTTGATCATGTCACATAAGAGATCACCAAGCCCAATGCAGTGCCAGCCTGGATTATAGTTTGTAGTAAGGAAAGCTTGAATCACATCTTGCTCATCTTGGGCAGCAAGGCTTTGAAGGAGTTCAAGTCAGAAATGCTGCTTTGGGTAAAACTATTATTTGATACAACAGTTTTTAGCAGAGAAGAAAATCATTCTCTTCTGCAAACTGAAGCTGTTGGCATGAACAGAGGTGAATAATGGAAGTCAAGGACAGACTGAGAGAGTTGCCGCATGTTTCAAGGGTCTAAATAAATGATACATTTGCAGTGCGTGTATCCAAGACTCATGGTTAAGTAGTTGTCATCTAAGGGATCGTACTCTAACCTAGTTAGTTAATAAGCATATCTAAGTTACCTAGACAAGTAAATATTGATGAGAAATAGTTTAAATCAAATAATTGCTGTGCTAGGGAAGGTACCAAACATCCCAGACATTTAAAGTGACTAGAATGGAGTACATTTCATTTTTTTAGTGAACAAAAGTTCTCCCTTATTTGCTTGCTTGTGTTTCTCCCTATCAAACTATAGTAATGTTTGTTCAGGTGCCCTCTTTCTACTTGTCTCTTGGGTCTTTTTGATGATATTGTATGCCTGTCTAAATTCAAATACTCGCCTTTGACTTTTGTAACATTCTGTGTATTTACTGTGAGAATGTCAAGGCTTTGACCTTTTCTATCTCAAAAACCATGGGTTTAGATTTCATGAAAAGGATGCGATACTGATCTGATTTGATAATGTGGGGTTGAAGAGTGTAAGTAGATGTTGTGACTATTTAAAGTATGTTCTTTTCTCAAAATGCATGGGCCACATGCATAATTTAGGAATTCCTAAGCATCCCTGGATGCTTTCTTTTTTAATAGTGCAAAATTAATGCATTATTGATGGATGTTTCCTTCAATTTCAAATCTAGGATCAGGCTATTTCAGGTAGTCACGATTTCTTCAGTAGATCCAGTCATTTCAGCCTGCATTCTCTGCTGTACCTTGAAGGGCAGATTTGGCCCCAGACCCCTAAAAAATTCACTGCCAGTAATTTATGTGTTACTGGTTCTTGAATCAGTAAATCAGTGAAAATTGGAACCAGAATAGAGAAGGGGGAAAGAGCAGAAGGTGAGACCTGAAAGAGGAGGTCATTTGTCCTCATTCTAAGAGGGCAAAGTTGTTTCTCTGCCTGGTGTAGAACAGCTTAAACAGCCTCTTTTCTCATAGGGATTTCCATGGACTGCTGTCAGTGCTGGGTTTTTGAGCTCCTTGCTATTGCCAGGTTTTGACTGTGTTCCAGGTAGAGCTTATGGGATGCTGAGGGCATTTGAGCCTCGGGTACAGTTCTAAATAACAAGAAAGCAACACATGCAAGCACAAATCTCATTTTTTCCCAGCTCTCCTACATTGACTTTGATACCCAGATTGTGTACAGCAAGGCATGCCCAGGGATACTTGTGTTTCACCCCTTGTAGGTGTGCACTGATAAAGGCTGCTCCAGTGGGGAGGAGAGCCCAGTGTGCTTCAGGAGTAATGCCAGCAATACACTGGGTGGGAAGGTTGCTGGTACTGCCTCGTGCAGACCCGATTCCAAGTCAGTTTTTTATTGAGGCTTTTGAGGATCTTGTCATCATGATATCATCATCCTTCATGCACTTCACTGGGTTGGATCACACTGCTTTTAAGTATACTTAGCTGTCGAGCTACTGGAATGATATGAGGTCTGTTACATATTAGTGATTTCGGTCTGGTATGTATTAATCACAGAATCCCAGACTGGTTTGGGTCGGAAAGGACCTTAAGATCATGCAGTTCCCGCACCCTCCCATGGGCAAGGACACCTTCAACTAGACAGTGTTGCCCAAAGCCTTGTCCAACCTAGCCGTAATTAATGATAATTAATGATTAATAAGGATTATGTTAAGGGTTATTATTAATGATTAATAAGGGTTTTAAATATGTGGTGTTTTCAGATTTATATGTATATAAATATGTATATAAATCTGAAAGATTTATAGTATATTTAATTTTATATATATTTATATATATTTAAATCCAAATAATAAATGTTTGGTGGAAATAAAGAGAGGTGGAAGGTGACCCTGCCCAGGGAAGGGGGTTGGAACTAGATGAGCTATAAGGTCCTTTCCAACCCAAACGAGCCTGATTGTACAATACAGTGTGATTGTGCTGATGGAGGTGTTGGAATTGACTGCCTGGGTTGCAGGTTCAGAACTTGCCTGTAGCTGGTGTGTTACTTTGTGGTGCCTCATGAGAGAAATCAGTAGAGCAGAGTTGAGAGGAGAGATGGTCCCTGCTCCAGCAGTGGTGGTGAGTATCTGCTGAAATGCACATCGGTGATCCCACACCTCCCGACAGCCGCAAGAGCTCTGGAGAGGATGCAGTGAAAGCTCTCAAATGGTACAGAAGGGCAGCTGACATCAGGAATCAGTTTATAAAATGGGCATAGGTGTAACTTTATGGTCTGCAGAGTTGGCTACTGAGGTGCTGATCCCATGGTTTAATACTTTTAAAACGAGTCTCTGCAAAGCAATCTGCCTTTGGTTCCACCACACAGGTAATCACCAGCATTTATCTGGGGTGGTCTCTGTGGCAGCTCCTCTACCCCCATAAAGCATGGATGATCAGGGGGTTCTACAACACCGTTGTTGCAAGATACGTATTAACCAAAATCAGTCTGTGGATTCACTGTGACTTCATCAGAGAGAAGAGAAGTGCACCCAAAGTAGCTTTGAGCGCACGTGCCTTAATGAGCAGAGTGTCAGCTATTTTAGTTCTTTCCTTTTTGGCATTACCCAACTTTGAATAATGATGTAATGCAGGAGTGGGGGTAGAGGAGCTGCGTGTTAGATGTTAGGGCACTCACTGGGAAGGTGAGACACGAACTCCGTTGCTGTTCCAGTTAATGTTTATTTATGTGAAAGGGAGTCGAGAATGAGAAGTTAAAGATCCCTACCCAAGCCAGTCAGTGCTCTGGGCTTGATGTGAAGACAGCTTCAAGTCCTTGGTTTTGACCTGGGGACAGCAAGGACATCATTTTATGCCAGAAAGTCTCATTGCTCGTGCTGCAGTGGTGTGTTCATAGCCTGCCTTATTCCCATCTCTTCCATGCTCTTAAGGACTCTTAACTATGTTAATGTAATGGGGAGAAAAGAGTAATGCTTCTAATTTAGCACGTGAGCATTCTTATAAAAAACTAAAACCTTAGCAGGTAAATCTGTAGACATTTAATAGTGTTTGTTCCTCACCACCCCTCTGTTGTTGTGCAACCTGAGTTGCAAAGAGAAAAAGAGAAATCTTTACTATTTCTGCCTGTTTTCTGGCAGTGATTTTTTTCCTCCTGCACCTACAGTTTCTCCTGTATTGTTTGACTCTCTAGTGGTCATTGTGTCTCGCTTGAGCTGTGCTTAGTCCTTTCTTATCAGCCTCCCCAGTGTCTGGCTTTGTGTTCATTCAAGCGGTTCTTGGTTTCCTTGCCAGCAGCTTAGTTCCAGGCTGCTTGAGCTGCAGCCCCATCCCATCCTTCTGTGCCAGCTTGCATCTTCGCAGAGGGACTCGCTGTGTTTTCACTTGTATACCAACACCACAGTTTCCTATGTGAAAAAAAATGATCATTTTGGGAAAAGCTAACGTGTCCACCTTGTGTGCACTTTCAGTTCTCGCCTCTTGATGAGAATCTATTGAAGGCAGCCCTGGTTCCTGCAGGGAATGGGCAATCGCATGGTGTAGGTCAGCCTCCGTTTGGCTGGGTAGGTTGAGGATCTGTGTAGTGATTTGCCCATGTTTGGTGACCTGGAAGGATCACAGAATGACAAAGTGATTCCATCTAGTGTGTACCTTGCCTTCCTCAGCAGCTCCCTTGGGAACAACCAGCTGTGCTAGCATAGATTGCTGTGGGTTTCGATTTCTTTTCAGGTGAAAACTCAAGGATTTGAGTTTTGACTCATCTTCTCTAGCTGCTATGGTTCCAGCTTCCTTAAAAACAACGGGTGAGATGAGCTGCAGTGTTGAACTGAACTGTTGTTCAATGAGAGCAGGACTGGTGTTTTCAAGTATTCCTTACTATTAGAAGTTAGCCCCCTTACAGCCTGATCCATGTTGCTTGCAAGATACAATAAGGCTGTGGCTGCTGTAGTTCAAGTTTTTCCTGAAGGTGAAGGAGATAAACCCTTCCTCATACTGAGATAGCTTATTTGGGGTTATATGATGACATTTTCTATTCCTAGGTTTATGTATGTCTTGTAAAAATGAGAAAATGTTGAACCAGCGTGGAAAACAGACTTGTTCCTATTTATATAATGGGTAATGAATTTGATTGTTGTCAAAGGTTTACAATGGTGGGTTAAGGAGCCTGGTTTTTGCACTTCAGACTTCTTGTCAGGTCGAATGTTGAGGAAACTGAAATGATGCTTTTTGAGGTTTGAGCATGAAAGTAGAGACTTATCTGTCTGTCCAGTTGTTCTCCTCAGCCTCAAATGTTCATGACAATGTGAGCATTAGGTGCTTTGATGCTTGGCTTAGGGCTGTCTGACCCTGTTTTAATCGATGTGGAAGAGCTATGAGTGCTCAGGATGCCTGAAAATCCCATCCTTGACGTCCTGCTGATGCCTCCGTGTTGTTTTCAAAGCAAACAATAAAAACTCCTTTGATTTCTTGTGTCAGATCAATGAAAAGTGCAAATCTATGACCTAACGCTGCTGTGATGTTTACGGTATTTGTTTAATTGTCTAATGTGCATTTCTGTGTGATTCCACAGGTTTTAGCTGACGCTGTTGCACGCTTGGTTGTAGATAAATTCAGTGATCTGACGGAAAATTTCACGTCTCCACATGCACGTAGAAAAGTCCTTGCTGGAATTGTCATGACGACAGGTAAAGAAAAGGTCCTATTTTGCCTGCTTAAACAAGAGAGCTCCGTTTGCCTTCTAGGAAACTCCCTTTTTTCCAGTCAGTCAGTATTGAAATAGATTTCCCCAGTTTAATCTTCAAGGTGCACTAAATAGAGCAATTAAATCTTAGCTGAAGTTAATTACAGGAAAATTAGAGCTGCAAATACTATCTTATGCCTGATTCAGGCATCTAAGATAACTTGTGCTCTACGAAATACATGTATCTCTTAAGATCTGACAGTAAATCTAAGATGAATTGTACTGCAGTGATCACACAGATGGTATTCTTGGGTTTTGGCATCTCAAGTAAGAAATGATGCTTGCTTCCCAAGGTTTTTAGGTTTTGCACTTTGTTATTCTTGCTCTGTTTTATTCTTAGTGATTTCTGTCTCAGTCATTTTAGTCAAAACATCTGAAAAAGCAGCTTATGTTTTGGCAGCTGACACCATCATGCATGTACAAGCAGTAGGAATGTTGTAGTTCTGACTGCAGGTGTGAGATCTGCCAGTGAAGTTCTGCCTGAAGCTGATCTGCGACCACCCGGCTGCTGAATTTTACTTACACTAAGATTGCTTTTGTTCTTCAGTCCATCTGAACCCTTTACTGAACATTCATTTTGGGCCCATGACGAAATGTCGTAGAATCCCAGGCTGGTTTGGGTTGGAAGGGGCCTTAAAGCTCCTCCAGTCCCAACCCCTGCCACGGGCAGGGACACCTTCCACTGGAGCAGGGTGCTCCAAGCCCCTGTGTCCAACCTGGCCTTGAACACTGCCAGGGATGGGGCAGCCACAGCTTCTCTGGGCACCCTGTGCCAGCGCCTCAGCACCCTCACAGGGAAGAGCTTCTGCCTAAGAGCTCATCTCAGTCTCCCCTGTTCTGGCAGGTTAAAGCCATTGCCCTTGGCCTGTCCCTACAGGCCCTTGTCCAAAGCCCCTCTCCAGGTTTCCTGGAGCCCCTTTAGGCACTGGGAGCTGCTCTAAGGTCTCCCTGGAGCTCCTAAGGTCTCAGCCTGTTCCAATTAGTTGTGTGAGTCAGATGGATAGTGATAACTGTACAGCCTTCCTGTGGTGATTTGCGCAATGCCAGCCCTTTCCTCCTGCAGGGATGTTTGTAGGGGCCTCCTCCAGAGCAGAGAAGTCTGAGGGTGCTGGTTAGGGTAGATAACTCTTATCATAAGACATCCATAGTGAGCTGATCCTGGCCAGCAGTCAAACCAGCAGTCCCTTGCTTGCTGCTCTCTCCTGGGGCATGGAGAGAAAACGTAAGGAGGGCAAGAAGACTCATGGGTAGACAAACACTGTAACCTTCAACATAGAGTCATAGAATCAACGAGGTTGGAGAAGACCTTTAAGCTCATCCAGTCCAACCATTCTTCATCACTGCCAAGGCTACCACTGACCCATGGCACTGAGGCCTCATCTCCACGGAGTGTGAACACTTGCAGGGACGGTGACTGCAGCACTGCCCTGGGACATCCTCTCTTCCTTTCCCTGGGCTTCTGTTGTATTGAATGTATTGGACTCCTATAGTACGGAATGTTTTCATACCAAGAACTACACTTCTAGAAGCATTACACTGCTGATAAGCTTCACAGTGTTTTAATCATTTAAACATCTTCATTTCCTATTTTTACCTTTCCTGTTGTTGATTTAATACCCTTCCATAACATATTTCTGTTTTAATAAATCAGTGACTTTCAGGTATCTAAAGTCACTGTGAATATCTGGAGAAGTGGCAAGGAGGCACATGCTGGAAGCTAGCCGGGGCTCAGGAATAAAGCACCATCTTCATAGCCCAGGCTTTAATAACTCTTCCTGAAGCAGCACTTTTTTCGTTCACGTTTTCTAACTAGTTGAGGTTCTGCACTAAGATGATTTGTTGGATTAGTTGTGATTTTAGTTGCATCTTCTTCCTGAAACTTTATTTTGCAGGTACAGATGTGAAAGATGCCCTGGTAATAAGTGTTTCTACAGGAACAAAATGCATCAATGGTGAATACATGAGTGATCGTGGTCTTGCATTAAATGATTGCCATGCAGAGATTATAGCTCGCCGGTGCCTGCTTAAATTTCTCTATACACAACTTGAGCTCTATCTAAGGTGAGCTGGAGGGAAAAGGCAGCTGAGCTGATCACATGGAACTGGAAAGGTGTCTGTGGGAAACATCTATAAACATTTCAGTGTGAACCATTTGTTTTGTTGTATTAGGGTGTTTCATTTAGAACTCAGGCTCTTTGCCCTAAGGTTTGATATAAAACACGTATTCAGTTAGCTATCAATCATGAGATGGGAGGACAGAAAGCATTATTGGGAATCATTTTGTAAGCTTGAACTATGCAGATCAAAACAACCTCAAGTGAGCTAATGGGTGGTGATGTTTCATGCTGTTAAGTGCCTGAAAGCTTTTAACATCTGGGCGTGTCAAGGGCTCTATATTTCCTGTCACAGTGGTCTTTTCACTTTGTTAGTTGTAATAACTGTTATCTTTATACTACAAAATTTCCAGACACCCTGTGGTTGTTTTAATGCCTATTAAGACTGCCCAGCTTATGGTTCTTCACGTGTTCATGTCAGTTCTGACTCTGGCTTTGTTCTCCCTTTCAGCAATAAAGAAGATCAACAAAAATCCATTTTTATCAAGTCGGAGCGAGGTGGATTTAAGCTGAAGGAGAATGTGCAGTTCCATCTCTATATCAGCACATCTCCGTGTGGCGACGCGAGGATTTTCTCCCCACATGAAGCAGCACAAGAGGGTATGACAGCAGCCCTGCTCCGGCAAGGAGGGTTAAAGTATTCTTTGAGCATGTCCAAGTGGTACAGTTAAAATTTAGGTGTCTTCTTTCCTTTTAGCGTAGATGTGTGTTTAGACAAAGATCTCTTCCAAACAAAATCTGAGCTGTTCTTCCTGTGTGATAGAAGTGCAGTGTAGACTGATCCACCATGTGGTCTTGAAGAGGCTGAAAGCCAGCCGTGATATGCCAGTGAGTCAGCAAGTATTTGTACAGAACTAACCAAACCTTTTCACTGTTTCCAGCTTTTAACAGTGGTTTTCTGCCTGCCCCTTTCTTGACCTGTCTGTTAACTTTGTTCTAATGCTGTAATATGCAGAACAGAATTGAAGAGCTCCCTGCTGTGTATTGCTCCTTTGTGGAAAGCTTGGGTTCGTTGTAAGCATGTTTTAGAGGACTGTATTTGTGAGAGGTGTCTGATGCTGTAGCTCATTTTCAAGGAGAAATAGAAATTCTTATGCAAGCCAGCAGGCAAATTCCTTTAATTGACTCTGTTATTGTAATGCTGTCTGTAAAACACTCTGAGAATGTTCCTCAGCTGATTGTAAGTGATTTTTTTATCATTTAGATCAAGGGGACAGGCATCCAAACCGCAAAGCAAGAGGACAGCTACGGACAAAGATAGAATCTGGGGAAGGGACCATCCCTGTGCGCTCCACTACCACCATCCAGACGTGGGATGGTGTACTGCAAGGAGAAAGACTACTTACCATGTCCTGTAGTGACAAGATAGCGAGGTGAGACATGGAACAATTTCTTTCTTTGTTATTGCTTTTTATTGCTGAACAAGGAGGGTTGCATGATACCTGTAGTGAATGGGCACGTTCTTGATCTGCTCATTTCACTGCTTAGATGTAGCATGGGGGTGGCTTTAGCTCCAGTGATAGAGCTCTGGTTCTTCACCTGCGCTTGGTATCAGACCTTTTGCTGGCTTCAGAGGCAAGGTGAAATCATGATGTACCATTTCCAGCCACTTCAAGTCATGACAGCTTTGCTTTGTGTTTGTATCACTAGGAAATAGAAGAAGAATGCTTTTTTATTCCCCTTCTCCCAAGAGTAGTAGAGCATTAGTAAAACAATGCAATAAATACATTAGTTATATTTGGATAACTTCCTCTGATGATATACATCCTTTGCCTCATCCCTGGCAGTGTCCAAGGCCAGGTTGGATGGGGCTTAGAGCACCCTGCTGTAGTGGAAGGTGTCCCCGCCCATGGCAGGGGGTTGAAATGGGATGAGCTTTAAGGTCTGTTCCAACCCAAGTAATTCCATGATTCTGTGACATCAAAAGATACATACATTTTGCATGGAGAGGTTTAGATTTTGATCATTTTATAGAGAGAAATTGTTCCAGTTAAAAAAAAATTGATGGGCACTTGGAAATTAAAACTTTAAAATTATTTAAATTTAAATACTTTTATTATCATTAGATATTTAGTTTCCAACACTAGTGCTTTTATTTCTATTTTATCCAATTCTTTCTTTGTCCTTTTTGACAAAGATTGTAAGGTTTATTCTTTTTTGTTCAAAACCATAAATGGACAAATATTACACCTCCCAAAATAAGTTTAACATTAGTGTCCTTTAGCAAGTATCAGAACATGGGAGAGTTGCAGCATCTTGAAATGAATCCATGTGTTTGTAGCCTCTGTGTTCTTGCAAACCAGATGAGAAATGAGTATTTCAGCTGATGGTATTTTAGTTATATTTTAATGAAAATAGCTCTGCTGTTTCGGCAAGTCACAGTTGGCCTGCTTCAAAATGTATTGAGTGTATTAAATTGCAACTATTCTTGAGAACAGCATATGCCACATCAAAAATGCAGCAGGAAGGTTATGGAGTCACTTGGTTCCTCGAGTCTTGTCTCAAGTTACCAGCATCTCTACTAAAGGAAGATGTTTTACTTTAAAACTAAACAACTACATAGGACCTTTCAGAAGCTAGGACAGGTAATTCTACAGAAATGCCATTTCAGTTTCTTTTAGGACATTTTCCATCGAATCCACCAAATAAATTCCCCAGCTTCATGCCGGGGACTTCTCCCAAGCACCCCGCACGGTAATTATGCCCCATTCAGTTAATTTCTTTTATCACATCATCCTTGCTGTTAGTGCGAATGACAAAGGAATGAAGCCAGTTGCTGAGCGAGAACCGATTTGGCTATTTTGTTGATTTTGTGTGATGCAGAACAGACTCACCTCTCGCTTGCCTAGCTAGCTGTCACCTCTCCTTGGGGCTAATGGGAGTAATTTTATTTGTGCCAGTGAAGGAAGCAGATAGAACCCCTTGACACAGAACACAGACTGTATGACGGGTAAGGAGGCCCAAATTTTCCTACTCTTTTTTTCCTTTCCTTATTTTTTTACATTTCCCTGACACTTCTGACCGTGTTTTGTCCATTTTACCTTTTAAAGAATGCATTGCTCTGGAGTATCCAGCACTCAGCTCTCCAGTATGCCTGAGCCCTGTGAATTTCCACTGTGCTTTCCCAAAGCTTCACAGTGCCAGCCTGGAAAAGACGTGGATAAATTCAGGGTGCAGGATTGCACAAGCAGGAAAACTCTTGTATCTGAACAGCCTCATCTCTGTGGATTATATGTATAATCCAAGCTGTTATTTCCAGCCTCTGAGTGCTTTGATGCAATGTGCTGCTGAGCACCCTCCTGAGCCTCGTAGGAACATCCAAGAAAAACACGGGAAGGCCATGAGTGTATTCCCGTGTGGGTCAGAAGCACTAGAACAGGATTTTCCTGGCGTGTTAGTGCCTAGTGGCTCTGCAGTGCGGTGCTAGGGCACTTTCTGTGACCAGGGTAACTGTTTCGAGAGATTAATATACATGCGTTTGTTTTCAATGTATCCTAAACTCGTTCTACAGTACTTTGTGATGTCTGGTTTTGTCATCCTCCTTTTGATGTGTTTTTCCACCCCCGTTCATTTCAAACTACTTGGCTTCAAATAGTTACTTAAATTCTCATGAAACATTCCAAATGAAATTTTGTAACTCAATCTTTCTCTTTGAAGTTGCACAAATACATCTTAAAATCCTATGCATGCTCACTAAAGGCTGCATGTTCAGCAGCTGTGTCCATGCCCATTCATCTGTCTTCGAGTTTGAGAGTTATTTCCAAGTGGCAAGCTCCATGACAGAGCCAGTGGGATTTCTGGACAGCAATAGAGAGAGCAATTCTCTTTAGTTCTTCATTCAAGTGACACTTTCCCATATGAACGTATTCACTTGGATATTCTTCCCTCTGAGGGGGGTGAGATGCTGGCACAGAGAAGCTGTGGCAGTGTTCAGGGCCAGGTTGGACACAGGGGCTTGGAGCACCCTGCTCTAGTAGAAGGTGTCCCTGCCCATGGCAGGGGTTGGATCTGGATGAGCTTTAAGGTCCTTTCCATCCCAAGCCATTTTAGAATCCTATGATAAGTGGCGGCTGCATGACACTTAGGCAAAAAGCCTGTGGGGAAGTGGTAGGAAACTCAAGCATCAAAATAACTAGAAGTAGCATCATGTAACCTCTCAAACCAGTGGCCTGAGCCTTGACCCATGACCACTGTGGTGTGGAGCAATGCCAGAAGAGCTGGGACAGGCCTGAGCTGTGTGGTTGCCAGCCCAGGAACAGCTACAAGAGGAAGCAGATTCTCTTGGCTGTAGCTGTAAATGTGACCTCAGGATAAGTAAAAAAAGATGTTTGCAGGAAGTGCTACTGTCAAAGACCATGGACTTTGTGCACTTACCGATTTATAGTGTGGGCCACTGAATAAGCCACTTGACGTAGAAGAAGCTCTTAATCCACTCCACGTAAAAGATGTGCTGCCTGTTTATTCTGTGACTCATGAAAGGCATGGGCTGGTCATAGAGATTCAGTTAATCTCTTAAGGAAACAAAGAGAAATCAGATTTGAAATCAGATTGCAGTCAGCTGAATGCAAAGTCATCCCTGCTCCTTCATTCTGCAGGTGATGACACAGCTAGATGGGTTCCACAGTGAGCAGGTCATCACCTGCCCAGCCTGGATCTGAGTTGACACTGAGCAGCACAAGTGTCCCTGCATATGAATGATGAGCCTGTGGAATTAGTGATGGGAATGTTGTCTTCTGTAATCACTTTCTTGAGCCATCAAATGCTCCTAAATGAGCGCTGTGCTGACCAGGGTCTGTCTGCTGTAATGCAGTGTGGCACAGCAACAGGAAAGGTTAATTTCTATGTTATAAACTACATCTGCGCCCTGGCAGGTTGGAGTTTTAAGCTAGATTTAAGTTGTTTCAGTTCCTTAACTCTTTCCTGGTACTGTTTTTAATGTGCAGAAAAAACCCTTTGGTTGATTGTTGCACTGGGAAGTCAACACTGACTTTAATCAAGTTTTCTGTAATAGAATTTGCTTTTTCTGCTGGTTTCATGGTTTAAAGTGGAATACTGAATTTGGCTACAAAAGAAGTTGTGGCTTCAGTTAACATTTAGTACCAGATTGACAGCATTTGTTCACATGCATTCTGACAAGCTGTGCTTGTAAACTGCAAGGATGAGGCAGTTTTACCATTTCAGGAGGCAATCGATGCCTGTGGCCTTTGGAAAACCGATGCGTGGTATTGGTGTAGCTTCTTCTCAGTTTATATCTAGAAAGGTTGTTTTTAGTATACATGCTAATGGAACTGAGAAATTACTGCTTGACAGAAAGAAGTACAGTATAAAAAAGGAACAACAAGAAAATCTTCATACATCCTTCCCTTTTGACTCTCTTACTATCTGCATTTGGGTTTCATGTTTATTGCTGCACTGCTGACAGTTTCTGATACAAGTATACGTTTCTACAGCTAAGTATATGTTATTTTACTATAACAATTGACATTTAATGCTATTTTTATGAAACTAACCACCATCCAACCCTGCCTAATAAATAGCGAGAGCTTGAGGTTTTGGTTGCATGAATGGTTGCTGCAAACCTTGTCCTTGCAGCCACTCTATTCTGTGTCCACAGTCCTCCTCTTTTAATCAAAACAAGCTTACAAGGCAGGCTACAGCTTTCATTTTCAGCGCAGAGAAGGGCACCAAGTAGCTTGTCTGGAGAGGGGCTTGGACAAGGGCCTGTAAGGATGGGACAAGGGGACTGGCTTTAACCTGCCAGAACAGGAGAGACTGAGATGAGCTCTTAGGCAGAAGCTTTACCCTGTGAGGGTGCTGAGGCGCTGGCACAGGGTACCCAGAGAAGCTGTGGCTGCCCCATCCCTGGCAGTGTTCAAGGCCAGGTTGGACACAGGGGCTTGGAGCACCCTGCTCTAGTGGAAGGTGTCCCTGCCTGTGGCAGGGGTTGGAACTGGATGAGCTTTAAAGTCCCTTCCAGCCCAAACCAGTCTGGGATTCTAAGTGTTGAAAGAAGCAGCAGAACACAAGCTTTGGAAATGCAGGAGACTGAAGCAAGGAAAAGGGTCTGGCAAAGGTTTTTATTTAGGAAGCCAGGGCTTGCCAGAGGAATGATTTGGCTTTTTTTAAAATGTACATCTGTCGCTCAAGTACTGCTCATAAAAGGTAACCGGGGATGTGCCTTACTGAAGGAAGCGCAGTGTGTGTGACTGCAAGTTTCAGATACTTCTATAAGACCCCAGTTTGCAATGCTTAGTCTTGAATTCTTTCCAGATGTTTCTTCCATAATATTACCTGTGTCCATAGCAGTCCACGTTTCTTTATGCTTCACCTGGGTAACACTGCAAATAACAAGAAAATACAATTTATTTGGCACTTGAAATACCTCTGTGCTTTTAAAATTCTAGTAATTGTATAGTCCTTAGAGAAGTATCTTGCTCCTGGGATGCAATCATTTTCACTTGATATCTTTGCTCTCACATCTGGTTGCTGATTGCATTTTCAGTGCTATACAAAACAGGCCTTTATTCAATGTGAAATCTGCTTTATTTTTCATTGGCACAGTGTTTTTATTCATTAGGTCCAGCTTTTTTACTGACAGGTGAGTAAGCTAGAGCACATTGCTCCATTTCATCCTCAGTGTGCATACACAAAGCAATTGTTTCCTTGGATTCCAGTTTTTATTTTGCCCTTTTTTCCTTTAAAACATTCTTGTAGTTCAGGTTTTGCAGTGGTGAAGCAGTTGTGTATGGTTCCTAGCCTGAGCTGTGGTGATGTATAAGCTGTGCCATCCCAGCACAAGCTGCAGGAAACACTGTTAGCAGTATCCACATTCCCCGTTTTCCCAAAGAAACCTTGCCGCATGGTTTAGGATGGGCCTTTAATAAGGACAGACCATTCTGTACGAGTGTGAGAGCTTCGATTGTGCTCTGTTTTATTCAAGCACCAGAAGAACTTTCCTGCTGCTTGTGTCTGGGTGTTGCAGTTGTACTCAAGTGTGCTGTTCTCATAGTGCCAAGCTGCTTGCAGGTATACGTCAGAGACAAGGACAGTGACAATACTCTGCAGTAAAACCTCTTTGAGGTTTGAGAAGGTGCTTTGTATAGCTGTTACACGCAGGCTGAGAGCCAAAACTTGATAAAATGAACACAGCTACAAAAAATCTTTCTGTATTTTGCTCTTTTGCTTGCTATATCCCTGCCACAAGACCTGATCCAGTGTAGGTCACATTGGTGCAGACAGGGATCTGTGGCTGGAGTGAGCAAAGAGTATAGGTACTTTTCCTATTTTCAGGTTTCAGAGTCAGTTTTCTCCCTGCCCATGGATATTGCAAGCAACTACTTATGTCCTTCCTGGCAGCAGGATGTGGGCAGTTTGGCTGGGGTGTTAAGGACAAGCTTTCCCTTATGGTGCTGAGGTCTTGCAGACACAATCCTTGTGTTCTGGAAGGATGGTTTGCCTGCTGCCAGGTGTCTTTTGGAGGCATCAGCTACTGTTTCTGACTGAGAATCTCAGTTCAGCTTTCTCTGATTGAAGTATCCTGTCTGTTTCTGGCATTAGGTTGCTGGAAAATGCATCACCAGATGTGTCAGTGGGGAAGTGAAGTTGAGCTCCTGAAGTGGATGCTGACAGGAGACCTGTTGCTATAGGTCATCTTACTCAGGATTTTGTTGAGCATCCTATAAGCTGATCTCTGATACTCTGGCAGGTGCCACAGCTATGCTACCACAGTCATGTGCTGGTCAAGAGGAAGGGTTCAAAGTCTAGCCTGTTGTGATTGACTGCTGTTATGTCTGGCAGATGTTCCTTGTTCCATTAAAAAGAAAGTGTTTTTTTTGTTTTGTTTTGTTTTGTTTTTCCCTCCCTCTCAGGTGGAACGTATTGGGTATTCAAGGAGCCTTACTTAGCCTCTTTGTGGAGCCAATTTACTTCTCTAGCATCATCTTGGGGAGTTTATATCATGGGGATCATCTATCCAGAGCCGTATACCAGAGGATAGCAGAGATAGAAGATCTACCACCTCTTTATACACTCAACAGACCTTTACTTAGTGGCAAGTATCTAATGGAGAAGGCCGTGCCGGTAACCAAGTCTGTTCCAGTAGCAATGTGATTTTGCAGTTCTCAAAACCTTGCAAATTATGTGCTGTGAGTAAACTGCTTTCTGGTTACAACAGAGAAGTTATGTTCTAAACCTAATATAGATACCTCGTCAGAAATACCATAGCATCTTCATGAGTTAAAAGGTGGAAAGAACTGGGGTATGAACCTTTGGGTGCAGGTTCACATAACTGCTCTCTAGAGCATGCCCTAGCAATATGTGGGGCAAGTTGAATGCCCTGGCTTAGTGAAACCTCTTCCTACCCATGAAATAATGTGTTAGCTGTCACTGTTGCTTCTCTTGCCATTGCAGATATCTGTTGAATGACCACATCTTTAATCAGTATGTCAAGATAGACACGTTTGATTCACCATTTCTAGATCTATAAGAAACTAAAAATGGATGGGGAGAACATCTCAGCTGCATTGGTTGTGTTTTCTTTTTATCATCAATCTGTTGGATGCAGCATTAGCTTTAATTCGCATGGCACCCAACTTGTTTGTATGACCCAGTAATCATAATACTTTCATTTCCACTTTGTGGAAGGTTAAAGTATCAGAGTTAAAGGTTAGAGTATTAACTGTATTTGACAGACAGCAATATGGCAAGTCCCAGCCAGTGTAGTTAGTGGTTGTCTTCTGCAGTTGCTGGTGGACATTTAATTACTGCTCTTTGGCTTTAAGCTGATCCTAGGCTCTAGTGTGGCTAAGAGGAATGGCAGTGTTTGAATGAACAGGTTTAAGTTCTGATTGAGCTGTGACTTTCAAAGGGAACTTTGGAAGTGTCCTAAATCCTAGAACTGCTAGTTAAAGTAATGGTAAACCTGAAATTTCTCATCCTCCCTCTCGTGTGCATTGCTTTATTCTGTAGGACTTGGCTTTTGGCATGTGTCTGTTTGTTTTCCAGAAGAAAACAAATACACCCCCAATAAAAACCCCACCAAACCCAAAACCCCTCAGTATTTTAAAGCATGTTTCAAGTTTGACGTTGACATTGAATGTTTAAAATAGATATGAGGAGGGATTTAAAGAGGATGTTGAATAACGAACAGCTCTTTAGGTAAGCAAGGTAATGAACAAGATTTCCCGAACTAGTATGTACCAAAGTGTTAAGTAAAACTTTTTCCTTGTGTTAGCAAGTAAGTAACAATTAAAACACTCACTGTACCAATCATTTCATAGTAGTATGGGCATAGTAGCTGATGCATGATCTGATTTGAGGGAATTTTTATCGGCTCTTCAGGACAGCAGGTTTGGGGCAGGGGGAGAGGAGATTTCGTAATCCTTTTCACAACATATAATAGTACCTTGTCTTCTTAAAAGTCATCTTTCTGCAATATGGATGTCATCTGTTTGCCCTGAAATAGCACCAGCCATTAAAACAGCTCAGACAGGACTAGCTGAGCAGTAGGGAGCGTTCACAAATGTTCTGTGTTGAGTTTTCATGGAAATACACCTCTCCAAAATGTACAGGAAGCTGGTTTGGAAGGTTGGACAGAGAACTGTGTTGGTTTTTCTTCTACTGGTTCAGTCTTCTGACCCATGCTGTTAGATTCAGTGGGGCATGCATGTAGCTACCCATCTGCTCTTCAATTCACACATTGTGCACTGTATTCTTCCCTGGAATAAGCACTACAGAAATTTTGTGTTCCTCCTGGTACCACACACACAACAGCGTGATGGTGACTCGTTTCTACCAGAGGGATGACCCAAACAAGAAGAAGCTGGTTTTCCCTGCTGTTTTACCTGTTTAGCTGAGAAAGTACTGTAAAAACAGGTTTTTTTTTTCTGTCATAAACCAAGTTTTATGACTGTCTTAAGTCAAAGTCAGGCTGAGTTACTGTTATCTACTGCTAAAGCCTGTCTTTTCATGGTTTTTCTTTCCTTGCAGGAGATTTTCTACTTACACCTTACTTTCCCAGCAAGTTAAATGTGAACATGCGCATCAGAGTGGTTGCTTTTCAGCTAGGGGATGCAGGAAACCTATATGCTGGTAGAAAGCTCCCTCCCTATGCTGACTCCTGGAAGCCTTTTGGTTGCAGGACCTAGCCTTTCAGTGTGCCTTTAGCACGCCAGCACTGAGGGCATGTGAGCTTTCGTTGAGAATTGGCCAGCTCACTGAGAGAAGACAGGGTCAGATGTTGTGAGTTTCTAGAATAATCTGAAAAGGGGTTCATTTCTCAAATGGAACAGGGATGAGTCTATAAATCAGCCAGTACCAAAGTGCCAGTCTGCAAGGTAACCCACACAGGCTCATTTTGGAGCCAGTGTGGGAGGTGGACATGAAAGAGTTCACCCAGAATGGAAGCAGGGTGGCAGAGCTCAGCAGATCCTCTGTTCAGAGACACAGCCTTTGAAAACCATAGGATCACAGCCTGGTTTGGGTTGGAAGGGACCTGAAAGCTCATCAAGGACACCTTCCACTAGAGCAGGGTGCTCCAAGCCCCTGTGTCCAACCTGGCCTTGAACACTGCCAGGGATGGGGCAGCCACAGCTTCTCTGGGCACCCTGTGCCAGCGCCTCAGCACCCTCACAGGGAAGAGCTTCTGCCTAAGAGCTCATCTCAGTCTCCCCTGTTCTGGCAGGTTAAAGCCATTCCCCTTGGCCTGTCCCTACAGGCCCTTGTCCAAAGCCCCTCTCCAGATTTCCTTTAGATACTGGAGCTGCTCTGAGGTCTCCCCTTCAGGAGCCTTCTCTTCTCCAGGCTGAACCAGCCTGGCTCTCTTTCAGCTTGCTGTTAGTCCTACTTCTAGTCTTTGCAAATGCTTCTCTTATTTACCTTGTTAAATAACTTAGTGTCATCACCCATCTTACCTTGGCTTTTCCTCTAACACACACTTTCCAGGTCTGCACAGAGCTTGAGGGTCTCTGTGTTGCCTCTTCCCAAGTAGCCCATCTTCATCCAGGTGTCCATTAAGTCTGTTTTTAAGGCAGACATAGAAAAGACAGGCTTTCTGCACCCAGGGCTCTCTAAGAACTAGTGTCACACTGGCCACCTCCAGTCTTCAGTTAGGCAGTTTTTTGTTGAGTCTTTCCCAGCATTGTTGTGTTTCCACCAGTGCCCAGCAGGGCAGTGTGGTGGTTCCTGCAGCCTCCCTGGTGCAGATGTCGTGTTATGGACTGGCAGTTCCCTGGCACACCTCTGATCCTTTAGGATTGGAGTCATGCTGGCTGCCTTCCATCCTGCAGAACTCGTGTGGTTGGTGATGAGAGCTTACGTACCACGACCGCTGTGCCTGCTGCTTCATCTGTAGTTTCCTTGTTGAAAGTTGAAGACTTCAACCACCCCAGCAAGGGTGGTTATTAGGAATGTTCATGCCCCAGCAATCCTCTGACTCCTGCCTACGTTTGCAGTTGTGTTTTCTCTTAAACAAAAATAAATCCTTCAGCAGAACCTGTGGTGATTTTTCTGGCTGTTTCCTTGGTACCTGATCCTCCTGTTCACATGGGTGATTTTCAGCTCCCTGTCTCCTTTTTAATGAAGTTTTTTTGAGCTCTGTCCTCAAAGAACCTCAAGCTTTATTATTTATGTAAGCACTGGCACAAAGAGCTATGACTTTTGCTTTTTATACCCCATTATAATGATATTCAACAGTAAGTTCTGAGCAATGTCCTCTAAATAGCTTAGTTTTCAACCAAGTTTCAATATCAGTTTTCAAAGCAGAGCAAAATATTTTACTTTCTATGCTAACTTTCTCTCCCATTACTAGTTTCAGCTTGTTATGCTATGTTCATGTCTAGGTTTTGAGGGGGAAGTTATGATCCACCTGAAGTGTTATCAGGTGCTTGGCTTTTGAGATGGCCTTTATTCCTTGTCAGTGCTCCCCCTGATCCACCTTCAGGGACTCTTTTGCTGTCTCTCCAGGGTTCATGCACATAATGAAGCAGCTGAACAGGGTGGTGTTATTGTAGTCTGTTTGAAAATCTCTGTAAGTCTGTATTTTAAAGAATGTATTTAATTCATCGAGATAACCTAAGGAATGCAATTGTGTAACTGCCATGGAAATATGCATACTGGATGGTCAGCTTCCTTGTGGTTTGCTTGTGTGGCTCCTTGTGATGATGTCTGAGTAGCTGATAGGGCAGTGGCGTATGGAACAAAAGCACAGGTATCATTAGATGGAAGAAAACCCATGGCTTACCTGCTTATCGTGTGGTGGCAGCTTCTTAAACCCTCTTGCCTCAGTAGTTTTTGATCCGGAGTTTTGTCAGCGTGGTTCTGTTTCACATACACTTCACAAAAGCAGCCTGAATTGATGTGCTCTTGAAGACTCAGAGCTGAGATTCATTTTGTGTGCACCTGAAGTTGACAATGTCTGAGGTGTTTGGGTGCAAGCCTTGTGTTGTGTGGCTTGTGGAGTAGCAGTTTTTGTACTTGAATGGCAGAGGACAAGTTGCGTTGTGCGTGAGCAGCTCCAGTCTACAGGAGGTGTGATGCACATGTCCATTGCCAACCACTCAGAAGGACCTCAGATGTTGTGATGAGGACTTTTTGACTCTCATCTCTCATCTTGTCGTAAAGCCCTGTTCTTGTTGGGTCTTCCTCAAGTATTGCTTGTGTGATGTTCTCGATGGTACGTGCTCAACAGGGACCACCATCTGCTCTCCTGGGTGGGTCAGTATGTGGATCCCACAGCCTGATGTACAGATAGCTGCGTATAGGTCCATGGCATCCTGGTGTATTTCAGGTCCTGGTTGCATCTCTCCTAAAAGAATCCAGAAAATACCTCTTCAGGAAACTTCTGTTCCAATTCTTACTTTTTTTTCAGCTTTTTTTAAAAGAGAATGAGGAATAATGGAGGGGTTTTTTTACCATTTACTTATTTATGGAATTACTGGTTATCAGTCACAGTGACCAGGTTGACATAAACTGAACATAAAGACACGACAGTTTCAGAAAGTTCAATGTGATTGGTAGTTTGAAACGTTGATTTATGAAAGGAGGAACTGATTGTGGCAAGCAAACTGAATGTTGCTGTGTTGCTCAGACCTTGTAGGTCTCACATGAGACCTCATGGCTACATGAGCCAGTCCTGTGCTCTTTGTGTATTAGATTGCATTTCAGATACCAGTAAGAGAGGCACCCTGCTGCAACACTTAGGTACAGTTTATACACATTCACAAGATGTAATGAAGTGTAGGACTTAGCAGAACCTCAGAGTACATTTGAAACAGGTTCTCAGTGAGAGTTGTGCTAATGTAAAAATGGGATCTTTACTTATTAGAAAGAAAAACTTGCCCTGTTCCTTTGCTCTCTCCTGGTGAGACAACTGAGATACCTTAAAGGTAGAGTTTTTCTACCTCTGTAGAATCACAGAACCAACCAGGTTGGGAAAGCCCTTTAAGCTCATCCAGTCCAACCGTTCCCCAGCACTGCCAAGGCCACCACTGACCCATGGCACTGAGGCCTCGTCTCCACGGTGTGAGAGCACTTGCAGGGACAGTGACTCCAGCACTGCCCTGGGCAGCCCGTTCCAATGCCTGTAATGTCTGCAGGATCAAACCTGATGTGTTCCTCAGGTTTTCCATAGCACACACAACCCAGACCTGCAGCCTTGGGTGCTGCTTGTGGGTGCAGACCACACGCAGGACAGGAGCTGCCCATGGATGGCAGCAGCTGCTGTGATCTTCAAGCATGGTACGGTGGTCATTGTATACGGTGCATCTCTGCAGTATTGGTGTCCTGTGGGGGAATAAATCCTGCCCTAGGCCTTGCTTCACCCTTGGGTTAGACTGCTGGTGGCTTTGCTTCTCCAGCAGTAGAGATTTAAGCCATAGTCGAGAGGTGTTGCCCAATTTAAAATCTGAGCAAAAATGATCCAAGTCCTTTTCTTGTGCAGGAGCAGAGCAACTTTTTTTCCCTGCTTTATAATTGTTGTCATAATAATTAGTTCATTGATTTGCCCTATCAGCAAGACCAGATCATCCTTAGATGGCTATGTCAAGGTGCCTGTGTTAGTGTCCACATGGACCCTTGCCACAGACCTCTCCATGAACCCCTTCACTGAGGAGCTGGTTTATCACAGCCCTGCTGGGAAGGACAGGAGGAGAGAGTGCTTTAGGCAGGATGAGAGTGAGATGTGCATGGCAGAATCTCCAAGGTTAGTGACAAATCTACAGGAGAATGCCCTCAGAGTAAAAGATGTGCTTGTAGGACTCTTAGTGATGTGATTTCATAGCTCTGCCGTATCCATTAGTCCCCAGTAAAAGCAAAACTCATGAGTTGGTATTTCTTGTTGTCATTAACCTTCACTTTTCTTTCAGGTATTAGCAATGCAGAAGCCCGTCAACCAGGGAAAGCACCAAACTTCAGTGTGAACTGGACAGTAGGAGACACTGGTCTGGAAGTCATTAATGCTACAACTGGCAAAGATGAAATGGGTCGTGCATCTCGCCTTTGTAAGCATGCTTTTTACAGCCGCTGGATGCGTATTCATGCAAAGGTACATGTGCTGGAGTGCTGGGTTTTCCGCTGCTTAATTCCTAATCAAGTATCTCCGAGTATTCAGAAACCTCTTTCTGAGCATGTTTTAAGCAGAGCCTTATGTTAGCTACTGCTCCATGTAGTCATGGAAAAGAACAGTGGTGTTTCAGAGCTTGTTTCTCAGTTTGATGATGTCTGATCCAGGATACATGCAAGGATCTAGTAATACTTGGTTTCTAGCTAAGTAAACAAAGGGTGCTATCTCCTCTGAGCTTGCTTTCTCCTTTTAATGTATTTGGAAGGATAATCCCAGTTGCACTGCAGTCCAACCTACTGAGGTTCTGTCCTCCCAGAGACAAAAGCTACAACGAAGGATCTGTCAGTGGCTTTTTAATGTCGAGATTGCTTCCACCAAAGGAAGCCAATAATCCAGAGAAAGCAAAAGGCAGGCTAGTGGCGATACTGGTCAGGGCGGCATGCTGCTTTGGAAGAGGCAAACAGGTGCAGTGGGGTGCGGTGAAGCTGGGTACAGAGCCCCTGATGGCTGGAAGGAGCAGTGTTGTACTTGTCTGCCTTTGAACATTTACTTTGGCAGTTAGTTATCTTGTTTTAATAGTAGAGGGGTTGTTAATAACTTGCTAATAACTAATTAATCACTAATTAATAACTGTTTGGCTTAATAGGCTTTTGTCTCTCTTCCTTTCTTTTGTCCCTACAGCTTTCCTCCAGCTTGCGCTCAAAGATCCTCAAGCCTAACCTGTACCACGAAACCAAGCAAGGAGCCACTGAGTATCAAACTGCCAAAGAGTGTTTGTTTAAAGCATTCCTGAAGGCAGGACTTGGAGCCTGGGTGGAGAAACCCATCGAACAGGATCAGTTTTCTCTCACGGTTTAATCCACAGACTGCACATCACTTTGGAAAGGGGGTTGTTCTGGAAATTCCTGGTGTCCAGCGTTGCTTTCTGGCATCTCCTCAGCCGTCAGAACATCTTTTATCCTGTTTGGAGTTGGGTTTTTCCTTTGGTTTTCATTTGAAACTTCATAGCAGCTGTTTCTGTTTTGCCTGAGTATGGAAACTCAGTGCTGGTCTGACCCATCATTGTATATTTTGTTACGGGAAAGTAGTTTCTGGTGTATTTCTAGGAAGACTTTCACTGTAGAAACCTTGCGGTAAGGCTGCTCCTACAGGACACGACAACTCGTTTTTTCTGGGTTAAAATCATTTCTTTTTTAAACTTGATGGCATCAAATGCATGAGAAAATGAAAGTTTCTCCAGGTTTTCCACCACATTTTTAGGAAGTAGTTGATTTTTTTCTTATAAAAAAAAAATAGGTGACAAAGCTGAGTCTGCTCCTCCCTTAACTTGGTTTTGAACTGCAGGTATTTCTAGCCTATAGACCACAGAGCCAGAATGGAGTCTGGACAGCTAGTTTTTCCCCACTTCCTTGCTCTTGAAAACCAGCTGCTGAGAATTTCCTGTCTTTGGTGTATGTATTTATTAGTCTGTGACCCAGTTTTTAACATGCAGCTTTTTATTCTGTTTTTAAAAATACATTTCCCTCCCATTTACACACATTGTGAAGTCTTCATGGTTTATTTTTTACCACTGTAAACTGGAAACAGCAGAATAATTCTTCGTAAGTTCCGAAGTTTAGTCTATAATGTGCAGGAACGTGTTTAGAAGTAGGTGATCTGTATATCCCAGGAACCCATCACAATACAATCCTAGCGGTTATATGACAACGTGAAAAGGAAATAGCTCATTTTAAGGGCCTGAATTGCCAAAACCAGGCACTTCCTGGGTATTGCTCTCCTCTTGGAAATCAGAAGTTCTTGTATGGACAAAAAGTTGTTAAAACTTCTTTCCTGTGTTACATCTGTTTTCACCCAACTTGCTGTGTCTCTGAGGTTTCATTGCCTTTTGTGTTTACATGCGTGATGGTCTTCATGGAGCCGATTAGGTAAGTTGCTCTCAAAATGAGCTTTCATTTGCTTTGATGATTACTTAGAAAGGTGTAGACACTTCTGCTTTATGTAAAAATGTAGGATAGAAAGGAAATATTGAGAGATCCGTTTGATTAACTGTTGTATAGAAGGCATTTTTCAGAACACTTTTTAGAACCTGATATTTAGGAGTGGATGAGACAATGTCCAATATTGCTCCTCTGCTCACGTGGCGTGTGTCCAAACACTTGGCTCATGCCCATCCAGGTAGCACCTCTGCTTTCCGAAGAGCATCTCGGAGATCCTCCATCAGTCACCTTTGCAGACCATGAAGGTGATGCTTTGTGACATGGGAGTTTGCTTGACAGAACCCAGTCGGTGCTCCACTGCTCCTGCTGTTGGGTCCTGTCCCTCTGCTCTACTGCCCCTTGCCTGTGCTGCACAGGACATCAGATCAGCGGGCTGGTCAGTGCTTTGAAGTCGAGTCAAGGGTTACTTTTAGACCCACATTGGGTCAGAGATCCAGTTTAGAGCTGTGCTGGTGCATCTGCAGAGGCAGTGGAGAGGAGCTGTGGGTCCCTTCAGCCAGCTTCATGGGCAGAGGCTGTCCTGAAGCTGTAACTGGATTTACTGTCCCTCAATCCCAGCACCTCCCAGGGGGGTTAGCAAGTACTTGGGGTGTTGGAGATGTAAAGCCACTTGTACCAAGCATGAATGCCAAGAGATGTACTGCTTCATTACTGCTCAAGTAGGAGCCCATTTCCAATCTGAAAGAGTGATCAAGCCTGAAAGTCACTTGTGCGTTAGTTGAAGGCTCTGGGTTAGTGGGTTAGTGTCTTTGGAAGTAACACGCTGAGGTTCAGACAATGCAGTTTTGGTGGTGTAATGGGTAATAGCTCTGGGAAGGCCAGCAAGGCTGTGGCTTGGAAAAGTCTGATGCTTCCAGATGCCTCTTCCAGATGCTGGAGAACCAAATGTCACAAGCTGCAGTAGACAGGCTGTGTTCATACAGCTTCCTCCGTGACTTCAGCCATCCTGTCCACTCCTCGTTAACCCCCAAATCATTCCCATGGCCTCTGCAAGCCTGACAAAGCATTTGTCCTCCTCATCCAACTGAGGCTTAGACTGACCTATTCTCAAGGTAAAGGGGATTTAACTGTATGTGGTCAGATTTTGCGCACCTGCCTTTGAGATCAACCTTGTCTCTTTGTGGTGCAGGAGTTGCGTTTGGGTATGGGCAGGATGGAGCTCACATCGTGTGCTGTTCTTAAAGTCATTACTGAAGTTATGTGAAACACCCGCTTTGAAGGGGCTCAGTCTATTGATAAATGAAGCTTGTTGAGAACCTCCAGCCGGTTATTTTCACCCATCTTTCTGAAGTGCTCATTCAAAAGTTGGTGTCTCTCTGGATCGTCTTTTTCTTTTGATGACAAGGAAAGTATTAGCTCAAGCTATTTTTTTTATGAAGTCACAAATATGAGCAATATATTTAAGTATTATTTATAGACATAGTTTTTTAAACTGTTCTAAGGAACGACTGAACTGAAAACTGTAAAAGGAAATAATGTTCCATGCCAAACCCTTTTGATGAAGGAATGGTGTCAGGTTATTTATGAGGAATGAGTTCTCTTGTTTATAATTCCGGGATTTTAAAAAGTATAAAAGAAGTTTTCCAGGATTGTATGCAAATCTCTATCTGTCTTCTGGGAGTCAATAAAGTACTGCTTGGCTTCCTTCACTCGCTTCTTCCTTTTTGTGCACCTCGCACGTGGCAGGGTTGTGCTTGCTGGTGCTCCCGTGTTCCTCACAGATTACTCTCTCCGAGCAAGAATTCAGTGATTTATACAGTGCCCAGTGACGGCAGAAGGCAAGACAAGTGCTGAGCATTGTGGCTGACCTTTGGGAGCTGCACGTCTCCATGGTGGGTTGGGGTCTTGTCTGAAAAGCCTGCGGTGGGTGGATGGGAGCTGGCTTGCACTGGGACCTGCAGTGCTGCTCTGGGAGCTGCTTTGCTTCTTTTAAATGTATTTATTTTCCCCTCTCTTTGCATATGAGTGTTTGTCTCAGGATCTTCAAACAACTTAAAGCAACGACTTCCATGGTGGTGAATACTTGAAACCTAATTGCAGGTGTTTTTCTCCAGGTGACAGTATGGATGAAGTCTGTAGGTTAGTAAAATAGATCATTTTAAACATAGATGCTTGAAATATATGTGTTCCGTGGGATCGTTCTAAGGAAACCTGGGCCTAATGTTGAACACTTGAAATATGGGTCACGGCTGTACTCAGGACCTGGCAATATAACTATAGATAGTGTCTTACCACTTGAGTGTGAAGTGTATCGTGTGTGTGACCTTGTTGGCAACTGTTCTCCCCCAACAGCTCAGATGTTCTTGCACCCACAGTGCCCACCCGCCCTCATGTAGTGATGGTAAATGTGACTCTGGGCTTAGGAACATCCAACAGGGGTTTCTGTGCAGTTGGCAGGTTTGGCCTCCTCACCATAAAGAAATCTTTTCATGACTGGTTACAGGCACAGGTTGCCCAGGGAGGTGGTGGCCACGCTGGATGTGGTTCTGGGCAACCTGATCTAGTTGAAGATGGCCCTGCTCATTGCGGGCAGTTGGAAAAGATGAGCTCTGAAGGTCCCTTCCAACCCACCCCATTCTATGATCCTGTTCTATGATTCTACAGCACAGGAATCTCAGGAGTAGATGATTTGTTTGTGTACTCTCTATATCCTCTGAAGTGACTTGTGGCTGAAAGTCTGAGATCTCTGCACTGGTATGGCATTTCTTGTAGTCCCATTCTGGGATGCCTAAGTACTATCTGTCTGAGGGAAAAACCCAACACTCACCCTGTTCTCTCAGCAAAAGGTGCTTTATTTCAAGCTGTTGGTTCACAGCTCTTGGTAGCACAGAGCAGAACATGTGTTTGATATGGAGGAGCAGCGCTGCCTTTTGAAACCTGGAGAGGGGCTTTGGACAAGGGCCTGTAGGGACAGGCCAAGGGGAATGGCTTTAACCTGCCAGAACAGGGGAGACTGAGATGAGCTCTCAGGCAGAAGCTCTTCCCTGTGAGGGTGCTAAGGCGCTGGCACAGGGTGCCCAGAGAAGCTGTGGCTGCCCCATCCCTGGCAGTGTTCAAGGCCAGGTTGGACACAGGGGCTTGGAGCACCCTGCTCTAGTGGAAGGTGTCCCTGCCCGTGGCAGGGGCTGGAACTGGATGGGATTTAAGGTCCCTTCAACACAAACCAGTGTGGGATTCATTCTGATTCCAAAGCAGGAATGATGGCATGTGATGGGATTTCTGCTCCCTCCTGCTCTCTGCTGGAGAGATCCTTGGGCAGGGAATGGGGAGCATGTGGCACATGAATTGTCTGCTGGGCAGCAGGTGCTTCTCAGCCACTGCCTTTCCCAGCGATGCTGCAGCACAGGCAGTCCTGCTGGCTCTGTGTCCAAGGCTTTTAGGTGTGTTGGACTTGGTGCCATTCCTCTAAGGAAACAAGTGGTCCGAAGCATTTTGAACAACTCTGGGTTGACCCCCCCAGAGAAATGATTTTGACAGGGCAAATTCTTGCCCTGGTTCTGTTGAGCTGGTTATAGTCAGAACGATGCAAACCAACCCAGGCTGCAGAAACAGGCTGTGGCTGAAAGCCTGAGCCTCTCAGAGCTGCTGGAGAACTGGTAGGACCTGAATTCCTCCTTGGATCATGTCAACGTAGAGTAGTTTTCAGAACCTTTGCAGCCAGAGACCTGTCCCATTGACCATTAACTGTGCCAGCAGCATTTGGATGGTTATGGGGTAGATGTGTTTTGTAGGTACATGGTTATGTCTGGAAAAGAGGCACTAAGAGCCATGGTGTCAGTACCGAGGGCAGGGAGAATGATGTAGAAGAGTTCCTGTTCTCTGGGGGGACAGATCCACAGCTGTGGTCACTGCAGTGGTTTGGATGTTTTTAATACCCTCAATATTCTCATACCAATGCAAGTTTTGTTGTCATTTGGCTGAGCTGTCTTTTAACAAATTTAGGATCAAATGTGTGTGTGAATATGTATTTATAAATCCAAATATATAGATCTTGCTGTATATTATTTGCATTAAGCAGTTACTCTTCCCCAGTCTTCCCCTGTGACAGTGTGAATACAACAGTTTTACCTACCTGGTATAAGGATATTAAAGGCTACTCCCAGATAACAGCACAACCCATCGATTATCCTAAGCAATGACTGTTTTGCATACGACCTTGCTTTGTTTAGTTCATGTTTGTACAGAGATTTGAAAATATAAAGAGCTATAGCCTTGCTAAGTTTCGTCATTGTTTCTGTTTGGTGCTATTACTGTGGAGCACAAAAACCCCAAGGGAAACATCACAAAATGCTGTGCATATCCTTAAAGTTGTAGTGTTGGTTACACCCTAAAGAGCTAAGGGGGAAGTAAGCTGAGGGCAGAGTGCTGAAGCTGCCAACCCGATCTCTGAAACTACAGCTTTTGCAAAGGGAAAGCAGGGGATGGATGGAGGGATGCCAGGTTTGGGACTGCACAGAGCAGCCTCACAGGTTGGAACTGGATGAGTTTTAAAGGTCCCTTCCAACTTGAACCATTCTGTGATTCTATCATCAAAAACCTGGCCTCTGAATTTCATTTCCAGGCTTTGCAAATGCCCAGAATCCTTGTGATTCACAGCCTGGTTTGGGTTGGAAGGGACCTTAAAGCTCATCCAGTTCCAAAGCCCTGCCATGGCAGGGACACCTTCCACTAGAGCAGGGTGCTCCAAGCCCCTGTGTCCAACCTGGCCTTGAACACTGCCAGGGATGGGGCAGCCACAGCTTTTTCAACACCATCTTCAATTCCCTGCAGGAAACTGTTTACTGAAAGAGGGAAAATTACTCCTGCCTCAACACCCCGCTCTCAGCAACCAGTTAACTTAGTCCATAGGCACTATCATCGCTCAAAGGCAACCATGGTTGCTTTGATTGGATTTATTCATACCCACAAACCCTACTCCAGTACTGGTTGCAGGAGAAGCTGCTCTGGTCCAGTACGGATCTGGAGATAAGGCTCTGCAGCTGATCACAGATTAGTCTACTCTCTCCACCTTCTGACAGAAAGGTGATGCTGGCAGCCCCCAAAGGCCAAGAACAGAGACTGTATTAAAACCAAACACAGCAGGCTCCTACCATGGCTGTGCAAAGTTTCCCTGTGGCAGGGTTTAGCAGCCTTCCTCTGGACTCTCCTGTTTGTCTACATCCCTCTGGCAGTGGGGGGCACTGAGGTTTACCAGTCTCCTAGTGGCAAGGGCCACATAAGCTGTGCTTGCTAATGCAGCCTTGTCAGGACCCTCAGATTTTATCCAGGTTTCACCTACGCTGGAGCCAGGAGACAGCAAAATGTACAATTAGAAAGAAGCAGCATGGACACATCATATAAAATGCTACAAAGCTTTTTATTGTCATACTGAGGTATACATAACACAGAAAATGCCACCACTGCTTTCCATGTGCACAGGTTAAAGGAGAACATTTGACTTGGTGGAAAAAGGCACTGCTTTGAAGGAACACAGGGGTAAGAACAGGAGACCTGGTGCTGAGACTGCCTGAGAAGTCTGCCCAGCTTCTGCTGCATTTGCACAGGAGGAAGTAACAGAATTGTCTGGTAGCATGTTGGGAGATGGCCACTGCAGGACTCTTCCGTGTGTTCCCACTCAAGCCAAGAGGAAAGAGCAACAGGGTCCACTGGCAGTGAGGTAATTTGGTAATACTGACTTTAAGGAGCAGTGTCTGCTTCACCTTTTGAAACCTGTCTCCTAGTCCACTTTTGAGAAAGGTTTGTCCTGCTTAACAGAGCTACGTAGAGCTGCAGGGTGAAAGAACCCCCTGAGGCACAGCGTGAAGCAGAATACTGCCCAGCAGCCAATTCTACAGAGCAGGAGACTGCAAGAGCTGCAACAGATACCCCTACAAAGCCTTCCTCAAACAGGAGCTACATTTCACTTGTGGCTGGTGGTGTAGCAGAGGGTTCTTCCCCTCTACCAACAACCAGCATCTCCATCAGAGCACAACCTCACCTACTATGTTCCTGATGGTCTATGCACATCACCTCAAGGCCCAAGGGACTTGCCTGTCTGTGAATGTCCTCAGTTTACTCCTTTCAGTTTGTGCAAGGGAGAAATGTAGAAAATTCCTTTGCTGCATCACTGGGACAACCCATGTGACTGGCATGGAAACTTCCCTGCTCCCCAGCAACCCATCACCCTCACTGACATGAGCAACTGGATGAGCCCAAAAGGGTGCTGACATCTGCATTAGTGCAACTGAGCAGGCCACTGGAAGGACTATGACAGGCTGAAAGAGTTTCCTTTGTGAAGGTAAAACATAACAAGAAACAGAACCTTTCTTTTACCAGCCTACAAGCCCCATCATTTTGCCCTTTTCAGCACAGGCCCACTGAAGCTGCTGTTAATGCAGTTGGTATTCAGGTCACACCACCTCCTCCTTTCTTTTATCAAGCACTGACTGCATCAGACAATTTAAATGTTCACAAAATACTGTTTGAAGAGGGAAGATTTCCCCAGAGAATGACAGTTTCCACACAACCTGCACCTCATGTAGTGCAGGTCACAAAAGATGAGGTTTTTTTGCCATCAAAGAGGCAAACACTGAACAGGACAAAAAATAAAGACAGAAATAGAGTATTTTAACTTACAGAAGTTGAAACTGCCCCTCTTCCTCCTCAGAACTCTAAAGAAACCAGTAATTTACTTCATTTGGTACCTGGTTTCAGGACAAAGTTTTACCTCTCGAGTCTCACTTGCAGTGTCTGGTGGTTTTCTGCTCGTGGCTAAGCCAAGTACTGGATGCCAGGCTGACTGCAGTTTTCATGCTCCCATCCCTGCCTAAGAAGGTGAGTATTGCTTGTTCTTCAAAGCAAAAAGATCAAGTAACCACCAAGAAGACGGTAGGTGACAGAGCTGTAGTTTGGTTAAAGGGAGGGATTTCCCTTATTCTGTTGTGCTCACCAGTGCTGAAGTCCTTGGAATTCTCTGTATTTTAGTACACAATTTTCCAGTGAGTTGGCTGCTCACAGTTTTTCTCCTTTTCACCACAAAACCGGTTGTAAGTTGTTTTTGGATCAAATCCCAAGATCTCCCTTTCCTCATGGATCCGGAAGGAAAACGTGGAAACTGAGGTGCCTATAAAATACCTGGGAAAAGAAGGAAAGAGTTTGTAAAGGGGCAAGGTTTTAAAATGGAAGTGATTGATTTCAGTCCAATGAACTTTAATGATCATTAAAATGATATGAAAATTAAATTATCAGATGTATGATATATATACACATAATGTAACTATTATCATAGAAATGTAGACTGCTTTGTGTTGGAAGGGACCTTAAAGCTCTCCTGACCTGTGCCACGGGCAGGGACACTTTCCACTAGAGCAGGGTGCTCCAAGCCCCTGTGTCCAACCTGGCCTTGAACACTGCCAGGGATGGGGCAGCCACAGCTTCTCTGGGCACCCTGTGCCAGCGCCTCAGCACCCTCACAGGGAAGAGCTTCTGCCTAAGAGCTCATCTCAGTCTCCCCTGTTCTGGCAGGTTAAAGCCATTCCCCTTGGCCTGTCCCTACAGGCCCTTGTCCCAAGCCCCTCTCCAGGTTTCCTGGAGCCCCTTTAGGCACTGGAGCTGCTCTGAGGTCTCCCCTTCAGGAGCCTTCTCTTCTCCAGGCTGACCCAGCCCAGCTCTCTCAGCCTGGCTCCAGAGCAGAGCTGCTCCAGCCCTCGCAGCATCCTTGTGGCCTCCTCTGGACTCACTGCCTTCTTCACCAGCTTGGCAATCCTATGACCTATTAGACATCTATTATAGGTGTAAATCAATTATATAAAAATTCATATTTGATTTGCAAACAACTACATCTGGATCAAAAGCAAAACTCACTTTTGTGACACTAAGATTTGGTTCCTCAATAAAGTCAAATCTGCTACCTTGCATGTGCACAGATCCACTGGTCAATCACAGCCAAGCCCCCATCTTTGTAGAGCTCCAGCTCCTCCCATGAGGGTTCAAATCTCACCATCTCAGGCAGGAGTTTCTTGAGCAATTCAACCTCTGGAAAAGATGATACAAATCTATTTGGCATTGTAAAGAGCAACTTGCTGCCGACATAAAACGTGTTCAAGGAAACCCTCAGAGGACAGTTACAAACAAGAGAAACCAAAAGCTCCCTTACAATGTTTGCCAATGTCAGAGTATTGCAAAGGAAGAGGACACACTGGGGCAGGAATGTGCTGCTGAGGGGAACAATTCTCAAGGGTGGGGAAGCCTGCAAGGGGTCGAACACTAGCTTTGCTGTCTAATCCTACAGGGTTGTTGTACCAAGAGGCCTTTCTTGACAGCAAGCTTCAGATTTGCTATTGCCAATGCGATGCCCTGCAAGGTTACTTTAACATCCCACATTGAAACAGGTCCTTAGGTATTATGAGGAGGGAGGTGCGGCCCTGGGATAAGGCCTGGGAGTGGAAGCCCACCATTGGGGGTGTCTAAGCCTTGGCCACACATAGCCAGGTCCACCCTAGTGTGGCGCTGGGGGCAACCAAGGGGAAGACTGGGTGGTGACTTCAGAGGACCCTTCCTACCCTCGCATCCAAGACTGTCTGCAATGCTAAGGAAGAAGGTGTAAGGAACTGGAAGGAGGATCAGGCAAATTCAATTACCTATTTCCCACTGTAGAGACCATCAAGCCTCCTATAGGAAAGACCAAATAAATGGTATTCAAGCTGGAAGGAAGCAGCTGCCCAATCCTGTTCAATTCCCCATTCAGTGATGGAGGCACATGAAGTTCCAGTCATTTATGAAAGCAGAGTGGTAACTGCAGCCCTTGTTGTCAAAAGTTATCAATCCTGAACTGACTATAACCTGCTTACCCTCCTCGACAGCATCAGTGGCTACAAAAACTCTTTCAAGTTTAAGCATCTCCAAGAGGCTGCGGATGTTCTTTACAGCTCCTTGCAGGGAAGGCACGTCTTCTCTGTGACCCCAGATGAAGTCTTTCCTTCTGAGATGAACCCCAAGGTATGGACCACCTACAGCTGTACCCATCTTAACCTAAGGGAGAAAGATCAATAAGCCCTAAGACTCCAGACCATCAGTATTCATTCACACTGAAAAGGCCTGAATCTCTGGATGTAGCGCTGAATTACACCAGCTGCAGAAAGTAACTTGGATGTGTGGGGTAGCAGTATTTTGGGACACATGGTGATGTTTTGACCATGGCTGACCTGCATTATACAAGAGAAACTAGAGTGTGAAATCTTTGTATGCAAAAATTGCTCTCCTTGACCAAATCCCATGAGAGCAACAGAAACCTGGCACCCGGAAGTCTCCATTAACTCATGTCACAGGGAGAAGAGGGTACAGCAGAAACAGGCACATCCACCTCAACCTGAGCAGGGAGAGCTCTTCCAGTATTCCCTGCAGTGTACAGCCAGGAGTACACAAATGAAACAAATCATTACATTTGTTAAGGGAAACAGACTGCTGTGATTTTACCTTCATCTGTGTCCAGTCCTCATTGTAGTGAGTCCTGTCTGCCTCATCGGTGGATTGAAGGTATCTGTTCCTAAACTCATCTCCTGCTACACGGAGGTGTTTAGCAAACACCATGCTCCGACGGGTCTGTTGGAATAAGAGCAGATGTGGAGTGAGAAAACGGGAGAGCTGAAAATGACCAAATGGAGATAATTTCACACACACAGAGCTTCCAGGATGCAGTTACTTCTGACACATCCATACAACACTGCAAGCAGCAATTTCTAACCTTTCATCTCAGCTTTGACTGTTTAACCCTACTCATAACTATGTTTATAACCAGCATATGTGTCTGACCCTGAAATATAGTAGTTATTTATATAACAGAACCTAATATACCAAATTAAACATTCTAGCAATATACCTCACCTTTGGAAACACAAGCTGGGCAAAGACTTCAGCTTGCAAAACACCTGTAAGACAAAAACCACCTATGGCAGGGGGATGGAACTACATGATCTTAAAGGTCCCTTCCAACACAAACCAGTCTATGATCTATGAACTAGAACCTGCCAGCCTCTTTTCACCTTCTCCCAGAGCAGCTATTTCTCAATATTCCAAACTCACTGTGGTTGAACTGGTTTCTCCAGACCATTCAATAAGACACAGAGCAATTTAAGGCTTCTCTTAAATCCATCACACTGGTACGTGGAGATCTATGCCCCTCTTAATATTTAATGGAAGTAAAAAGCCTGCTCTTCTAGCATCTTTAAAGAGATCAGCCCTGCTTTTCCAATTCCAAATCCTCCAGCAAAACATTTATATTTATACATTTTATACTGTCCCTCTCCATAGCAGAGGGTTGGAACCGAATGATCTTAAGGTCCTTTCCAACCCAATCCATTCTATGATCCTATGATTCTCTGTCAAGGGAGGATGCACGCAGTGTCTGCTGCAGAATGCTCACACTGCAGTTCAGAGGCATTTTCCCTCCTTTTTGTAACATCTCAACACAATACTCCTGTTAAGTCAAGCCTTTGGGTACCTTACCCAAGCCAAGGGACAGCAAACATATACACAACCCATGGCAAGTGCAGTGCACTGGGAAAGACAATGAACATCTTTGAATGCTGTGCTTGTGTCAATCGCCTCCAAATCTGGCTTGTTCCGATTTGTAAACTTCGAGACAAGAGGGCATCTTTCAGCAAGATTAAAAAGAACCCTAGATGTTATCCACAGAGTTACTGAGGAAAAAGCCAACACCGAAATCCATGCAGGTTGTTAAAAACTGAAATAAAAGAAAGAAGCCTATTTCTAGTGTTAAATATTTTTGAGACAAGTTTAAATCGTTGAGGTGATGTTTATAGTGCCACTGGTAAGAAATGTGTTATGGCTTTCACATCTGCTTTTACAGACTCCAAAATGATACCTGGGTTTCATTTCTCTGTTTGAAAAGTCACCTTCAATGAAAAATAGTAATCAGCAAACTACTGTTTGGTCCATTCCTGGAAAAATATGCCATATACGAAGTGAGCAGTCAGATGTGGGCATGGTTTAGTGGTGGGCTTGGCAGTGCTTGGGTAGAAGTTGGACTCCTTGATCTTAAAGGTCTTTTCCAACCTAGTGGACCCTATGATTCTATGTTTGTATCTTACAAGACTGAGGTCTATGTAAGTTATTAGTAATAGGAAAGTCACTTTCTCTTAGAAAAGTTACAAATATCAAGCACTCCACACTGTGTTCAGTCTTCCTGTGGCTGAACCTTTCACTCTGCCTTAACATTTTGCACATAGCAATTATTTTACCACAGACCCCTTGGCTGTGGCCTCCCAAAGTGCTTAGTGTTCCCTTAAAACCTGTGGGAATTTTGCCTTTGAAGCCAATGGGGGGACAGTTACACCAATACTGGGCATTTTCAGGAATTACTGCATTACACTGATCCACAGCAGCCTGAAGACCATCTTTAGCATACATTGCTGAAACATAAGACACAAGTTACTTGAAGAAAAGAAACCCAAAGCAAAACTGAAGCACATCTCAGTCACCAAATTGTTATCAGAACCAAGCAGAAAGGCTAGAGAAGCTAGCTGGAAAATACTCACATTCCAGTAATCTCTCCCTCCGTAGTGGTCATGAAGAAGGTTTTCAGCTCTGTCTAACATCACTGACCTATTAAAAATTGTAAAACTCAGTGCAGTGCCCTTAGGAACAGAACGTACATGACGATGATACAGTTGCTAGGACAAAACACAGGCTGTGATCTGTTTGCAAATGGAGCACAGAGGGGAATGAGGGATAGGCTGCCCATCTGTTCTGTGTAAAGCATGTTGTGACCCATTACTTCCTGGGAGAGAAGGGAACTGTGCCATCGTGCGTTCCTGCTCTCTTCCTTATGAAGTGGTGCTCTTAATTCTGACAGTTAAACACAAACAAGCATTATTACTAATTCCTCACATAGTCCTCACAGTAGCTGCTGCTGGAGAAATAAGATTACCAACAGGGAGAGTGATCCAAAGGGGAAAAGCGACCTATAAGATGATGCTTGGCCTCTGAGCATATGAGAGCCTCTTGGAGGAAGCATGGATTATGCTCACAAAAGTAAAACCAGAGATGATGTTTTCCACGTGTGGAATAAAATATCCTACAGAAAAACAACAGATCAAAGAAGACACAGACACTACAAAAACATGTGTTAGCAACTAAGCACTAATATTACAATGAACAGTCTTTGCTTTTCATAAACACACACAGTTGAGGATCATGTACTGGAAACATAATTGCACTATCTAAGTTTGAAGAAGCAGAAGAGAGTTTTGAGCATCCAAGAACACAGGGGATGTAGGCTCAGTCTGTGCTCCAAGCACACTGAATATGAGCGAACACACAGAGAAATGCTTCTGCTGAAAGGGGTTCAGAGTCATTATCTGGACCTTCTACTAAAGTGAGAGGAAGCAAATAACAAATCAACTTCAGAGTATCACTGCTGATAATCAGCTGGACACTTGCACATAAGGCTAATCTGGAAAACAGGCTAGATTGTGCTGGCAGAGAAGCCGCACTGCATTTAACAGGAAGCTTGGAGACTAATCGGATTACACACCTGAAGAGTTATAGTATAGTACTAGGACCACCCAACTAATTGTCTGTCCAAAAGGGCAGTAAGGGAGATCAGAGAGGTGCATGTTGCCGTAGCCATCAGAGATTTCACCTATCCCCAGGCAGGCAGGGCAAGTGTCAAAGCAGGATGTGACTAAGCAACTGCAGCTTGAGACACTCTCAAAGAGTTCCATCAATCAACTGGGCAGGGAGCAGCTCCTGACATTGTCTTGAGCAGCAGCAAGACATGGCCCAAAATCTCACAGTGGAAGAGCTCCTGTTACAGGGGCCATAAATGTACTCATCTTCGACATCCTGGATCAAAACCAGCCACAGGAACATTACTGCAGTTGCATTCAGCTTTAAATAGGGGACTATGCAAAAGTGCAGGAGTGTCCACGTGAAGAAAACAGAAAGGTTCATAAACTCCATGAAGTTAAACAGTAAAAGATGATAAACTAAAAGAAGAGTTTGAGCATGAAGAAATAAAAGCCTTTAATCCTAATGACAGGTCATCATTCCAATACAAAGAGAAAGGGAATTAAAGGCTTAAGAAGCACTTAGAGACAGTAACTTCACAACAGAAACATCTCATGTGAATTTTTGCACTAGGTGGTGGAGCTGGGAAGATTCACAAGCCAGAACTACTTTTTACAGGGGTACTCATCAGGGAATGTGTCTCAAACCAAAGCATCCATAGGAAATGTCCAGGAATGGAACAGCAGGACAAAATGAACCAACAAACAGCCAACACCCAGCACATGTTCAGCCAACAGTTGTCAAGTAACCCAAGGATGAAGCAGCTGCACCACTGATTCTGGTGTGCAACTTCTTGCTTAAAACTGCAACACAGCTTTTGCTTTGCTTTAGTGTCTTCAGTTGTTACAGGGTCACAGCTGACTGGAAATACTTCGCTACTGGGATAATGTTAGCTCCATCTCTCATGTAAGAGCTTTGCCTTCTTTTCCTCTGGTTATCCTCGTGGCATCTCACAGCAAAAAGACAAAGCATGCTGCTTGCTTCTCTAAACCCAGCTCACACTATCGAGGATGGACATCACAGGAGACCAGGCACTGCACCTCATGATCCAAGATGTGGGCTTGGGAAACACTGATTCCACTCTGTTCATTCCCTCTTAACCCAGCATTGAAGGATAAAGGAAGGAAAGATAAACACAAGGCGGCAAGGACATTTAGCTACTGGAGAAAGAATATGAAGGCTATTTCCTCTTAGCTTTTAGCACTGCAGCATTTACCCTAACTTACAGTTAGGTGTTTCTTACGCTGTAAATTCCTCTGTAATGACTTTAATGGATTATAGTAACTCAGTGATGAAGCACTACAACAGTGACACATAGCCTGTAACCTCCCCCTGCTCTTCACACCTAGCAATGTTTCTGTGGGCACACAATACAAGTAGTAACACAAGGCAACTCACTGTGCTGAAGTGTTCTTCAAAAGGATGGGAGCCACGATAGAGGCAGATCCTTGGACAGACAAACAAGAGACATTTAGGCCCCGCGTTTCCTCGTAACCCCAGAACCATCCCCTGAAAGGGAACACAAAATACTGATTCACAGGCAAATGTCTCGCTAAATACAACTAAAACGAAGACTAAAAGGACAGCTGGATGTTACCTGTAGTACTCGTGTTTGTCTTTGGAGTACATAAGCTGATCAATGCATGGCCTTTCATCTATTTTTTCTTCCCAGGTTCCTTCTTTCCATCCTTCTGCATAGCCTTGTAGGACGTAAATCTGTTCAATAAAGGGCCCACCTGACTCTGAGCAGAAGGCAAAGCATTTGTGAGCATGAAAAACCACATGATAAAGGTATGAACTAGCACTGCCTGCAGTTAAAACTCTGCTGGAAATGCGAACATTAGACTACTCTCCTGTTTTCCGTATAAAAAAAAATAAGTTCTGTGTGAGCCAGAAAAGCTCAAAGGGCCAAGGGATGTGACAACCTGTTACTCTCACTCAGCTACAAGTGATTTAATGTGCCACACAGAACTGAATCACCATGGGAATGTAATTTAGAAACCAGGTAAAACACACCATAAGGCACAGAGGTTTTCAGGGCTGTAGGTAGCTGCTGTGGTAAGACTGCCTCCAAGAAAATGGTAAGTACAAGCCATTTTCCCCAAAATACCAGGGTTTCTAAATGCTTGGGACAGAGATCCCTTCAGAGCTCTTGGCAGAGATGTGGCATTTTATTTCGCATACAAGGATAACAGCATATACATAGGGATAAACCTGTGAAGAAACCACCTTAAATATTTAGTCAGGTGTAGACTGTATGATTCCATACTCTACCTGCAAGAAACTGCTCATATTCAATGACAGGAATGTTCCTGTTGAGGCTTGGGAGATCAAAGAACTCAGACCAAGGAAGCCGGACCTGAGGGATGTCGGGGCTCTGCCAATGATAAAGACGTCCCCAGGGAGGCAGAACTAGCACCCAGTTTTCACTTTTCAGCAAGGTCTTTACAAGGGAAGCAATGCGAATGTACACGTCTCTGCGGAGGTTGAACCCTTCGGGAGGATTTACATCATACAAAAGGTATCTGTGGAGAACAAAGCAGTGTAGTTACTTCAAGGAACTTAAAACTTGTACGTGTGTTTTAATCTTTACCCCCAATCGTGTCACACAACTGTACTAAGACGGAGGCTGTTCCTCTTACATGAACTTTTGGTACTCAGAAGATTGAAGCGGACAAAGCAGGGGAAGGCAGTGGTGAGCACTATAGTGGCTGGGGTTCTCGTCACAGGACGTCATCAAGGTGATACACAGAATCACAGAATCAACCAGGCTGGAAAAGCCCTTTAAGCTCATCCAGTCCAACCATTCCCCAGCACTGCCAAGGCCACCACTGACCCATGGCACTGAGGCCTCGTCTCCACGGTGTGTGAGCACTGGCAGGGACGGTGACTGCAGCCCTGCCCTGGGCAGCCTGTTCCAGTGCCTGAGCACCCTGTGGGGAAGGAATTGTTCCTCAGCTCCATCTAAACCTGCCCTGGTGCAGCTTGAGGCCGTTTCCTCTTGTCCTATCCCTTGTTCCTTGGGAGCAGAGCCCAGCCCCTCCTGGCTCCATCCTCCTGTCAGGCAGTTGTAGGGAGCGATAAGGTCCCCCCTGAGCCTTCTCTTCTCCAGACTGAACCCCCAGGTCCCTCAGCAGTTCCCCATCACACTTGTGCTGCAGGCCCTGCACCAGCTCCGTTGCCCCTCTCTGGACCTGCTCCAGCACCTCAATGTCTCTGTTATAGTGAGGAGCTCAGAATGGAACACAGCATCATAAGCTTTTCCTGCAGAGGGGCAGGATGTGGGGCCTCAAGAAGCAAACCCTCAGACGTCTTGCCTGTCCAAAGGGTAACACGGTACGTGGTATGACTGGTGAAATGACTGGCACGCTACTCAGCCTAACTCCTGTGCACCAAATGTGAAGGTGTGAGTACACATTCAGGAGGGACAGGGGAAGGGGGTGCAGCTGGGGTCACACTCAGGGCAGGAAAGCCGCTGTGCCAGCTGCAGCATCCTCCAGACACCAAACCCAGCACCAGCACATGATGGAAGGCCTCTATATGCCCACCAGCCCACGGCGCCCTGGGGACACCATGCAGGGGGGCTGCGATGACAGGATTGCCCCGGGGCCGGGTGTGCTGCCGCTGAGGCCCGCAGTGACCGCGGCGGGGGGGGGTGAACCCTCTCTTCACCTGGTGCGCGGCGCGGCAGCGGCGGCGGGCAGCGAGGACGCGGCGTGGCCGGCGCGCAGAGCGGCGGGCGGGGGCTGCGCGGTGGCGGGCGGAGAGAGGACGAGCACGGCGAGGCCCAGCAGCACCAGCGGCGCCGGCAGGCGGCAGGCGGCCCCCAGAGCCGCCATCCCCGCGCCGCGCCACGTCCGGGGCGGCCCCGGCCGCGGCCCGGCCCCTCGGGGCGGCCCCCTCAGAAGAGGCCCGCGGTCAGGGGCCGGAGGCTGGCGCCGGTGAGGCGGTTCAGCTCCTGCAGGATCTCCGCCTCCTTCTGGTACATCTGCGGGAGAGGAAACACTGTGAGCGCAGCCGGTTAACGGCGTTCAAGGCGAGCCACGGCCCGCGGGCTCCCGATCACAAAGAGGGATGCTTTCCCCGACGAGACACAGCCGGACACCGCCCACCGCCGTACCTGTCGCCACTCGGCTTCTGTGTTGTGCTGGTAGCCAAGCAAATGGCACAGTCCGTGGGCTGCCGTCACCTGTGCAAAGAGACGCGAGAATAAAGGACGTGTTGGAAAGGGGCTCGGAGCACCCTGCTCTAGTGGAAGGTGTCTCTGCCCGTGGCAGGGGTTGGGTCTGGATGAGCTTTAAGGACCCTTCCAGCCCAGACCAGTCTGGGACATTATGAAACTTCACCCGAACGATGTCAGCCCCCTTGCACAGCCCCGCGGTAGGAGAAGTAACCAGGGCTAGCCCCGTACCCCGTCATTTCCCGTTTTGCCATTACTTGCAGCAGGGAAAAGGCGGTACTCTGCCCTGCAGAGGGACAAAGCCCAGGCAGTGTCCTCCCGCAGGCAAAAGTAAGCTTTCGAACACAGCGTTAACCTTCCGAGGGTAAACCTCCTTACTGAGCCGGGCCAGGCTACCAAAGCGGCAGCCGCTACCCTATCCCCACGGGACACCGCACGCTGCCCTTGTCCGCAGCGGGAGGCCCGGCGGCCCCGCTGCCCGCGGCGGTGCTCACCGCCAGGACGCTGTCGAAGTCCTCCCCGGTGTCGCGGCACTGCTGGTGGATGTACTCTACCCCCAGGAAGATGTCCCCCAAGTTGTACTCGTCGCGGCAGCGCGGCCGCGGCAGCTCCCCCGGCGCCACCCGGTGGAAGGGGAAGGAGAGGACGTCGGTGGGCTCCGGGCGATGCCGGTACGCGCCGTTCAGGCGCTTCATCAGCCCGTTGCCGGCGCACACCAGCCCCACATCGAAGCGGGAGGCGCCCAGCGCGGCCCGCAGGGCGCACACGGCGCGGCGGAGCGGGACCCGGCGCACGGGCACGGCCCGCTGGGCGTTCCGCAGCGCCACGCTCATGATGGCGACCGCGGTGGCGGCACGACCCTGCCCGCCCCTTCCTTCCTTCCTTGCCGCCCCGCCCCGCCGGCGGTGCCCCGCCCGCTGAGGAGAAGCGGCCGCCCGCCCGCCGCCATGAACGCCGGGGGCCCGTTCCGCGGGCCGCCCGCCTTCCCGCCGCCCCTGCGCTTCGGGCAGGCCGCCGTTTTCGGGCAGGCCGGTGCGGCCTCCGGCCTCCCGTTCAGCACCGGGCCCTCCGCCTTCGGGCCGCCCATCGGGCTAGGCCAGGCGCCGGCCTTCACGGCGGCGGGCAGCGGCAGTGCCCCGGCGGGCAACGCGGGGTTCAGCTTCAAGCCGCCCACCAACCTGGGCAGCTTCCCGGGGCCGAGCGAGGCGCCGGGCGGCGGCGGCGGGGCCTTCGCGGCGCCCGAGTTCCGCTTCAAGGCGCCCGAGAGCGCCGCCGCCTTCAAGCCGCTGCCGGGCAGCGAGGCGGAGAAGGGCCCCGCTGCCGCCTTCACTTTCTCGCCGCCCTTCGGCTTCGCGCCCGAGGCGAGCCCGGAGGTGACGGCGGGGGGACCCTTCTTCTCGCGTCCCGCCGCCGCGCTGGGCCGGCAGGAGGAGAAAGGTCCGCGGCCTCTCTTCGAGGAGCCGGGCGAGCCGGCGTCCAAGGGCCTGAAGCGGAAGGAGGAGCGGGAGCGCTCTCCCCGGCGGGCGGCGGCGGCGGCGGGCGGGCGGGCGGCGGCGGCGGCCCCGCCGGAGAAGCGGGCGGTGGTGCTGAGCCGGCCCCGCGGCGGAGCGCTCTTCGGCCGCATGCTGAAGGAGATGCTGCGCAGCCAGGGCCGCGGCCAGCGCGACCGCGGGGAAGCCGCCGAGGCCGAGCGGGGACCCGCAGAAGAGACGCCGGCGGTCGAGGCCCGGGACCTCCCTCGGGAAGGTAGGGTGGGACGGGGGCAGGCCCGTGTCGCCCCTTGCCCGCCCGTGTCACCGCGCTCTCTGAGGTCGCTGCCTCCCTTCTCATAGATTCCGCCGCCGTGACCCCTGCCCGCCGGGCTCGGGGCAGCGAGAGCATGGAGGGGCTGGGGGGGCTGTCGCCCAGCGACCTGACCGCCATCCAGTGCAAGAACGTCCCCGATTACCTCAACGACAGGACGGTGCTGGAGAAGCACTTTGGGCAGTTCGCGAAAGTCCGGCGGGTCATGACCAGGCGCAATAAGAAAACGGCCGTTATCCACTTCTTCGATCATGTGAGTATTGGAAGCGGTTGGCACAGGAACAGGTTCAAGTTTGAGCGCTTGGGATGGGTGCAGTGAGAGCTGGCAGAAAGCTTTGTATTGTGAGTGCTGTGTTACAGAAGCACGCTGAACTGCACCTGGGGCATGGTAGTTGTCAGAGTTCTGCCTGGTTTTAGCTGTCCTGCTAGCACCGAGCTCAAATACCAAATGGATCTTCTGTGTTTGTTGTCTCTTTTTGGCCAGACCTGAATTACACACGGTGGTGTGCTCTTGCTGGGGCTCAGCAGCACTAAAGGTGACGTGAACTTGGGTAATCTCTGCAGTGACCTTTTTGCTGGGAGCACTCCTGTTACCTCAGTGCTGAGGTGTGTTGAGGAGCCAGTTCAGAGACTGCACGGTCTGTTCCTTTTTTCTGCTTAAAAACACACCTTTGGGCTCTGAGGTTACTGGAGCTCTTGGAAGTTTTGTGGGATCTTTGTAGAAGCCAGTCCTGCTAATTGCATGCAGGTCTTAAGTGAGAGGCTAAAACGCAGTCACCGGAACCTTATAGAAACTGGTAAATGTTTCTCTGATGAAACCTGCACTGCCTGTTTTGGTGTGATGCTCATGGGTTTTCAGGTTCTCAGTGTCTGCTTTTGTTTTCTTTCAGGCCTCTGCAGCTCTTGCCAGAAAAAAAGCGAAAGAGTTGCACAAAGATATAGTAACGTTTTGGCAAAAGAAGAAAACAAGTAAGTCTGTGTTTCCAGAGAGGATTACTGGGTGATATATGAATGGTGTGCCTTCTGCTCCGTTCTTGTTTCCTCATGTGCTAAAATGATCTCCATATAGGAATGCTAAAGCTCCTGAAGTATAATGATAGATCCCAAACTGGTCTGTGTTGGAAGGAACCTTAAAGCTCACCCAGTTCCAGCCCCCTGCCACGGGCAGGGACACCTTCCACTAGAGCAGGGTGCTCCAAGCCCCTGTGTCCAACCTGGCCTTGAACACTGCCAGGGATGGGGCAGCCACAGCTTCTCTGGGCACCCTGTGCCAGCGCCTCAGCACCCTCACAGGGAAGAGCTTCTGCCTAATGTCTAATCTGAATGTACCTGCTTTGAACTTGTTCCTCCTTGTCCTGTCCTTACAGGCCTTTGTCAGAAGCCCGTCTCCAGATTTCTTGTTGGCCCCCATTAGGCTGTTAAGTGTTAATATTAAGGCTATTAACCTGTTAAGGCTGTTAACGTATGGGTGATGTTAACTTTGTGCTCCTGCCTAGAAGTAGGATGATCTTTGTGGGTGTAAGAAAACCCAGTTTCAAATGCCTTGCTGCCTGCTTCAGAGCCTGGTCTGGCATGTGGGCTTCCTGAGAACTGAAGTAAAGAGACCTCTGTAGTGAACGTCTGTGGTGTTGAGCTTGCTGTTTGGCATATCAACAGTTGCATACTACTTGAACCAAAAAGAGAACAGTCTACAGAGAACTGAGTTCAGCAGTGGAAAACGTGGATTCCAGACCCTGCTTGGAATTAGGGCAAGAGGAGATGTCAAGTTGGCTATTCATGCCCTAGGTGAATGCTGGAGTTGTCAGGTGCTTCCTTTTCCTTAGCCTTATAAGGGCTGCATGTGTGCTTTGGAGATCCTAGCCTGCGGATGGGCTTCATCTGTCAGCAGATGAATGGTTCATAGAATCATAGAATCATAGAATGGTTAGGGTTGGAAAGGACCTCAAGATCATCTAGTTCCAACCCCCCTGCCATGGACAGGGACACCTCTCACTAAACCATCCAACACAAGGCTTCATCCAACCTGGCCTTGAACACTGCCAGGGATGGAGCACTCACAACCTCCCTGGGCAACCGATTCCAGTGTCTCACCACCCTAACAGGAAAGAATTTCCACCACAGCTTTGACCCACCACAGGGTCAAACAGTGAATAGCTGCAGAGTTGTCTTCCTGAGGATGTGCATCTTGAAGCAGCTGCTGTAGGGGTGCCTGTTTGCCTTTGTAGATGTAGCTCTTGAGAAGGCACGCCAGCCTCAGCCTAAGCTTGGGTACGTGAAATAAATGCTTAACATGCTTCAGCAGAAGCACTGGGAGTTGTGGTTTAGTGTGAGATGGATTTTGTATCCCATAGAGAGTTATGGCTTGTGGATTATATACCAGACGTGAGAGGACTTGAATTTCGATGGTGGTCAGACTTCATCTGCTGACCAATTATAGTTATTTCTAAGTGGTGTTTTACTGAAAAATACTTCTTACAGAACAGTGAAGCTGACTAGCAACTGGTAGACTTACTCAGTACCCCTTCAAGTTGTCCTGGAAGTTTTGCATACATGTCCAAACCTCTTATTTACTAATAGTTTTGTTTTAATATTAATTTTTTTAAAGCAAGCTGTTCAACAGCACCAGCATGGGGGAAAAAGTTGTTTAAACTGGCAAGTACCCGGGTTCATGTTTATTTGTCACTTCAGGTCCAGCAAAAAGAGAGTTTTCATCCAAGGAGAAGAAAGCAGGTGAAGATGAAGGAAGGCAAAGCAGTGAAGAGCAAAACTATCAGCATTCCCCTCTTCGAAAACCTTTAATAAGATCTTCTGGCAGCGGTGTGATACCTGGTAGAAGGTATGTCTACTCTGGGAGCCATCTGGCAGGAAATGGGGTGAGCAGAGGAAAGCAATGATCTGTGTGTGCCAAATACTCATGTTCTTATCAGGGAGTGTGCTTCCCTTGTCTTTTCTGGTTTGTCTGAATTACAAGGTCACAAATCTTAGACTTGGTCAGAAGGATACTTCTGACTGCGTTTTAAGGTCATTTACTTTAGTCTGCATATTTATTTGTTCTGAATATTTTGTTAATAACAGCATGAGGAACAGCAGCTGCGATAGTGAGGCAGAGGGGAATTGAATAAAGCAGGGCAGGGCCAAACTAGGACCGAGCAGTAGAGACACTCTTCTGTGGTCATGATTGAATAAACCTCTGAAATGAACAGTTTCATTTTTAGGCAGTTATAGTTCTGTGGAAAGAGAATTCCCTTTTCAGAGGCAATGGTGAGTTTGGATCATTGTCTTGTCTCACTTCAAGTGAATGGTCTTTGTAGAGGAATCTTCCTGGTTTGTGTCAGTTGCTGAAAGGGCAGAGTTGTCATCTTTCTGTGGACTGTGTGTCCAGTTTGGTATATATACCAATCTATACCTATTTGGTATAGGTAGTCATGTAACCATAAAATCAGTAATATGTTGTGAAGGAACAAGTGCTCCTTGATTTACAAAGTATGTTTGTATCTGGGCCCTGTAAAATCTTTTCATAATCTCTGTTTCTATAGAAAACACTTGGTGACATGGTTAATGGTGGACTTGGCAGTCCTGGGGTAGCGTTTGAACTTGATGATATAAGGGTCTTTTCCAACCTGGTTGATTCTGTGATTCTTTTTCTTCATACCAAGCAGCAGGCTAGCTCCTGGTTTAAAATGCAAACTCATGTGCCATAGTGATGCAGAAATGCTGCAGCAGCCATCTGGTTTTATCCACTCTTAAGAGACTTTCAGTAATACCAAACTTTGTTGTACAAACTTTGATGCTTTCACCACAGTCCGGAATGCTTGGCAGTGTTGTCAAGGCAATGCTGAGGATTTAAGCAGATTAAATCCTTGTGCTAGTGTTAGCTTGTAACAACCTTGGTATGTCAATACATAATTGCTTACTTGATACATTGCCTTGTGAATAAAATATTCTTCTCAATGGAGATGTTGATGTCCTAAAGAAAAAGTGAAGTGATTAAGGCTGGGGCGTGCATTAATAGATTATTGATGATGTATCTTCTGGTTTTAGTTCTCCAGCAAAGAAGTCTGGTCTTCGAAAGGCATTGCAGTTTGAAGCAGAAATGTTTGATTCTACTTCTGAAGGGCAGAGCTCAGAGGCTTTGGGAGCTTCTCTGTCGTCTCTTAGTAACCTGGTAGGATTAGTGGCTGAGACATCTGAAGAGAGATACCGTCTTTTGGACCAAAGAGACAAAATCATGCGACAAGGTAATCACACAAGTTAATGAGTGTAACATCTGCTTCTCTGCTGGAAAGAAACGAAGTGTTTGGTGTCTGTTGTAGTACTGTGGAAATGGCTTTACAGAGAAGTAACATGGAGCAGTCTAAAATACCCTTCTGTTGTACATATATACATTAATTTCTTGTAAAACATAGAAAAACCTGTTTTACTTACTGCACATGTTTATTTCTTGTGGAAAGTGAATAGCAGATTGTTCATCTGTGGACAAGGCTGCGTGGGGAGGTCTGCACCCCTGCAGGCTCGCTGAAGAAAGCTATGCAAGACTGTGTTTCTCTAAATTCAAACTACTGATTATTTCAAGAGATTGGCACTTTGTTTGAGTGCTGGGTTGTAAACCCTTCCATCCTCCTCTTGCCATTTCAAAGCTGACCCTACTCTTAATGTCTTATTTTTAATATCCACAAAGAGGTTTCTCACCCACTTCATGTGGGATTGTGAAATTGCCAGTGCTTAGTTAGGACACAGAACACTAGGTATCTTTTAGAGGTTTCAATCTTCTCAATATCGATATCCAGGTGGGACTGTAGGAGAAACTTACCCAAATGAGTGGGGTGACCCTGGGACAGGCCCCAGCATGGGAGAACCCCAATCTTGTGTGATTCTGACCCACTCCAAGTTGTGGGGCATAGCCCTGCCCTAAGTAGAAGTAGGCTGGGAATCTCTAGAGACCTTTTCCCGCCAGCTCTTTCTGTAACTGTTTCTCCAGCAATGTATTTCTTGACCAGCATATAGATCCCAGCTGTGGGGCATCTGGCATGCTTAGGCCTGTGCTGACACATGAGAATAAAAGCTCATTATGAAAACAAACTAATGTTTGTTTGTGTTTCCTTAGTGTTTGTTCAGTTTTATTTATTTTTCTCTTTTTTAGCCCGAATCAAAAGGACTGATCTTGGCAAAGCAAAAACTGTTATTGGTACTTGCCCAGACATGTGTCCTGAAAAGGAGCGCTACATGAGGGAGACAAGAAATCAGCTCAGCATCTTCGAGTTGCTCCTAGGATCTGACAAGGTATGATCCCTCTGCATGCAGGGGCTTGTTCACAGGTCATCTTGCTCCTTACATAAAGCTGTCAGTGTTGTTTAGCTTGATTACAGGGTTAATTCTGATGGTAAAATTATGGAGATAATTTCAATAGCATCTCTCAATTCCCAATTGTAAAAGAAGGAGGCTAGAAAATTGCTTTTTCACTCTGTCATGGCTTTTACTTAGCTGCAGGTGGGCTTTTACAACTCTAGTTCTAAAACTGTAGGGCAGCAGTTTATGTTGTCTTGAAGAGTATGAGACTGAGTGAATACTTAGGATCCTGTCATAAAAGAAAATGTATTTGCTGTTGTAGCAGAATGGACATGAACTGCTAGTGTAACCACTGGAAAAGCCCCTTTAATAATCTGCTCCTTACTAAAGTGAAAGCGTGGATGGGATGAAATCCTCTATACTCCTGAGAAGTTGAACATGCTCATTGGACTTTTCTCCATATGCTACAGGTAGATCATGCAGCAGCAATTAAGGAATATAGCAGGTCTTCAGCAGATCAGGAGGAGCCTTTGCCCCATGAATTGAGACCCTCTGAGGTGCTGAGCATGACCATGGACTATTTAGTGACAAACATTATGGATCAAGGAGAAGGAAACTACCGAGAATGGTATGACTTTGTCTGGAACAGAACTCGTGGAATAAGAAAGGTAAGTGCTGGTGGATGGAGGTGTTTGCTAAGAGAAAACAAAAGATCATGTAATGCTGTAAAAAGTGTAGCAAAAGGCAGTAGTAATTTAAATGTTTTGAATTGCGAAGTGACTCAGAACGGTTGAAAGTTTTTTCCAAAGGTAGTGCCAGTTGACTATGCTCTTCAGCTGTAGTTTAAAGACACATGCAGTGTGTTTTGTATCATTCTGGCTAGGATATCACCCAGCAACATCTCTGCAACCCGCTGATGGTGTCTCTGATTGAGAAGTGCACTCGCTTTCACATCCATTGTGCTCACCACTTGTGTGAAGAGCCCATGTCCTCCTTTGATGCCAAAATCAACAATGAGAACATGACTAAATGCCTGCAGAGCCTGAAGGAGATGTATCAGGACCTGGCTAACAAGGGGGTTTACTGCAAGAGTGAAGCAGAGTTCAGAGGCTATAATGTCTTGCTGAATCTCAACAAGGGGGATATTCTCAGGTGGGAGCAACAGATATCACTTGTTTTGTCTCTTTGCTTCAGGGAAGAATTGCGATTAGGATTAAGTCCTGAGAAATTGTAATGGAAGCAAATAATCTTTGTTGCAGAGGTGGGGTTTTTTTGCCAAAGAAAGTGTACTGTAATAATGTTTTATTTGATGTTTTCAATAGGTCCTTTTAAGAAGTTTCACTGCTTTATCTGCAGCAGAACCAAAGAAAAGGGAAAAACCATTTCATGGGCAGAGACGTACTTTGCTCTTCTGGTCAACCTCTTGCCTGCCTTCCTCCCTAGCTGATGGAGTGATGTACCTATATAATAACATGCTAATGATGCAGGCATCATTAGAAGATTAATAATCAGTAAATGATACTGCAAGTTTAATTCACACCCGTTTGGTTTGGGCAGGAGTTGCCTGTCTTGCTTATAGCTCCTTATTTTAATTCCCTTTTGTTTAAGGTTGCTGTTGAATTGTGATTGTTAATATTGAAGCAAAAGGGTTGTCTCTGTCTTTTGTCTCCACAGAGAAGTACAGCAGTTTCATCCAGAGGTTAGAAACTCTCCTGAAGTTAGATTTGCTGTTCAAGCTTTTGCTGCATTAAACAGCAACAACTTTGTGAGGTTCTTTAAGTTAGTGCAAGCAGCTTCCTATCTGAATGCCTGTCTCTTACACTGCTACTTCAACCAGGTGAGAAAAAGGCAGATGTATGTTTTCTTAAGTGTTTATAAGGAAAAACAGTCTGGGTTTTTTGGGAGGAAATCTTAGCAGAAAACTTGGTAGATATATAGCCTTACAAATAATCTTATTCTTGCTTCTTCAGAAGCATGTAAAAACATATCTAGAGTGTTCAGCTGTGATATAAACGGCAAATACTAAAGTGCTCTTCTTGGCGTTTTTTTTCTCCATAACTGTGTCCAAATACATAGTATTTTCCCTGAAAATAATTGGGAATCAGAGAAAGAAGTGAGACTTTTGCAGAGGAAGCATGAACCTGCAGTTTCAGATGCCTTGGCAAGTTTTTTCTTTTATCTTCCCCCAGATCCGTAAAGATGCTCTCAAATCTCTCAATATTGCCTACACTGTGAGCACCCAAAGATGTACAGTGTTTCCCTTGGATCACTTGGTCCGCATGCTCCTCTTCAAAGATTGTGAAGAAGCAACTGATTTTATAAGTTACTATGGCCTGAGTGTGTCTGATGGGTAAGTGTAAGGAGAAAGGCTCTGTGCCTCAGTGGAGTAAAACTGATGTTAGGTGAAGCATTAATGTGGATAGGCTGCTCCTGCTGTTTGCAACCAGTCATAGTAAAGAAGAAGTGAAGGAGGAGAAGCTGAGGGAGCTGGGTCTCTTTAGCTTGGAGAAGAGGAGACTGAGGGGTGACCTCATCAATGTTTACAAATATGTAAAGGGTAAGTGTCAGGATGATGGAGCTAGTTTTTTTTCAGTGCTGTCCCGTGACAGGACAAGGGGCAATGGGTGTAAACTGGAGCATAGGAGGTTCCATGTGAACATCAGGAAAAACTTTTTTACTGTAAGAGTGACAGAGCACTGGAACAGGTTGCCCAGGGGGGTTGTGGAGTCTCCTACGTTGGAGATATTCAAGGCCCGCCTGGACAAGTTCCTGTGTGATGTACTGTAGGTTACCCTGCTCTTGTGGGGGGGTTGGACTAGATGGTCTTTTAAGGTCCCTTCCAACCAACCCTTGGGATTCTGTGATTCTGTGATAAGGGCTAGGCTCTGTAAGCAAAAGCACAAGGACAGTGATGGGTACAGATTTTAATAATCTGTTTGTTATTATAATTGTGAAAATGACTTTAATTTTACATCTTTCCCTCAAGAAATGGGGCTTGTATCCCTGTAAGTAGCATGACTTCCCATGATAGCTTTTTTGCACCTCTACATTTACTGGTTTTTACTTGGTTTGATGAGTTGACAAGGGATTTCAAGGCACCAAAATTCCTTCAGCCTTCTGAAAGGTTGAATCTGGAACTCTGTCTCCATTGGATTCCAGGGTCTTTCTCCCTAGATTGCGGATAACCCTGTAGAAAAAATAAATAGTTTCAGGTTCTTATCTTGCAGCTGAATTGTAGGAAATGAATGAGGATATAGTTCTGCCTTTCAGAAAACTGGTGTTATTGTAATGTATGTAGTGCAGGATAAAGGAGAACAGTGGAAACTCAGTTTTTCTGAGGATGTTGGAAGCCAGCAGTTTGCAGATAAGAGTATCTGCCATGGAAATACGTACAGTGTAAAATGTGCTCCTGCAGACTGCCAGTCTCAGGAGACTGGAGAAGACAAAAGCACATGAGCATGCCAGCTAGTGTTCTATTTCCTGTTAACATTCTGGTTTAAAAGAATGAATTCACTAGACTACAGGTGCAAAAATTAGAAGATGATTGTAGCTTTTAAAATTCCTTCTGTAGATAGCCCTGGCATCTGTGATGTGGGCTGTATCTATCCTGAGGATGATCACGAACTGGAGCCCTTTCATACAAAGACAGTCTGAGAGCGCTGGGGCTGCTCAGCCTGGAGAAGAGAAGGCTGCGTGAAGATCTCAGAGCAGCTTCCAGTGTCTGAAGGGAGCTACAAGGATGCAGAGAGTGACTCTTCATCAGGGACTGTAGTGATAGGACAAGGGGTAACAGGTTCAAACTGAAACAGGGGAAGTTCAGGTTGGATATAAGGAAGAAGTTCTTCCCTGTGAGGGTGGTGAGGCACTGACATAGGGTGCCCAAAGAAGCTGTGAATGCTCCATCCCTGGCAGTGTTCAAGGCCAGGTTGAACAGGACCTTGGGCGACATGATCTGGTGTGAGGTGTCCTTTCCCATTACAGGGGATTGGAACTAGATGATCTTAAGGTCTTTTCCAACCCAAACTGTACTAGGATCCTATGTAGTCTAGGTAAAACTATAATATACACATGGGTAAAGGTTAAGAGGAGAAAGACACAGAACAGTCCATGAGGGTGCCCAGAAACATTCGTACAGTTTGTACACTGGAAGGATAGGTGTGAGGACAGTGCTGTCTGTCTTCCCTGTTCTGGTTCTAGCTAAAGACTGAGATCCAGGCTACAAGGAGCAAACCAGAGTGCCCAGTGCCTGGCTCGCTTTGCCCCCACTAACTGAAAACCTATACTTTACTGGAGCTTTGAGGACGTACTCCTGGTTTTTATCTTTCCCCAGGGCTTATGTGGAGCTGAATCGCTCAGCTTTCTTGGAGCCAGATGGATTACCCAAACCTCGGAAATCCATGTTTGTCAGCCAGAAGCTAACTGTCTTGGTTGGGGAAGTTGTAAATGGTGGGCCATTGCCTGTGGTACCTCACCATGTGCCTGTGTCCAGCTTCAACGGACAGAACAAATACGTTGGAAACACCTCTGTGGATCAAGCTAGTACTAGCCAAAAATCCAGCTTGGAAGCAACAGGTAAGAGCAGACATGCAGTTTCAGACACTGCTCATTAACATACTTCTGTGTTGGCTCTGTGAGGAATTCTGGTTTACAAAGCAGGAACTGTCCTTGGCTCATGGGTTGAAATTGTGTGGAAATTTGGATGTAATGGAAGCATGCTTTCATTTAAATGTATTTTGGTATCTGTAAAAGCTAAGAAGCAACCTGATTAATAAAACACATTCCCTAATACACGAAACACACTAAGGGAAATGAGCACAATTTTGCCAGCATGGGTGATAAGCAGTAGCAGTCATTTTCTTCCTTAGTAGCTGGTGCAGTGCTGTGGTTTTGACTTTCAGCCTGGGAACAGCGCTGATAACACCAATGGTTTTAGTTGTTGCTCAGTAAATACTGTTATTTCTCTTATTGTTATTATTATTGGTGGCAGCAGTAGTGATTTGTGTTACGCCTTAGTTACTGGACTGTTCTTATCTCAGCCCGTGGGAGTTGCATTCTTTGGATTCTTCTCCCCATCCCTCTGGGAGCTGGGGGGAAGGAAAGGGGGGATTGAGCCAGTTGCTGCATGATTCTGAGTTACTGGCTGGGCTGAAACCACGACAGTGAAATAACCAGGTATTAGTCTCCTTCAGACAGCCAACTTTCCTTTTCAGTTTGCAGGTTTTGTATTGCAGCTGTTCACAGTGTGTGTATAAAATCATGTTGGTGTTCAGGTTTGCTGAACATAGGGATTTTTTTGGTTGAAAGTACAGCTCTTTTATATATTCAAGAGGGGGTGTAGGTGCTGGGTGTATTTGACTTAAAACAGTTGTTTTATTAGGAATGTATGTAATGTGCACTAAAAATGTGAGTGTTTTATATAGAATAGTCATAAATTAATTTCTATGATGTAACTATATTTTTAACTTCAAGGCAGCAAGCCTCTGTTATCAGCTTGTTTTATGATGAGGTTTATCAGGGAAGCCAGCTTTTGAAGATACTACTTTTGCTTCTACTTGTGACTGACTTGGCTTCCTTAATTTTCCTCCTCCCCCCCATCCCAAGAAGGAAGAGTGGAAAGCAAAGGTGTGGACTTAGATGCTGCAGCAGTAAGAGGCCAGCCCCCAGCTCATCTTCTGCCCTCGCTGTTACCTCGTCAGCTTGTGCCAGTGTTGCCTCCTCCACAGACCATCTCCCAACCTCCTGGACAACCTGAACCTCTCTCTTCAAAGCCTCAGCCTGTTTACACAGACACAGTAAGGAAATCTAACTCCATCATGAAGTATTTGGGAAAGATCTGTGAAAATAATTAAAGATAACCGAGTTCTTAGGTTGTTTTAGTTCTCCAGAATCTGCACACGTTATGTGTAGAATCAAAAGGAGATGCTCCCTGCTTCAGTGCTTTGGATACCTTGAACTTGTTTTCTTGAGCTGCTCTGAAAAGAGAAACTCTTGAATGATTTCACGTGCAAGCCTGACATAGGATAAACAGTCGCATACGTTCAGCATTTACTTGAGAAACCTCTAAGGAGAGAATCAGAAAGTGGTAGTAGAAAGTGAATATCTTTGCCTTAGTAGGTAAACTTTGCTTTAGTGAACAATACTGAGCTGTTCCTTAATGACGCATATTTCAAATATGAGACATGATAAAGTTTCTCTTGGTGGATCTGTGACTATTGATGTTAGATCTTGAACATGTACCTTGTGTATCTGTGTTATTCCTGTTTTTCTGCCTTCCACATATGTTTAGATACTTACTAATGCTGAACCCATCTCAGAGTCTCTCATAGCTTTGTAAGCTACAGCTGCCTATTCTACCTAAACATGGCTGCATTTCAGTGAAGGTTAGACCTGCTCATTTGGAATTAAATCAGCTAGAATGAGAAAAACTCTCAAGTAAGAAAAGAGGAATCCCTCTCAAAATTCACTTTTAGCTGCTGTTTCCTAACTTGACTTGCCCATATTTATTACAGAAAGCTGCTCCTGTTTCTGGCTGTTACTAGCCTTTTAGGTAGTCTTAAATTTCCAGGCTGTGTGTTTGATGAAGTTAGCTTAGTTTGTAAGTAGAAATACAGATAATACTGCCAATTCCAGTCAATTAAACAAGGCTGAAAAGACTTATTCCCAATTCACATCTGTGCCCAGGCCATCCTGA